>NC_136640.1:15672737-16273571 GCF_949748355.1 Melanostigma gelatinosum
CACCAGCAGGACGCTCCGTATTTCTCTTCTTTCAATCATTAACTGCAGAGAGAAAAGAGGAGATATATACATCACGGTTAGACGGTTGACACCTCAGACTGCTGGGCTGTCAGCATACCCAAAATAAAAATAAATCACACTCATCCTGTAGTGCGATCTTTAAAATGACAGTAAAACGCCAAAAACCTGTTTGTGCTCCTGGAGCATGTAGCTCCAAAAATATTCTTTTCCCATCACATGTTCATGTTGATTTCAAGCATGCTGAGTTATATCTCGAGACTCGTTCGTTTTGACCACAGAGTGTATTTAACCGTGGAGTCTTTTCAGGCTGTTAGCAGGGTGATATAAGGATAACAGCACAGATGCCTTGCATGCTTGGATGTGTGTGTGATATGATATGATGGGTTTAGCTGCCGGCAGAGCTTCAGCGAATCGTCGTCTTTTTCTCCTTTTCATTGCAGTTACAGGAGAAGTGTATGTGTGTGTGTGTGTGTGCATGCTCGGGTGTGAGTTAGCGTGCATGTACTTAATGTGTGGTGTGTTGTTGTGTGCATGCCCAGTGTCTTGCAGTGCTGGCGGGTGGAGTCACGCGTATGTCTGCACTCTGAAATTAGCCAGATATCCTATTGTCTGTGTTCTTTTAGCATTCATGCGTTGTGATTCACAACTCCAAGGGCCTCTTACACTAATGATGTTGCATTCAGCGAGGGATTCTTGACGGAATTAAAACATGCTCCTCTTGTTACGAGGACAATGATGCTTCTGGGTTAGGGAGACCTTAAAGAAAGGAAGAAAAAAAAGGCACAGAACCGAGATACTTTTATTATCACAAGTGCGCACTCGCTCTGTTCTCGTCCCTGTTAACACGCTCGCATTTGTGTTTGTCTTTCCACAGGAGGCTGCATAACGAGGAGAAAGGCCACGGCTGTGAATACTGTGGCAAACACTTCCAGGACAGCATGCGGCTAAGGATGCACATGCTGTCTCACACAGGTACTTAGTAACTCTTACACTCTCATCTCAGAGTATTCAGTGCTCATGAAGCCTCTCGATAGTGCGGCCTTTCAAATGCACCTGTTCATACTACACCCCCCCCCTCTCCTCCGCCTCCTCCTCCTCCTCCTCCTACCAGTTAGTGCTGCTCCGAATACTTGGATCATGCTTTCTTGTCCATGCTTAGGTCTACGTACCTCTCCCTCCCTCTCCTCTGCGTTGCTCTCTAGTCTCTCCCTCCGCTTGAATCGTTTCTGTGGTTTCTTTTCTTTTTTTTCCTTTTTTTTTTTTGGGAGACTCTGGCAGCTCGCCAGCTCTGCCCCTTCTGAGTGATGACATCATCAGCTGCCGGCAGGCCTGGGTGTTCTGCCAGTGTTCCGAAGCGTGTGTGATGGCTCGCTCGCAGATGTGTGTCCAGGAACACACTGTACCCAAATGCAGTCTTAATCAGACCTGACTGCTCTCCCAGCTACTTTATCCAAAATAGAGAAAGAGGAGCGGGGGGGGGGGGGGGGGGGGGTGAGGAGAGGGGATGGGATGGGTGAGGAGGGGGGGGATCAGGGACTAAAAATGAAACTAAAACAGCAACAGAAACCTCAGTCAGGATATGTGTATAGACAAGGCGAGGTCCCTGTCCTCTCCAACGTGACATGCTGCTGACAGTTGAGAGGGAATCTGCTTCTTTAAACTTCACCTGAGTTGTCCTTTTATACCCTCTGCGTAACCTCAAACACACATATTGTCTTGCAATACCAGCAGATCTTCGACAACACGCTTTGATTTTCAATTCACAGTGACATCCGCAACAGCAGCACCTTTAACCTAATTAGAATTTTCGTATAAACTCTCCGCATCCCCATGTGTCAACCCATAATACTACAAAAAAAAGAAAACAAAAAAAAGAGAGAGACGTGGATCTCATTTCTTTGTCACCGTGTATTTCGGTATAGCAGCCTTAGATCCCGCTGGTTGCTAAGGAGCGAGTGCTCCGCTGCTCTAATGGGCTGATTTGGTATTCAGCTCGATGCTGGCTCTTATTTTGGTATGCCAGACAAAGTGTTTTGATGGAGGACGATTGCAGCCGCGTCTGGAGACAGTTTGATGGTTTATGGATGAGAGCACACTCCGTGCCTTTGACTGCACAAGACAATGTACTATGTTCTCTTCTTCCCTTATCACACAATCTCACACAACACAGCACACTGGACAGCATCACACAACATCAGCATCTACAACACTGCTCTGGTATTACTCCTAGATTCCACTTTCCACCAACTTTTATTTTTGCACAGTGTAACAAAACGCACCGGTTCCAAAACAGTAACCAGTTTGTTTTCAAAAAATTGTTTGTTTTTCGAAATGAACAGATTGGGGCTTTTTTTTCGTGATTTGTGAGCAGCACTGGGAACAGTGGCACAGTGTCTGTGTATAGAGGCATCGTAACAGTTGAAAGAGGACCACATTTAGGCTGTAGCGCTCACAGTTCCCGAAGCTTGTGGGTGTTTTAATGAGTCATTTTAACTTCATTTAAAGCCAGCTGAGCAGAAAATAGATCAGTGAATGAGCCCTGGGCCAGTATGGATCTGCAACCGATTTACATCTCTGTGAGAGCCAACCCAGATCCAAACAGCTGTGTGTGCGTGTGTGTGTGAGAGAGAGAGCGAGAATGTGTGTGTGTGTGTGTGTGCGTGCAGATCTGTCCTATGTGTCTGTCTGTGCAGGTGTGAGGTGAGTGCAGAACAAGGATTGAACATTTCTCCGAGCAGTATGCATACTTGTCTCTTTCATGTCTTCATCAGAAAAGACAAGGGCATTCCAAAGGTGAACTGGGAACTGTAGTTACAGTTGCATGCGATGGGATTCGGGGTGTTGACTCTGAAGTGGGTTTTTTTTTTTTTTGATGAAGGGATGTGCCGCAGGCGGGAAGCGTCTGCTGTAGAGAGAACACCCAGTCCTTCTGTGGCCTCTCAGGCAGACAGTCTGCTCACTGTTCAGAGTCTGATAACAGGGCACGGTAAATAAAACTCTCCAGCTTGGCTCTTTTTTTTTGTCAAGAAGAAGGGCCGTTGCACCCTGTCTGGTGCTTTTGTTTGTCCTGAGTTGTGTTTTTATGGCGCTTTCCTCTACTCCATTGTACTCCGTGCATTTGCTTCCTTATGTTCACACCTGAAAAGCACAAAGTGTGTGACAAGCGGGGGGGGGGCTCTTTGGTGACTTTTGAAATAGGGCGCCTTTGTTCCCATTGCCGCTTTTCCCCTTTAAATGGTAAATTAACTGACTGACCCTACAATCACAAACACACGCGTTTGTGTTTACTGTCCGATCAAGAGACCTTATTATGAATTTGATTCTTTCTACAGCTCCCGCAGAGGCGCTGGTGTGTGATCAGTGTGGAGCGACATTCTCCTCAGAGGACGCTCTGGAAGCCCACAAGCAAACACACACAGGTAATTTACTCACACACACACACACACACACACATTACGTCAAACCTGGACAGCATGCGTTGACCTGTCGAGCAAGCCGTGACTACAGGAATTGCACTCGTGGGTCTAAACTTGCTTGTCATGCTAGCTGGGTTAAACTGTTCCTGTCATGATGCTCCATAATGTGTCAACATGGAGGTGGGAGGCCCCTCTCACATATCACCCACTAATATCTCTTGGCATCCAAAGCCACTGCATGCCACAGCGCCATCATCACACTGCCAGTATTACAGTTTGACAGACATACTTTCCTCACCTCTCGCCTGAGAGTGCCTGTGGAATTAATGACACTCACACTCGACAACAAGATGAACACCTTCTGTTTATCAACAATATTAATCGAGAAAATGTTTGTATTCCGACCTTTTATCATCCAGTGAATGACTGGCATTGACAGTTGAATATACTTTCTTAATTAATAGTTGTGTTGTTGTTGGCCGAGTGGCTGCACAAACCTGGAAGGTGACTTGTGATTTCCGATCTTGGATCTTTACAGTTTGGAACAAATTGCCTGAGGAGCTGAAGTCGTTTTCATCTTTTTAAATCAATTCTTAAAACCCACATGAATAGACTTCTGTGTTATTGGTAGCAAGCAAGCAGCAACTTATCGCTTTCCAAGGAGAGGAAAAGGGAAACAATGAGATAAGGCAATATATGAAACAAGAACAATTAATTATATAACCTGAAGTCAAGGGCAGACTTTCTTATAATCAGTCAATTAGTATTTGTATTGCTATCATCAAGATTGTTATTGTTACTTCTAGTGCCACTTTATTATTATTAATATTTTCTCTATCAACTTGAACTGTATTATCTGAAAGGTGCTGCCGGGTCAAACAAAACTCACCTAAGATACATAAAACATAATGATAAAAAAAAAACTCCTACATGTTACCACACAAGCTAACATGACACCATTTACATCAGTTCTGGGCAATAAAAAAGATGTGAAGACATTTTGCCAGGTTCGGTTGCTTACATTTCAGCATTTTCTGGTTGTTTTTTATTCTCTGCCAACATGGCTTTCTCAGGACTTATATCTCTTTGATTGATAAGGGAGGGAACTTCCCTTGAATAGTTTGACCCTTAAAACTTTCTGAACAAAAGCTTAAAAAAAACATTTTACAATATAAATGAATTATTAACGCTTGTTGGTTCATTTTAGTCGATTGACAGAAAATGATCTTGATAACTGATTAACCGTATTAACCTTAAAGTATTTTTTCAAGCAAAGTAGCCAAACATGTTACTGTTTCCGCCTCTCTAAAGTCAATATTTGAGAGTAAAATTAATATCTTTGATATTTTGGCTTGTTGGTTTGACAAAAGAAGCAATTTGAAAACTTGATGGACACATTTAACTATTGTCCAACATCTAAATGACCAAAAGATTCATTGATAATGAAAATAATGTTGAGTTGCAGCCCTTTAGGGAGGACAAAAAAACAACCTATGACCCACTGTTTTCCACACAGTGATGATAAATACGAAATAACACGATCAGTCAAATATGAAGCCACGACCTGGCGAGTTCCCAAAGCATTAATAACTGGTTTATTTATTCCAAGTTTATTTTCATTGATACGATAAAGCCTTAACAAGTCTGCCTCGAAGTGAAGCGGGACTTTACTCTTGAACAATATCGCATTAGCTTAAAGTGAGAACGACGAAGCAACACCTGTTCGACTCTGTCAACTGTGAAAAATAAGTCGTATTGTTGTCAGACGACACATATGCCTGACGGTGTCTGAATCCACACCTTTTCTGCTACTGTCAGAGAAAGGCGATAACCCTCGCAGGAGCATTGGCATGTAACTGTAACTCCAGGTGGCACACACAGTATGAATACTTAATGGCTGTGGACATGGAGGGGTGTTAACGATGCCCAGAAGATTCTACCCTCGCCTCCCCAAGTTGTAAACATCCACAGCTCAGTTTCAGCTTGGCAGTGCATCCACAGCAGGGTACGGGAGGGCATTACTCCCTCATTTCTGACACGATCTCAGCTCGCCCGACTGTGACGCATGACCCTTGATATCTCATCGTTGCTCTCACGGCCTACACCGACATGAGTTACAGGTAATTAAATCAGCTGTGTTAAGGATATGGCCCAGGATCGCTCATCGGCTTTAATTTGCCGTGCGGCATAACCAGTGAGCCGCATGACTTTCCTCTTCGCTGATTAACACTCGTCGGACCTCAGCAGCTGCAGAACTGCTGTCCACCTCCTCTGGGAGGGAGATAACGCCACCTTTGGGAGATCTTACTCTGAAGCAGTTTGGCAGCACTGGCTGGCGACAGTGAAAGTGTCTTTAGCTATTTTGATATGTCAGAGGTGAATAGCCGTGGGTTGCTGAAGTTAGAGATCAAAGAGGGGGGGGGGGGGAGGATTTGGGGGCGGAGTTGACTGTGGGAAGGGAAGGGAGTAGGGGGCATGTGAGGACTTCCTGAGGGCAGGAGGACTGCTGCTGGTGTGTTGGATGCCAGGACGGAGAGGAAAACAACATCATGTGCTGCTATTTACTCCTCACCACAGCACTGTCATCATCTCCTCTGACCTACTTGTCGGCGCCCAAAGTAAAAGAATGGATCTGTCTCCGAATTGCTCTCACAACAAAGGGGTTTGTCTCATCAGAGCAAGTCAAAGGCTCTGGGACACCCAGTTCTCAATTTTGGAAAACCAGAGACTGTAGCTTATCTCCAGCACGCACAGAAATCGACTGTATACAGTGTGCTGCAAGCCATGCTGGCTGACCATTTTGCCGCTTTGCCTTCAAGGCAAAGGCCATAAGAGTGCTGCCTTTGTGTACTCACAGCAGCTGCACTGTTTCCAGACATAACAGGCTGCCTCATCAAGTGAATAATATTACCTTCTGTCCGAGCCCTAATTAAACGGTCCTGTAGCTCATTCAGCTACAGCCCCGGCTCTATAATGTGGACCTTTCAGCTCCCCTGGCTGTGTGTCCGTCATCCTACAGCACCCTCCTGTTAATACCCAGCTGTAATTCATACAAGCCTTAAGCTGATTTGAACTGTGCTCTGTTTGACCGTTGCACCCCCCCCCCCCCCCCCCCCCCCCCCAGTATTTATTTACCCTCGCTGTCATGATACACAAAGTCCCGGGATGCCCTGTCCTTTTCGCATCGAGCGAAATACAGTAGATGGAGAAAATATTGTAAACATTCGAGGAATCGAGGCGAATGAAACCCGCCTGTGACCTCAATGAACCGATCCATGGAATGGTGGTTAAAGACGAGGAACGTATCTCTTGTTGCATTAATTATGAAGTCGGTTGTTCCTCACTCGGGTAGATTAGCAGTCTGCTGACGAGCGCCCGGGGTTGTTTAAGGTACAGCTGCAGGGAGCCATCTGCATGACCGCGTACAGTAGCGAGTCATGTGAGGTCTATAGCACATAACGGAGCCTGCATAACTGTGTATGTTTTAGCTGGGGTGGTATCAGTGAGAGAGTGAGCTCACTGTGTATGCACTGAGCGGGGCCTTGGGACATAGTGTCTTCACATTGCATACTCCAGCTAGAGGACATGATCAGCCCGTGATGTAATATTGTAAATTGTGAAATTCCCTTCCCTCTTGATGGCAGCCGAAGATTTGTTTTGCTTTGACTTGGCTGTCATTCGCAACTTAACTGGAACAAATACCCTTATTAATAGATCAAATTCTGCGCAAGCATCTCTTTAAATAACGCAGGTCAAATGAAATGTTTTGTTCCGATGTATTTCAGCAAATGTAAAAGACAAAATGATTCACAAGTCAATCATTAATTGGTGGGCTCGGGACACTGAAGTTTAGATGTGCGCAGCAGAAATTATACAGAACTGCGGCCGTCACTGAACACAATCTCTTGTTCAATTTGCAGTGGGTTTACTCCCAGATTCTCAGGGTGGGAAAACTTTTGTTTGCCGCTTGAAAAGAAACAGGCTGCGCTTATTTGTGAATGAAGGGATTACCTTGAACACTTCACCCCAACAAGGACCATGATCCTATCTGGTTGCCTAGACACATGGTTTTGTTTCTCAGGCAGCGTGAGAGCGTGGCTGGCTCCCACCTCGAGTTGGACTGAATAAGTGGCAGATGTGTGAAGGCAGCCCATGTTAAGTCACACATGGCCTTAGTAGAGCTATGCTGAAATAGCATAGCCACCTCAAACTGTCCTGAATTACTAACCTAATTGTGCATTAGACAAGCAGCTCAGTCATATAATGCACACAGTCAATGTTTATATTTTCTGCCTCTCAGCAGATTTGCTTGAAAGCAATCATTATTCCCACTGTTGAGGCTCCCTCCCAGTAAACACAATGCTCAGTCAACGCTCCGGCCTTTGAGGAATACCATTGATTACATGGTGTTTGCCCCATTGAGGGCCAAAGGTCAGGGGGTCATCCTGTGCCTTCAAAAACCCAAATCCCGAGCCCATTGTCCGGTTAAGGGTGAGAAAGCAGGGGGCAACGACCGCCAACTTTAGGGCTTATTCTCTCATAAAGAAGCTCCTCTGCACTTATAACCAAAGCTGACTGGAAAACTCTACAACTGCAAATCCTTCTCCTTTGAAAAGTGAACAGAGCGCAGCGAGGCGAAATGCCACCACGAACGCACACAAACACTTCCTCGCCTCCGAAAGGTTTTTTGTTTACACTTCCAAGATGTTATTTGTTATTTTTATTTCCAGCGTCGCCTGCGCAGAATCAAACCGAAAGCGACTGCTGAGCTGTTGTCACCGTGTGACAAGCTGAGATCAAGAGGGAGATTCCTGTGACAGAATGCTTGTCATATTTCTTAACTCAAGTTTCGGTATTATTGGTGACAGAAGGATCAGGTGATACATCTGTGAGAGTCTGCGAGTGTGTCAGGAGTAATGGTTTAACCTCCACAAAGAAACTGGGATGATAAACCTTCAGAGCCCACAGAACAAAGTATGCAGGCTGCATTGAAACACGCATTTACAACATATGCTACTTAATGAAGAGAGGGTAGAGAGTCTGATTAAAGTAGCTTTGAGTAGCTGCAGGGTGTTTAATGTGTTATTCAGATGTTTGAGGGCTCTGCTCTGCTCAGACTGCAGCTGTGGTATCCTGGATACATCGGAGCAGGAAGCACTCCCCCTGCTGGCTGCAGCACATATTACAAGAGAAACTGGTTAAAGCGGATCCGCATCTCAGGTCATGCAGAGACTGCAATTCTGTGCCTTTTAAATGCCTTTATCCATTTCTGGATGGATCATTATCCAGGCTCCACTGTTGCACGGTGTCTAGTGAACAGGCATTCGTTCGGTATGACTCAGACAGAAAGGGAAGCTGGTTGGACGGTGAAAGGATTTCCTGTATGGTCAGCGAATGAGAGGAGTGGAGAGGGCGCAGAGGCGGTGAGAATGGAGGGTCTTTTGTCTTCAACTAAAATATTGTGATCCGTGGGTGAGAAAGAACTTTGGTCATTAGGCGACAGCATGAAGGCAGGGATTGTAGGAGTTGCGTGAGGAGCCTATGACTAATGGGCTTGGTCAATGAGGGCCTGAACCTCATTGTGTGCCCTTTGTGCAAAAGTCCACAGGCTAAAGCCTCTGAACAGGTGCAGTTCATTCCACTGGATCGCCTCCCTGCAGGATTGTTTGGATCAGGGAATGTCTTTCATCCTGTCTTTTTCTCTGCTAATGATTACGAATGATCAGTTCTATTAGTGCCGTTTTTTTTTGGGGTGAAAATGTCAACACTATAGGTTTAAAAAGAAGCCCCGCAATTTCAAAGACGAGGCTTTGTGCCTCTCTGCCAAATTATAGCAATACGTGACATGTGAAGTCTGAAAAAGCGTCTCGCTTTGTTTGAGCAAATGGTGACACGTGGATTAGAAAACAACACACAATGAATGTTTCTGATTTTTCCTTGAAAATGTGAATTTGCTTGATTCGTTTCCTTTTCTTTCTGCCTTCAACAGGCTTGCCTGTTAACTTGATTGAACCTAAAGCAAGCGTCTGCCACTCTTCCCTCTTAGTATGAGTGTGCTGTATTCCTTTCCCTGCGTTAATTCCAATTTAATTGCCAGTTGCCTCAAGGCACTTCAATAACAGTAACAAATGATTTGATTTAGTGGACCTCATCAGACTGCATTTTAAATGCGACACAGCAACCCCACTTGAATTCCAATGAAGTGCTGGCACAGTCCTCTGTTTACTAATGATCCTCCGCTGGAGATGTCTGATTGAATCTGAGTCAGGAGCAATGGGACCTGCTAGCATTGTAAATGATCTGCAACCTGAGCAGACAGAGAAATAAGGACCTGATAATCTCACATTAAAGCCTCACTCTCCAGGACATGCACATTATGTCCAATGCAGCTGATTAACCAGTCCCTCTGTCTTTACCCGCATGTGTGAATTTGCATCGGTGCGAATGCCAGGACGGATTTGAATGCTGGCGTACACAGCCCGTAGATCAAGTGTTGACTGTATGACAGCCAATGGATCTTCTTCATATAGCCATTTTGACTTGCGCTACCCTGCCAGCGACTCCCTCTCTGTATTCCTCTCCACACTCTGTGCAACAGGAAAGCAGCCCCAAAGAGATGCCAGGTCACACACAGGATTAAACTGGATTGTGTTTTTTCCTGCAGTCCTGCCTTTAATGGCTTGATATCACTACTTAGCATTCTGCACAGAGCGCATAGAGTCGGCATCATTTAGGGTGGAGCTACTATCAGCCGCTCTTTGAGCACAGAGACAGAGGACTTCACAGGCTGGAGCTGACTCCTGATGGGGAATGAAGAGAATAATTACACATCTAACACACCAGGAAGGAGCCATTGATTGTGTGATTGGCATGCTGTGCATTGTGTGGGAAATTCTTAAAGAAAACAATGACTTTCATGCTTTAAAATAGAACGCATGAAGACTCGCAGTTGAAAGTGCCTCTGGGCTTTTAGGGGGAGTTAGTTTAGGTAGAGGCACTTGCTCTTTGAAAGAAGCTTTCCCCTCTGAGGACTCACACAAAGTTGAAGTGACCCAGTTTCCCCACTTACGGCCCTGTCTGTGTATGGTACTGAAATAACTGTGCGTCTGTGTCTTGTGCGTTCTCCAGGGACTGACATGGCGGTGTTCTGTCTGCTGTGTGCAAAGCGCTTCCAGACCCAGAAGGCCCTGCAGCAGCACATGGAGGTCCATGCAGGCAAGCACAGCTACATCTGTAGCCACTGCGAGCGCCCCTTCCCCAGCCACACGACCCTCAAAAGACACTTGCGCTCGCACACGGGTAAGAGACGGATCATTTGCGCCGTCATCGCCGCCTATAGTGTTATCTCCTGTGCTAAAACATACGCATGCGGTGGCAAACGCGTGCATATTTAGAAAAAGAGACAAAGACAGCTGTGTTTATTCGTGTGTATGGGTTCATTTCCTTAGGTTACTGGCTTTAAGGTTTTCGACAATTTGCACGCATCCTCTCCCACCCTCCTTTCCCCTTCTCTACGAGATGACTCACCTCTCTGATGACAGAACTGTACCGTTATGGCCGGTGCATATTTAGGGCAATTTCATCCTGTTTATATTTTGGGTTCTTAGGCAGCCTTTGGGCTTCCGCAATTCACGGCTGTCAGTTCTAGTGTGGTTCACCCAAAATGATAGAGGGAACCCAAATACATTTTGAAGGAAAAGCAAATGGAAATGACTTGTCTGTGTGTTCTAGCGAGGGCGAGTCTCAGTGCCGCAGGAGACTTGAGAGATATTTACTGAAAAGATGTCCCTCTTTCTTCTTTTACCTTAAATAACACTCCCAGCTGTCAGGATGGCTTGATGTCTAGACAGGAGAAATACATAATTGATGTGAAGAGACAGAAGTGAAGGGCGTTTTGGCCATGGCAGCGTATCTTGCTTGTACGGCATTCTGCATGGAAGTAACATTTTGTAAATGTCATCTGCTCCACAGTGGGGTGGGGTGGGGGGGGGGGGGGGGATTGGGGAGAATCGGCCTGTAATGAGGAGAGCAATGTATCCTCTGACTTGGCTGTTGCTGTGGACACTGAGATAATGAGGCACATAGGTCATTGAAGATGAGTCAAACCCTCAGCCTTGGAGAGCAATAGATTAACTACAGTATAGAGAAACGAGCAGTGCATGCCTGGAGGACTTTTATTAGCTATTAGCAGACAGCCAAGAGGAGTATCCTCATGTCATAACATTAGCAACGTCTGAAAGCACATCATTTCCCTGCTTGATATGCATGTGCAGAACGGGCTTTGTGACGATTTGACCTACGCAGCCACATATGCACCCGTATACCATGCCGTGCCGAGGAGAAAGCCGCTAATGCTTCTCGCGATAATGGACCGTTGTTGGTGTTGTGGCTACTGCGGTGACGCAACTGTGTTTACAGGCGATCACCCGTTTGAGTGTGAATTCTGCGGGAGCTGTTTCAGAGACGACGGCACGCTGAGGGGCCATAAACGCATCCACACAGGAGAGAAGCCTTATGAGTGCAACGGCTGTGGGAAGAGGTTCAGCCTCAAACACCAGCTAGAAACACACTACCGTGTCCATACGGGTGAGAGTCCAGACAGGACAACACACTCAAACATACAAGTTAGCAAGGTGTTCGGGGGTTTTACTTCTACCAATGGGGGTGATTTGGTGCCGTTATTAAATATCTTCCAATTTATAACGATAAGGCTAATGGTAAAGTATTTAGTTTTTGTCAACAAATCCCATAAATGGACCAAAACCAACAATTCATTTGTTATTTATTTGTTATTTTACTGACAAGTATTGCTTGTGGAGCTTATTTTGTCTTCATTATGATGAACACGGCCTCTATATGTTATTTTTAGAGTAAAAAACGGCATTCAAATCGAAATTGGGACTAAATACAGTAAATTCTTACAACTCATTTTCGATAATCTTGATGGTTTGCAGCTTTTAAAGCTATTTTACGGTATAATAAGTGTAAACCTACAGAGCGCTTTTAAATATAATTACGTGATATAAAAAAACCTCGACCGAACCACTGATTTAGATCGTTAAGATGTGCAACGGGTCTAAATTGTATTCCAGGTTGCCGATTGTACTAACTGCTACCTGATTCCTTGCTGAGGTCAGAGAGAAACCTCTGTCGTACTTGCGGTGGATGACTCTGACTGGCCAATAACTAATTAGCAAACCGATATAGGTCTAATCCTAGAGCACGAACAGACACAAACGCCACACAATACCTCAACAAGTACAGTGGACTGAAATCGAGGTGAGTCCCGTTTCACCTGGCATTCCGTCCGGCTCCGGGTCGACAAGGTTAATGCTGTATTGTTGAATGTTTCAGGTGAGAAGCCATTCGAGTGTAAGCTGTGTCACCAACGTTCCAGAGACTACTCGGCTATGATCAAGCACCTGCGCACTCACAACGGAGCGTCTCCGTACCAGTGCACCGTCTGCCAGGACTTCTGCCCGAGCCTGGCCTCCATGCAGAAGCACATAAAGGGCCACAAGCCAGAGGATGTGCCAGCGGACTGGAGGATAGAAAAGACTTACCTGTACGTCTGTTACGTCTGAGCAGGACTTGGACCCCGCCCCCGCACACACACTGTCACTGTTGGGTGAAAACCTCGTAACTCCAGTGTTGCTGTTTTTTTCACGCTGAAAGATTACATGTCTCTCTATGTAGGTTTAAAAAAAAAAAATATTTCAGACTCTTTTTTGGATAAACTGAAAAAAATACATTGTGGTAAGTTGTCATTCTGGGAGATACAAGGTTTTTACCTGACAACTGAGACACGCAAGCACCAATACAAATGTGTGTACACACTAGGGCTCCAACTAATCTTCAGTTTCATTATCAATTCGATCATTTTTACTGCTAAGTGATGAACCGTTTAGTGTGAGAAATGTCATAAAAGTAGTCACATTTTGGTGACAAGGGGACATCTTGGAATAACTGCTGTTAGGTCGTCCGACCGACTGTCCAGTCTGAAGAGATTCAGTTTACAATGACACGGAACAGTGAAGAGCAGCGAATTGTCACAAAGGAAACCCTGAATATTTAGCGTTTCCCCCGAGAAATTACTTCAACTCAAAATTTCTTGCCGACTTATTATTTCAGCCCTCGTGCACATAAACATACACACACTCTCCCTCTCTTCCTCACACACACACAGTTTTGCTATGAACTGCGTCTCTAATGGATCCACTGTGGTTAAAGTGAAAGCCACAATGGCTGTGACTGCTGACCTGTATATGTAGCGGGAGCTTTTCGATTGATTGATTGATTGATTGCTGAACCATCAGGCAACCCGAGTCATCTTCTCTGATTGTGCAGTCGACGAAAATGATTCCATGAAGGCTTGATGGGCTGAAATTTGCAACATTATCTTGCCTAAATTCCTGTGACTTTTAAGTTTTATTTTCTGCTGTTGGATTTTATTTTTGGAGTTTTTTTATGTTGCATGTACTTGAATGGCTGCCACCTTTTGACCTCATAAGCTTTATCTCTTTAATTGCCTTGTCTTTCTTGCAGTGGGTGTTGTTTTTTTTTTCGAGATAGCTTGCTGACAATTTGAGTTTCTGTTGCAATGTAATAGGTTTTGCTATTTATATGTTGTTTATTTGTTACCAAATATGTGCTGGTTTTCATCACACAGTCTGTGTCATCTTGGTTGGATTTTTAGGAGAGAGAGAGAGAGCTCTACCTCTCCTAACCATTAAACCTACTGCAAATTATTCAGTCATCAGTCGTTCAAATTTTCTCACAAATTTATTTCAATGGACAAGCAGTGAGTAAAAAAAAAAAACAGCCTCTTTTATGTGTAGGTTTTTATTATTAACTATATATAGATGTCTTATAAGATTACAGAATCTGAATTTCCGAGGAGAAAATTAAAGAGGACGTGAGAAGAAGTTGTTTTTACAAAACCTGAAAAGAAAAATTCTGACATTGAATCACTATGAGCAGGTTATTGTCAGTTGTAGTGTAGCTGTAATGTACAAATTGTCATGGTCTGTTATTCCCTAATGTGAGCCTAACACAGGCCGTATAGATTTAAACATGTTGTATTTTTGTATTACGGTAATTTGCTATCTGTTTACATTTGGTATGATTTGAGAAACATCTTAATGTGTGTGTGTTTTATAAGTCTCTGATTAAGATCCCTCCCTTGTGCCTCTTTTATAAGTAGAGCATTGATGTGCTTGAGTACATGGGTCTGTGCTACTGGTTGTTGTTTCTGGGTGTTTGTTTATTGTTACTTAATTAAAGATAAGACTGCCATGTACATCCACTTTGTCTGAACATTGCAACTGGAAGAATCATACTGTGATTGTGACTGATCCTCTGAGACAAGTGTGTACTTTTTACATCACAGTTGCTTGAAACGTGCATCAACTTGTTCCCTTCAAAGTGACAATGGACTGAGATTTCTGGATGAAAACAGTGTGTACAGCAAATCCCGGCGTCTGTGGGCATTAAGTAGCCAACAACACTCAGTGCCATGAAAACACACATTCACTGTATCTATTCTACATGAACATGCACTATAAATGGATTTCCTTGGTGGACCAAAAGAAACGGAGCACTTTTGTTTGAAAAGGGTTTATTCTTTGATCTTTCTATGTTGTGATGATAATGCAGATGTCCTTTTATTTGATGTGTCCTAGAAGGATGTGATTAGCATTGTTTAGATTATGTCAATGTCTGTCTACCTCAGGGCCAGATCAAAGCTCGACCTGGTATCCAATCAGGGTTGTTCCTCTTGCCATGTGTGCAGTAAAATCCCTCTTCATTACAGCTTTGTAACACTGTGTGTGAAAGTGTTTTCTCAGTGTGGATTCAGGCACAACTCTGTATGCGTCAGTGTTCGGTGGCATGGTTAAAAAAAAGAAGAATAAAACTATTTACTATTTTATGCACCTTGTCTAATTTGCCCACTTTTTGCTGTCTGCAGGTTTTTCCCGACACCTTCATCAATATTCCAGATGTGCTCTATGAGTTGTCCATTTTTGACATGCTATTCTATTACGTTTTCGACATGTACTATTTATTTTTTATGACCTTTTTTGACATACTATGACGTTTTTGTGAATGTTTTTGACATACTATACTCTCAATCTTTATGACTGTTTTCAACGTACTATACTACAAGTGTTTTACAGACTATACTATGACTTTTTTGTGACTTTTATACATGCTGTTGTAACTTTTTTGACATACTATACTATGAATTATTTTTGACATACTATACGAACACTTTATGACTTTTTTCGAAAAACTATATTATGACTTTTTAATGAATTCTTTCAACATGCTCTATTCTATGATTTGTTTTCATATTAAACTATACTTTTTTTTTTTTTTTTTAACATGCTATACCATGACTTTTTCGATATACTATGCTGTGACTTTTATGAATTTTTTCGACATACTATCCGATGTCTTTATGACTTTCTGATATGCCATACTATGACTTATTTTTGAGATACTATATGATGACTTTTTTGACGTGCTACAGTCAGGGCCAAAAGTACTTGGACTGTGTCACAATTTTTCAAATTTTACCTCTAAACGATTTGAACTGAAACAGACAATATTTGTATATCATATGTGGTGTAGTGTAGACTTTCAGATTTAATTCAATGGATACAACAAAAATATCACATTTACCGTTTGGAAAAACAGCCACTTTTACACAGTCCCCCACATTTTTAGAGCCTCCGAAGTAATAGTAATAGTACAAACTAACATAATTGTGAATATAAGGATTAGTTGTAATACTTATATAAAATGATATAAAGTTGTCAAGGAGTGCATGAGTGCAGCAGCTGAAACTTTACTTGAGGGGAAGCAAAGAGTTATGTCAAAAAACCTCAAGCAAATACCCATGTCTGCATCATCAGCCACAAAGAGAACTGAAACATTAGCCCAGGATATACTAGCACAGCTGGATGAAACAATTCATAAAGCATCCTGTGTTGGCTTCTGTAGATAAGTCTACTGATGTGTCTGACAATGCTCAGCTGTTAGTGTATGTGAGGTTCTTTATCAAGGAGAAGAAAGTGTTCTGTGAAGACCTGTTGGCTGTTACACCCCTTAACACCAGTAGGAAGGGGCATAAAGGGGCATAAAGGGCATATAGCTGGACATAAAGAAGGCGTTATCTAAAAGGGGGAATAGACTTGAAACAAGTGGTTTCAACAACCACAGATGGAGCCCCTGCCATGGTAGGGAGGGAGAAAGGCATAGTGGCACGAATGAAAGAGGACAATCCTGAGCTCATCTCACACCACTGCTTCATCAATCTGTCCTGTGCTCCTCGTCAGGAGAATATGCTGAGGTGATGAACATAATTGATAGCGATTAACTTTCTCAGATTATCCTCTTACCACCTTCTGCTGCGCAGCAACATAAGATGGCTCAGCAAAGGTCGGGGGTGTTGGAGCGCTTTTGGTCCATTCGAAGGGAAATTGCTGCTTTCCTCAAACAGCTGAAGAGCCAGAAGGCAACACAATTTTCTCTCTTTTTAGAAGACGAGAACAATATCGATATTATTGCTTTTCTGGTCGACATCACTTCACATTTGAGTGAACTGAACGTAAAGCTGCAGGGCAAAAACAATTCAGTTTGTGACCTGATGACAGCTGTACCCTCCTCCCAGAGGAAACTTGAGGTGTTTAAGGGAAGACCTGCAGGCAGAATGTGCACACTTCCCAACTGTGCACGATCAGGTTGAGGGTGAGCGAGATGGATCTTCTTTTGTTGACTTGTTGACACGCTGATTGTAAACTTCAGCACACGTTTTGAAAACTTCAGCCTTGGACAGCAGCTCACCCTGTTCCTTCAGAACCCCTTCCTCATCACAGATGTCAGGGGGGTTCTCAAAGGAAGTCACACAGCACCTCTCCAGATGCAACTGATCGATCTTCAAGCAGATGTAGCCCTGAAAGAGCATTTTGGAGGCACTGACCCTGTCACTTTCTGGCTCCAAATGGTCTCAGAGACAGCTTGCCCAGGTCGGAGGAAAGTAGCCCTGTACATCTTAACCATGTTCCGCTCCACATACAGCTGCCAGGCAGCTTTTTCCACTATGCACATTATTAAAAACAAATATCGTTCCTGGATATCCAATGAGCACCGTCACATGTGTGTGAGTCTAGCCCTGACACCATTCCAGCCCAGATTTAAAATCCTGGCGGGACAACCTACATCTCACTTCTCTCACTAAACAAGAGCAAGTGGGGGAGTGGGATGTAAGAGGGGAAGAAAGAGAAAATGAGGCTCTTCAATTGTTAAAATGTGTTGATATTTTGTATTATGAAGTTGACTGAGACTGTTATGATGTGAGATGGAGTTAACAAAAGACAAGCACACTTTACTCCAGCTATGCTCTTTGCTTGATTTTGGAAAAATGAAATACTTTCTTTAAAGATCAAAAGTTCTTTCTTGTGTATTTTATTTTTAGATGAAGTCCTTATTTTACTTGAAATGAGAGAAGAACATGTATTTATGTATTTCTGTGTATTATTAATAATCCATACAGTTCAATTTGAAAACTGACAATAATAATTGTTCTGTGTACTGTCATTATTTGATTTGACAGTTGTTGACCACACAGAGACGTTGATACAACTGCTCGGCTACTTGAATATGTATGGCACTAAATAGCACAAGATAGATATTATTGTCATGTTCCGGACGTTTGCATGATGAGATTTTCTCAATCTGGACCTGTTAGAATTTGAATTGAATACTCCTGAACTATAATATGACATTTCAATGACTTTTTCGACATATTATTGCGTGACACACGATTCTTTGACATTTTTCGACATACAATAGTATTTTTGACATACTGTACAATTACTTGTAATCGCTTTTTCAACACTCTACAATTACTTTTTTTCTTAAATGCTATACTTGACTTTCTTATGAATTGTTTCAACAAACGTATGACCTTTTTCAACATGCTGTACTATGATTTTTTTTTAAATACTTTACTCTTACTTTTGTATGATTTCTTTGGGACATGCCATACTGTACTACAGTGGTGGGCCGTCAGGGCCAGCCAAGCCTTCTCTGCTGGGCTAAACAGAATCACAAAGTTATAGCTATTTTACAATTTAATATTTTTTCACAAATACACTACATGCATTCTAATTGTTTTCCCCATTAGCTTATTTTCTCATTGCACAGCTCCTGTCTTCCTCTGTTGCTCTGCTTCCAGCCTGCAGCGCTGCTTCCAGCACAGCTTGTTTTAAGGAGAGCTTTCATCCAATCAGATTTCACCTCTATGCTGTCTCTATAGAAGAGAGGCCCGAGGTCCTCTAGGTAGACTTTGCAGATTAAAGTGAATGGGGTCGATATTGTTGATTGTCATAGTCTTCAACCAATCAGATCTTTAGTTTGATATGTTGGGCGTATGCTTTGACATGCCACTGCCACCCAGGTAGCCTGCTCAGTACGCATTAACGTGCAGCGCAGCATTGTGAAATTTTACAAAACTCTATACTTTAAATTCTTTTTGACATTTTTGTGACATACCATACTTACTATGTGAAAAAAGGCCACAATAGGCCATGGTTTAAACTGATTTTAGAACAGCTAATGGGGCATTGTTTTGCAGTGGTTTACTGCATAAACAACACCAAAACCTGTCATCAGTGCAAGAGCTGTGAGCTAAAGTTAGCCATTTTGGTAGAACTCTTCCGTTTAATGTGGAAGTGTTAGATGTTAGATGTTTTGTTTTATGTGTGGCCATATTCTGTCTGGCCCTCAATCATTTTGCATTCCAAAAAAAAGTCATCAACAAGGTCATCGTATAGTATGTCATAAAAAGTCATAGTATCTTGTGACATTTTTTACATTATAAAAAAATATCATTTTGTAGTCGATCATAAAAAATGTCTTTGAAAAAGTCATAGTCTCACTGACACACAGAGGACCTCAGCCATGGTTCAAACTCTTTGTCATCCAACCATTTGTCCAAAAACTTGCATTTCCCCATTAGCTGGGTAGTTTAGGCGTAAAGGCACCTTTGCGTAACATTATTAAGCAGTTGGTCAGAGGGCTTAGCGAACGTGTTTACTGTCACTTTTCAGATGAAGTCAAATCTAGAACTACACTGAAACCCACTACGCTCCTAAACAGTGATTAAGTTCACGTAATTCTGAGCCTATGTCTTTGGACAAATATGCACATCAAAAACAAGATACAAAATACCTCTGGAAATAGTGTTCAAGACAATGACTGTATAAGATATGGACGTAGCCTCCCTGACTTCACCCATACGCTTCTTAAGCTGAAGACTAACTCTAAAAATGGGTCAAGAGGTGGATGGTCAGTGGCTCTGAAGCGGGCCCGGGTGACACAGCAGAGGAGAAAGCTAGCAGCTAGCTACGCGGTACTTAATATAATTAAAATGGGGGAGTTATATAAAAAAATAAAACACCCCCCCAAATTCTCTATAGAGACCAAAACTGTTTTTACTAGGTACCAGGTTGTAAACAGCTGTAAACACCATTCCTGCTTTAAAGTTGGTTATTTTAACATGGCGGTCTATGGAGAGTGACTCACTTTTGGAGACAGCCTCAGGTGTTCATTCAAAGAACTGCAGTGTTTGGCACTTTGACTTCAATTCACAGCACTGGAGGTTGCCTCTTTGTTGAAGAGCAGAAACCCTCATTTTGCCATTACTTTTAGCCTCCAATTTGACTATTTATACTTTAAGCTAACTGTTTCAGTTGTTCATGCATTATTATTCGTTTTAACTATGTATTGCAACCATTTATCCATTACTGTTAACGAACTCTTCAGGCTTTCCTGCTCTCTTACGATTCATGTACTATCAATCGCAACATGTGGTGTTCAGGTGTTACAGCTGATTCCATATATAGGTATGTTTTTTTAATTGTGATTTCTATTTTTCCAATCAATAGAGCTTCAGTCTCTTCACACACACAGTGGCAACAGCAGAAGTACCCCCTCGGGTACACATATCCCTTTGGTAATCACTGGTCTGACTCTTCTCTCCACCGTCTCTGTGGTCCGAATTCAACCTGAACATTTTACTTTTACAGCGCGGCTTTGGCCCAGCCCATCATTTGGATAAAGAGAATGCTGTTGATCCCTCTTCACGGTTTATTTGCTTCTGACATAAACCTTCCCGGTTTCAAGCTGTTTATAAGTATGTGTCAGCTGGGCGACTTGCAAACAGCTGGAGTCACTCTAGGCTCTCTTGTGACCTCTGATGGCACTCTGCCACAGTCACAGCTGGCCTGTGTTTTATCCCAGATGTGAAAGGTGCTGAGAATCAGCACATCAGGTCTGCCACTGCTTCCTGCACAGCACAGTGAAAGTGAGACCTCTTATTAAATACAAGCACTGGCAGCATTTACTGTACTGTGTTAGGTTTTTATATTCTGCTCATGCTAATGAAATGTTTCGTTGGTTTCCGGTTCTATTGTCTACATTTTATCATAAAGTATCCTCTGTGGATGTTTTATTGTGTAATCTATTTTCTAAATTTAATTTCAACCCTGTCAGCCAAATTCCAGGCTGCAATTTCTCCCTAAAAAGATCACGCTCTTGTTTTTTGAATTTGCCACACACGGGGATAATCTGATCTTATTTTCAACGACAGTATGAGACTCTATTGACTTCTTTCCACTGGAAAGAAGTCCAGTGGTTTCCAACCTGTGGCTTTGGCACCCCCCAGAGGTCACAAGGTTCGTCTGACAAGTTGCATGATGATTAGAAAGAAAAATATCTGACTTCTGCGACATAAAATTATGACGTATACTTTTTCATATTTTTAATTGAATACTTTTCACGTTTTACAACCTGACAATGGAAAAATCACTCTTTGCTTACAGAGCTCACAACTTACAGATCAAAGTGTTGCAGCAAGGTGTTGCAAGTTGATTTGCTTTGTTTTAAAAAAGTTCACAAGCCAAAAAGTTTCGGAAACACTGATAAGTAATAAGTGGTGGGGGATGGAGGGTGCCAAACTCAAACTATACTATACTATACTATACTATACTACACTGTACTATACTATACTATACTGTACTATACTGTACTATACTGTACTACACTGTACTATACTATACTATACTGTACTATACTATAGGCATGATTCACTTCAACCATCTTCAGAGTTAGAGCTACAAGCATCAGCAAGTTCAGCTACCAACGAGAGATGCTCCTAGATATGATATATAAATATATAAGCAACGTTTTAAAAACACAACAACTCAGAGAATGCTACATTGATGTTAAGAGAGATTTAATGAAAATCAAACAAATTAATTAATTCAAACTGCCATTTCAGAAGAGACCCTGTTTTTTCCTTTCATAAATCAGCTGTTGTTTTTGCTTTTCATAAAATCTATTATCTATAATCTATAATCTATTTAGGCGTTTATTATATGTATTAGTAAGTAGCAGCAGTGTCATATGGTTATGTGCCTTGCTCAAGGGCATTTAAAAAGTCAACAGCAGTTGGAAAAGCCTTCCGATATTTCGAGTTGATCCAACCGTCTGGAATGAAGCATTCTTTTCTCACCTTCCAACAGAGTTCATTTTTTTTAATGAAGAAAATGAATTTAGCTTAAGCAGTAAAAATGTATTTTTGACTCTGTAACACCCCTCCACCTTCAATCTCTTCGTCTTCAGGGCAAGGCCACTCTCAGTGGTGGAGCAGATTGAGTGGGAGCCAGTGCTAATGTTATCTCCTCTGTTTAATTAGAGTGAGCGTGGTGGGCAGCTAAACCAAACCACATTACCCACCATCTGGTGGGGAGCAGCTCTGCTCATATACCCTCCCTCACTATCATTAGCCTCTAAGACAAGACACAAACACATACATGACAGCTATTTATTCATCCTGCCACTTTCGATACAGACATAACTGCATACCATTTAGCCGCTATGATGAGGCCATAATCCGTCATGTTTAGACCTGTCATCAATGTATGTTTGTGTAATTACAATATGCCGCACACTGAAATTTCCAAATAGAAAAATGCCAAAGATTATAAAAGCCACAAACTGTCCTACACAGGTTCTCTATAAACGGCTGTTTTTCTCAGGCATTTCTGTTCCACGTCTTTTATTATCTGTGACCTCCAACATAGTGAAGAAGGAAACAATCTAAATGAACAAGTAATCACCATACATTTAGTTGCCATGAACATGGATTTGCTTAATATTTACACAAAAATAAATCAAGCTTTATTTTCACTTCACGTCATGTCACCTCTCAGCAGGTCTTAAATGGAAGTCCTTCATCTACCACAAGAGTGCAGTATGCTACCACAGCACTATTGAAGCACAGAGGAGAGAGTTTGGCACTGTGTGTGTGTGTGTGTGTGTGTGTGTGTGTGTGTGTGTGTGTGTGTGTGTGTGTGTGTGTGTGTGTGTTATGAGATAGGGGGGCATAGATTAGAGGTCTCTTCACTCACCCTGTGCTGCATCATGACCTGGCTTAATTCTTGAACAAATGATTGTGTCATGCCGCTGCACACATGCAGAGCCAACAACCTCAGCCATGCTTTGGCAAAGCTAAACGTCTATTCGGTCATTTTGACCGTATACATTTGAGGTAAGGCATATTCACATCATACAAGAATTTGACCCACAGCTGTATGGTTTGGATGTGGAGGATTAAATCTGACCCAAGCCCCCAGGATGGAGCGCCGAGCTTTGAAGCTAATTTTATATAGTGGCCGAATTACGATTTCTGTTTGTCATGTGATGTCATGGGGCCCAAAAATACTTTTCTTTCCCATAGACGTCCATAGAAGAGATGTCTGTAACTCAGGGACCACTTTCTTTTGAGGTAACTCAATTTCCCACAATAAACACTTATTCATGATTTAACCAAACCTTTCATTTATCTATTATATTAAAAGACCTGTTTAGCAATCGTGTAATAATAAGTTTCAGCATTTTCCTTGAAATTTTGATGTTGGGCGAACCGTTCGCTAACATTTATATATTTAGCAGCATTGAAGCAACAGTTTAACATTTAGGGGAAATACCCTTATTTACTTTCTTGTAGATAATCTGTGTATTAAATATGAAGCTGGAGCCAGCAGTCTGTCAGCTTAGATTAGCACGATAGAAACAAGGGAAACAGCCAGCCTGGCTCTTGGGGTTTTCAGGTAAAACGACACACCTACATCCCCCATTAGCCACAAATGTGTCCTTTCCACTTGTGTTTATGTCCAGACTAAACAAACCAGATACAGCAGGTTGAGCTTTATAGGTGCCGGTAAGTCGTTTTTGTTCGGTACAGACAGAGGCAGGTTAGCTTATAAGCTCATTCAAACTGCCGGCTGACAGTAGCTTCATATTTAACGGACTAATACAAAAGTGGTATAGATCACTCAGCACACAAGTGAAATGTATTCCCCATAATAATGAACGATTTATTTTAAAAAGGTAAAAATTTAGTCTGAAATACATTCAGATATACACATTTGGAACATGTGAGGTGGTGTTAAGGTTACTCAAAGTTGTGCGAGAGGGCAACTGTGGGAACTCTGACCCTTAATGGCAGCCTCTGCTGAGAGGTCACGGCCAACAGCATCAATGGCACAACTCTCTTGAAAGCCCACACATCAATGAGTCAGTGATAAATGCCTTGGTGGGCTGGACTTTGGCAAAAAAGTGTTGAGGCAAACGCTGTCCAAACTTTAACATGAAGCTTCCCTCTTTTCTGCTCAGTTAGAGCCTATACTGTGGGATGTCCAAGCATGTAGAGACCACACCTGATGTTGAAGGTTTGGACACTCAGAGATAAATGTACTAATGGCTGAGATAAGAGTGAAGCTGATCAAATCTCACTGCACCAAACAGGAAGAGTGATTCACCCTCTGAGCAGAGAGATATCCAACTCCAAACTGGGCTGCAGCCAGCCTCTCCACAGCCTCTCCACAGTGGATGTGGTACATGAACACATTGCATGTATGACGTCCACACTGGGCCTCTGCTCTGTAACACCAAGGTCACCTTGTTAACAATAACAGTCACTGTTATCGGACATTTGTATCAAAAGATTAGCATTAAAAGAATGGCTTGTGTTATATCTTTTGTCTGGACAATTACTCATTAAGACACTGAAGTAATAGTTAACTGGCCTAGTTGTGGTTGTTTCTTATAACATCAAGTGAAGAATATTTGATGACCTACATGTTTTTATTCTATCACTCAAAACAATTCAACAGCACCACAAACTCGAAAGCTTCAACAAAAACTTAACATTATAACCTAAATAAAGGCAGGAAGTATTACAGGACTGTTGCAAAAGACAGTTTAAGCTCAGTGTACCTATTAAACTACCACATGATTGTAAAATACCTGCTGTATATCATAGGCACCACCTTTCAAGTACTGTTCACCAGCAAACAGGAGTTTGCCTCTAAAACCATGAAGCAACAATGCTGCAGAACAAAGGAGGAAAACACAACATTCATACAATTGAAAGAGAATAAGAATAATTTAAAAAACTTGGCCAGGGCAAGTTTTTCCATATCCGGTACTTCATATCACGCCACAAAACAAGGATGCATGAGGGATGAATAACCGTTATGGAAGAACTGATGCAGGTACATGCTGATCCCCGAATGAAAATGGATTTAAGAAACTGAAAGGCAGCTCTGTAAATCCCTGTTGACTTGGCTGTCTGAGAAAACAAGTTCCACCAGCAGAGGGAGACATCAAATCCCTGTTAAAAATGACCAAGCAGCTGCTATGTACTCCTTTCTCCTCTGTTTGCCTATTAAAAAGAACAATTATGCACAATGCTAACATTATCAAACATTATTAACCTCACAACCCTAGTGATGTGTATTTCGGTCGTTGCTCCATCACATGCAATTTGCAGTGCTCATTACTCTGTTTCATTTCCAAATAACTCCATATGGCTCTTATTAGATGAGACAAATAGATCTGAGCCATTTCTTGGATTCGGCCTCGACAGTCGGACGAGGAGGAATTTCCTTCCTGGCAGTTGCTCCCTTCACCTGGACTCTGACTAATCCCACGCCACGCATATGGGAGATACATATACAACCTTTGTATCGTATATTATTTTACCTACAAGGATCAAATTATGAATTTCTTTCCAACAGAAAAAGCTATGTTTTGTCTGGTGATGTGAAGATGCTTTGATCGCTCTCAAACTATTTGCTCACCATTTTCAACCAGCACATCTGAGTTATTAATTATTCTTACTATTCTTAGAGTTAATTATTCCATTTTAAAGCCACTCCAGCTCCCTTTTCAACTGTACTTAATAATAGAGAAAAATACTCTCGATAGAAACTGATTATGATTATTATGAGCTGGTTAAAAGGGTGAGCAGAGAGGAGAAAGTTTCATCTGTCATCAGGCAGACAGAACAGACTTCATTTTGTTCTTGAGTGTTGAGAGACGGTAGCTTTGGATTCCAAATGATGGGGATTGACATGATATGAGGCTTTTCAACAATCTGCAATAATGACCTTTTCACAGAATCTACAAACTGTCAGGTAATAACAAGTCTCAGGTGAAAATGGACAATCTTTTGGCACAGGTAAAAAGCGTTACCTAGCAACACCTGGTGTCCTATCAATCGTCAGCTTAGAGGTATCTCTGGAGATGCTCCCCCCTACAAAGACCTGGTTCAGCTTGCTTCAACAGGCCCCATGACCCCCCCTGGACAAACAACAGTCTCATTCACTGCACTGCTGCTGACCTCATTGTCTCTTTGTGAAGGGAAAATCCAGAGTTGCATTCTGTTAAATGGCAAATGGTGCATCAACTGCAAGCAGGACGGACCTCTCTGCCTCCAGCACAGGCCTACAGATGAGCACGGACACCGCTGCTTTTTCCTCAGGACTGTACCCGAGGAAAACATGGTAAGAAAGACCAAATATTCACGACACCTTGTTCCATCGGTGGAACGTATGCAATCCTGACACTCACAGCGTCACCTGCACCGTCACAAATGACAGAAACTGCTGTTACACCTGCAGCTTTCACTTCAGAGCTGTATCACACTTGTTTCTGACACATTTACTCATGTTTTTTTTATATAATTCTTGTGCATCAAATGACCTATGCTGCACAGCTGTTGTGAATTTCTTAAGTGCTCTTGCACTATATGCAACCCATGCTCATTCTTTATCCAGAAGCACATGCTTAGCTACACTCAAATGCCACAGTAATACAAGATAGCAGATGCTTTGACATTTATTTAGATGGATTTTGTACTGTAATTGTATGAAATGTGTTGTACAAGACGCAAAACAGACTTTAACTTGCTCATTGTACCTTGCACACTGAAGAGATGTACAACACACACACACACACATACCTGTGCACATCTACTGCTCTGACTCCATACATCAGACTGGTCAGTGGTGGTTAATATTCTAGATTACAGTGTTACTAATTCAATCTGACAGAGCCTGACAGGTGCACTGTTGTTTAGCAGCAGCAGGTATAGTTTTTGTCACAAGTAAGCAAACTTGCCAAGATTCTAACGAATAGGAACAAGCTGTAAATGAGGTCTGACGTGCTAACCGTGCTTCTTATAGAGTCTTGATGAATACACATTGTCAGTGATTGAGAACCCGGCGGCTGTCAGCCATCCTTTTCAGTCAGACAAAACAGCAGGAGTTGCAGGGACCAGGGGAGTCTGGAGATGTTTAAAAGGGATTCACTCTACGAGTCACGGTAAGCTTCTGTGGTGCACCACCCAATGGGCACAACAGCACAACAGCAATCTTGCGTAACGACTGCAAAAACACCTGAAAGCTGTTAAAATAGGCTACCCTAAATATAAAGGGCAAGTTTAATTAAAACCAAACAGTTCAGAAAAATATTAGGTGCTTTTTTATGAATGTCACTGTGTAGATTTGCTTTTCAACTCTTTCGTGTTGTGTATGTATCGCATATAGCTGCCTCTGTCTCGGTGCGGTGTGTTAATGTCCTATGCATGTAACAGTTGACATTTAATTATTCTTCTCAGCTCATATCTGGGATCCGGAGGCATTAACTCCATTCTCAATTGTTGCTTTAGCTCACAGGCTGGTGAGGCTGCTGGCAGCAGTGTGTGCAGTTGGACTACTGGGCGGCTTAGCTGTAGGTGTCTGGTTTCTAGGTGAGTCATTGTGTTCGACAGAATCAGTGAATTAGCTTAACTGTAACCAGGAACAGTGGAGACGAATGTTTCAAATGTCTCGTTACAGCTACTCAGGCTTCTGTACTTTTTCAGGTCACAGCAGAGCCCGACGGATGAGGGCAATATAGTATCAGCTTTTGTAAGGCTTGTAAAAAATGTTATTGCTATAACTGATCATTTTTGTCAGTTGCTTTATCTGACCAACACTCAAACAAAGAAAATAAACATTTTATATATATTTATCGAAGGCGGATCAGCCCATTTTCCTATTTGAGAGGCTTTTGCAACAGGCACAAATAAAACAAGATTGTGCAGAGGATTGTTTTCATAAACACCAGAACTCCTCGGTTTGAACATATTTCATGTATCCTTCTCTGCAGAGTGCAGTTGTATTGCTCTGCTAGACAGGGCTTGTCTGTTCTGGCTACTAATTCAGATAATCTGGCAAGATTTAATAAAAACAAACACATGTCTGCTGCTTATCTCCCTGGCAAATTAAAAGACGGATGAACTTCATCTTTATCTACATACAGTGAAACTTCTGCTGAGGCCTTCCTACTCCCAAAGTCCAGTGGGACTCGGGGACACAAAGGAGACGCCTTTCTGCAACGTGACAGAAGATATCTCTACCTCTGACCCCAGGAAAGGTCTGTGTTTCCTCATGGCTTTGTTTGTTAGGAGGCAGGCATTTGTTTCACTGATTCATGAATTAAACAGTGCATGAGTGTGTGGTTGCACATTATTATGCGATTCATCATACTGGGTCATGGCTCACCTTTGAAGTGATTTTTAGTTGAACAGCAGCAGAATTACCATTCAACCGCTGCTTCTTGTTGCCTTTTGTTCACTCGCGAGAGATGCCCATTGACTGACATAGACAACATCACACATGATGATCTGTTTATATTGACGACATTAGCATAGATGCTTGTGTTTCATAGAAGAAGCTTGTTCATTACTGTTGACTGAGAGCTTGTCTCTGGGGAGATTTTCAATCAATCAGGTTCAGTGTTTTACAGAATCAGCCCAGAGAACTCCCTCCTAGAGATTCAGCTGGGAAAGCTGCCCACCTGGCTGCCAGTGTGCTACGAGAGGTGGAACTCTTCAGTGGGAACGCTGGTCTGCAGACAGCTTGGTTCTTTGAGGTTTGCATTCCTGACAGGATCGCACACTGTCTCAGCTCTTTTACGCTGATTGAGACTGGAGTACCCGCTCACTAACTTTTAGTTTAATCTTCGCCTGCTTTACCAAGGGTGAAGGCTCAGCTGATTTATGATTTGCTCATACCTCTTTTACAATCTTGCTTCACACGTTACGAGTCTGAATTATCTTCACACTCACTGTCCCCCATTTTGCATATTTCCTCTTACCAGACTGACCGAGCATAAAGGAGTGAATCTAACTGATATTGGGCCAAATTATACTGATGGCTTCATACAAATTACCTCAGAACACAAGAGCAATCTGGAAAATATGTGGCAAGTCAGGTAAGGCACTTTGTCGAACGTCACACTCGTAATGATGCAAAGAAAATGATTTGTTCATTTTGCATCATGCAGTTACACAATTTATTTTCATTTAGGGGGAACTGTATCACAGGGAAGGTTATCGCTTTGCAATGCTTTGGTGAGCTCCATACAAATACTTCACAAAAAGGCTTCATGTCAGCATCGGACAGAGACTATGATGCCATTTGCTACAGCACTTTCTGACCAATCCATGTCCTTTTTGATGAATGGATCTCTGAGTAGAGTGTGGGACACGAGCGAAGCTGCCCAGGATCATCGGGGGAGTCGAAGCCACGCTGGGCAGGTGGCCCTGGCAGGTCAGCCTCTACTACAGCAACCGTCACACCTGCGGAGGCTCCATCATCACCAGTCAATGGGTAGTCACAGCTGCCCATTGTGTGCACAAGTAAGACAGCTGACCTTACACTAAAAGGTCTGGGGCTCGAAGGAGAATAATCAGTCATTAATAGCTGCACCAAACTGGACACATAACAATTCTCTCTTATCAGTATCTGCCTCTTCTTCTCTTTTTGTCAAATGTCAGCTACAGGCTACCTCAGGTATCCAGCTGGGTGGTCTACGCTGGTATTGTCACCCGTAGCTCGGCTAAAATGGCTCAGCACATAGGATACGCGGTGGAGAAGATCATTTACAATAAGAACTATAACCACAGGAGCCATGACAGTGATATAGCCCTGATGAAACTGCGGAGCCCGCTCAATTTCTCAGGTCAGTATGGGAGGCTCCATTACAAGCTTTGTCCGCAAAACAAATAGCAGAACACACAACACAATGGGAATACTACGGCCTCAATTTACCGTTTTATTTCATTATGCTGACACATTACAGCAAACAAACCGCCATCAGACCACCACAAAAGTGATATCCTTCTCTAACGAATGAGCAATCATTGCAAATGTCTTTCATTTTAACACTTACAAGATATCTCCCACTTTCCTTAAAAAAAAACTATTCCCAGTTGGAGGTTTCACATCACATGCATTAGTATGCATTGCATATTGGACCAAAATCCAATTACATGTCATGAAATAACAATGACTTGTGAATCCATACATATTCACAAGGCTAACTTGAGGGAGCTCATTACAAGACACAACCATAACAGAGGGAAATATGTAATGAAATGAAAAAAGTCGTAATCAATGATCTGAATGAAAAATCAAGTCATACGATCGTGTATCCAACCTGTCAGAGCTATTATGTAAATTTCCCCTCTAACTAGACACAATTAGGCCCGTTTGCTTGCCTCCGTACGACTATGATCGTCCAGGGGGTACACAGTGCTGGATCTCTGGATGGGGATACACACAGCCGGATGGTGGTAAGACCCTAGCACTCCTCTTGAACACATTTACATCTACTGCAAGTCTAATTCACACATGATGACAGTGTATTGAAAGAGCAGCAATAATTGCGTGTCTTCTCTCTCAGTTCACTCACCTGACACTCTGAAAGAAGCGCCAGTTCCCATGATAAGCACAAAGAAGTGTAACAGCTCCTGCATGTACAATGGAGAGATCACACCTCGGATGCTTTGTGCAGGATACACAGAAGGGAAAGTGGATGCATGCCAGGTCAGATATATGTTTTGAAAAACTACCTTGCAGGGCGTTTAAAAGATTCTTTCTTGTGTAGTTTGTTTTACGGTAAAACAATGGCAGAATGAAGCCTGGCTGAGTCTGAACAGTGAACAGTGTTGTTTGCCTACCTCTCTAGGGGGACAGTGGGGGTCCTCTGGTTTGCCTGGATGAAAATGTGTGGAGGCTGGTAGGGGTCGTCAGCTGGGGGACAGGCTGTGCTGAGCCCAACCATCCAGGAGTTTACACCAAAGTGACCGAATTCCTGGGCTGGATCTATGACATGATGGAGGTAAAAATGACTTGTGACAAATTTTGCACTTTGTAGATGAAGATATTACATACAAAACATATGACCATCTTGTAAAATATGATGCATTATGGATTAGACTTGGACTGCAACTAAAAACTGCTTCCATGAGTGATTAACCTGCAGATCATTTTATTGATGAATGGATTTATCCAGAAAATGGGAAAAAAGACCCTCACAATTTCCCAGAGCCCACATCGTTAAAATGCTTGTTTTGACCATCTAATAGTTTATGACAAATTGTCTTTCAATTGACTTAAGATTACAGTTCTAAAAAAAAGAGGACCCAACAGTCAGAATGCATCCAAAAATAAAGACAACCCAATATATAACATTGATGGGGGTCATTCTGCTGCCGTATCAGTACTTTTAGTTTTGTTATTTTGCAGATAATGCAGCTGTTCTTCTCATTAAGTTTTTTGAATGCAGGATTTTTACAAATAATGCAGAGCTTTTACATTGCTATCTTATTTGACTTGAGTAAAAGATGACAATATTTCTCAATTCACTGCAGACATATCAAAGAGTCTAAATACATTTCATACACAGCCATAACAATTATTAATTATAATGACTATTATCAGCAACAGGAAGGATTTGGAAACTAGCCTACAATCGATTATAAGTAGATTTTACACTGCTTGCTAACGATGTCTGTTTCTCTTCGCAGAATTACTGAACGGGGCCCGTGAAGCACAAGATGCTCCTGATAATACTGTTTGAAACATTTGAATCATCGTTGATATTTTTACTCTACATGTCCGTTAAACAATGTACACATAAAGACAGGCTGAAGACATCAATATGCATTTTTACGTTATATTTTTCATGTATTTCATATAAATGATGGCTTATATATAAAACTGTGTGTCCGGTGTTTTTCTTGTCAGGTGGCTTCTGTGTGTGTGTGCACGTGTCCGCTCGTCAAGTTTCCATAGCAACTGACAAACATTAGCCAAGCAAGCGAAAGCTGTTAGCTAGTTAGCTAGTAGTCAGAAAGCGTGTTGCGTTTTACTTTTAGAGCCTATTTCAATAACAGAACATTTGTAACACTGCAGACAAGCTGCTTTTCTAACTCCTCCTCACTATAGCATTAAGTAGCTAACGCTAGTAGCTTGTGTGATCACATTAAGATGTTCTCCACTGGCAGCACAGGGGACGTGTTTCAGCAAGTGGACCAGTTCTGGTCCATCCTGGATGATCTTTCTCAAGATGACCCTGCAGCCTACCGCAAGTTCATGGAGAAACAGCTGAAGGAAGGAGCTGAGTTCTGTGCACCGCCTGAGCTCGACTCTTGTTTGTGCACTGAAATACTGGTAGGGTCTAAGTTAGCTTTTTAATAAATGGCAGGAGTCAGCAATTTGCTTTAGCTGTAAAGCCTGAATAAATGACTCCTCAAGACAAACATTTGACTTCAAGCACAGGTGTGTCTCATAATGACTCATAGAAAACGCCTGGCATCGACACAAAAATAATATGCAGCCATTATTAATTATATTATAACGGTACATTATGTTTCATTAGCGTAAGTGAATATGAGTTGATTTTTAATGAATATTATTATCCTAATCTCTAGCGTTGTGCTGGAGGTTTCCGCCTGTTAAAAGCAAGTTATCGCTGAAGTTGGGAAATAATATTATAGTGTGGTCTTTATGAAAAGATGACTTCTGTTATGATTTATATAAATACAACTTTGTGACAAATGTCTATCAGGTTAATGTAAGTACTATCCACCTGTCAGTTAAATAAAGTTTCAACTGAAGAATATTTTAAGTATGAGTCGCATTTTTTGGCAATATGGTTATAAATCTAAGTATTATTTTCTCGAGCAAAGTTTCCAAAACATTTCAAGATGTCTTATTCTGTCCAACCAACAGCATAACACCCAGAAATATTCAGTTAAGTGTCACAGAAGAGTGAGAAAACCCAAAAATATTCACTAATCAGAAGCTAAAACCAGTAGTTCTTTGTCATTTTTGCTAATAAAAACCCAACAACAAGCATCTACCCCTTAATACAAAAGTTGTCACACCTGTGTGGGTTTATAGTTTACAGATTGGGTGTGTTTTGACAGACGGCTCATCTGTGTCCTCAACAGGAGCCCAAGAAAGGGTCGCTGTACATCAACATATGCAGCTGGAAACGTGTGCCTGCGCCTCAAGATCCCAGCACGCCTTTACCAGTGTGTGCAGGAACACTGGAAACAGACACACATGAAGGTCAAGGTAAATGACAAAGCTGTGCTGCATCACAAGCTGTTACATCAGAAAAAAAAAATGTTGTGTTTTTCCTCCGCAGGCTGGTACTCTGTGTTGGATGTGGCATTGAACCCTGCAGTGCTACAGGAAAGTAAGAAAGACAAAACAGAAGTATACATGCTGGCCCTGAGCTTTGCCCAGCAGCAGCATGGGATGAGTTTATCTCAGCAGTACACTGTCGTCAGCTGTAGCCCAAAAAGCAGCCCAGATGACGTGCACCGCCGGCTTGGGTTTCGGCAGTGGCCCAACACCTCCGGACAACCAGACACAGGTAGAGCAATACGTCTTACACCTCGATAAGCTGCTGCAAGCCCTTTAAGATGGAACTATTTACCTTTTCTGCTGTAGGTGTATCATCTTTAACCTTCTACCAGTCTTTCATAATCCATAGTGTTCCTTTTACAGCTAGTCAGAACCCTGCTGCCCTTCTGCAGCAAATCTCCTCTCTACGGTCTGAGAAACAACACAAGGAGCCGGCAGCCCAAATTATCTCCAGACCTGCAGAGCACAAAAAGAAGGATTTGATCCAAGTCATCTCAACTACAGTTGTGCAGCCTCAGAAGCCAGAGTATCAACTTGAGGTGAAGACCGACACAGTAGGAGTTGTTCACAGCATGGAGCTGACAGTGGATCTGCCAAAGGTTTGCTCCATGTCAGAGTGCCAGCTGAGAATCTCCAAGGTTAGCTGTTACACACTCCCTCGAACAGTTATAATGAACCACTTTAGGATCCAATGTGTGTCATTGCGTAGTTGGATGTCATAAAAAATACATACACTTTCTATATTCATGAGTCAAACAGTGTGCTGTGTGCATCTTTCTCTACAGGACGACATCTTACTGGAAGTGGAGGATGTCTACTATTTGCTTTTGGAACTCCCCAAAACTGTGATTGAAGACACTGCGTACGCCATTTTTAATAAGAAAACACGAAGGCTTACTCTGAGAGCGGATGTTTTCTAACTATTAGCCTGTATAGAGAAACAAATGAACACAGGTTATCAGTTGTGCTGGGAATACCTCAAAGTAAATAACCAAAATAAACGAAATTCCTGCTATGTAATGTAAAAAGTGAACACATTACACTACATATCGACTCGTGCTCTGCCTCAAAACGCCAGCAAACAATAAACTGATCTGCTCCCAAATCCAAAATGATGTTTTTACTGAAACGAATATTCCACTGTGTCCCTTTGTGCTGTGTGGGTTGATCTGCAACAGCAAATGTAATTTGTCAACCCAAAAAATAATCGACATAAATAACAATCTGTGGGGTTTGTTTATAAATGTGTGGATGTATGAGTGGAGGTGTATAATGGCTAGGAGCTGGTGTACAGTGTCATTACTGTACGCCCGGGGAATAATTGACAACAAAATGATCCATGCGATAATTCGGTTTAATAAAACATCAAAATTGATGCAGAACAACATCAGTATTTGGCAATCTGGAACGTGTGACAAATGTCACGAAACACTTTTATTTCAAGGTTTGCATACTATGAACTGGTAACAGATTTTTAGAGCACAACTTAAAACATATTTACTGTAAATCGCAATTTCTTTCATTTTCAGCTTCCAGTATCGCATTACTGACCATTTATTGGTAGTTTAACATTCATTTAGAGCTGCAAACAATCCCCTCAAAAAAAAAGTGGCACTCCAATGTCAAGTCAAATTCTTCACATGAAACATTCACTTTTAAAACATTGTTTTGTAACAAAATGGTGTTTCTCCATTGGTCCCGGTTAGTAGCATTATACTTTTCTATTATGGCGTCACAGGTTTTTTCAGTGAAATCCTGGTCCAGTGGGAACAACTGAGGTTTGTAGTGGTGATCTCTGGTATTTGGGCTCTACCTCCTCTCTCCGTGGTCCTCCTCCACCCACGCTACAATCTTCCCTTCCCAGCCAGGCACGACTGCTCCGTCCTGGAATACCTGAACAGCCAACATCCAACATTTACATATCTAAGAACCACTCTCATCTACAACGTACAAAGGTCTGGGCAGAAACTGAAAATTACTACTCGGCCCTCCTGCAGTGGTTTGAAGTACAGCACAGCCGAGGCTATTATTAGCATATCTTACTCCAGAACTGCCATTTTATATTTGCCTGCTGAAGTTGAAAGAAGTAGTGGCTATAATTTTACTCCCACGCCTACCTCCTCTTTCACTGTGCCAAACTCTGGGTCGAGGGCCTTGAAGTGGTATCTGAAACTGCCTTGTCTGTCCACAGCGGCCTTGAAGTCTCGCAGAGTCACCTCGCCCAGCCTGTAAGAGCAGACCATCAATTATGATATATGCACACATACACCCACCGAGACATTAAGCCTTTCCAGAATAAACATTTAACCAGCACAAACACTGAATCTATATGAAGCTCAGTTCATGCCAGAATCAAGCCAAGTGTGGTCTGCATGCAGCTCGAACCAAAACAGCAATTTGCTTAAAATGAATGCACGCTACAGTGAGGGAACAAACAATACCACTGTTATATAAAGTGTCTTTATTTTCACCTTTTTGGGATGTTAATCAGAAACGGAGTGAGCGAGCGATCAGTGAAGTAGAGCACTTTCGTGGAGATGGTGCTGTCCAGTCCCGGGCTGCTGAGTGAGTGCGCCATTTCTGGAAATAATCACAGAAAAACAACAAACACTGTTATTCACAACCAGAGTGTAAACTGGCTCTATAGCCTCAGAACCAATAATGCCCCCTCCATACATAGCAGTGTAATAGCACGGCACAATTGGATTTAACAGCCAGGGTTGAGATGTTGCAGAGGATGACAAATCCTAAACAAACAAGGATTTTGTTTGCCTCACTTGAGCTCTGCGGCCAGGAGTCGCGGTCTGTCGGGTTGGCTCTGCGTCCTGGTGATTTGAATTCCTCCTAGAGGAAGAAACCATTACTCGTGGTAAACAGTTGCATGCGCATTTGTAGTTGACTCACTCATCAGGTAACAGATGTGTTGCTACTTTTTAAGATTTATTCACACTAAATGGTTGTGTGTGTGTGTGTGTGTGTGTGTGTGTGTGTGTGTGAGTGAGTGAGAGTGCATACCCCTCTGTCCTGTCTGCGTTGGCTGTCCACAGTGTGTAATCGGTCCATGAGACTGGCCATGCCCTGCTCCAAGGTGTCTAGGGTGTGATGTTGGGGGTCATGGCCAGAAAAGCTGTCCCTCAAACTGCGCAGTGCCTCCCTGACCAGCTGCAGCTCTTCCCCCTGGGACATAAATGTAGTCATTTTTTTACATTAAAAAGGCAAGAACTATGGAAGCCCATTTCCCCACAAGACAATAAAAATATACATAACAATTGAAGGTTTGATACAAATACTCATGGAGGGTCAAAATTAAGAGATTCACGAATTCAAATTATACTTTCAATGTTAAATGTATCGACAAAATAAACAGCAATTGATAGTATTGACTAAAGACTGAAATATAAAAGCCTACGTACTGGTGCACTGTGTTGGAATACTGCAGGAGTTGTTGAAGCCACCGAGTTACTGTAACCACCGCTTTCACTCCTGAATGACTGTAAAATGGAGCACAATACATTTGAATATGTAAATAAGGCGGATGATGCCGGTGTTATTCTACAGCTATGTTGTTATCAACAAATGACAGGTCTGTTTGTGCAAAGTTTGCTGAAAAAACGACAGTGCCTAGCTGTTTCGTGAAATTGCGGAGAAAATAACAAAAATGCAGAATACAATCAGCCTGATCCATTAAATCTCTTTTTAAAATGTACTTTTATTGAAGAGTTTTTACATGATTGTCTTCATTTGAATCACCTCTTTATGTGTTTTATCTTACATTACTATGTATGGTGAACCTTGTAACCTTGGTTTTAAATGTTATAAAAATAACTAATTTCAATATTACATGTGTCATTTATATCCAAACAATACGCTGTTGAAGCCCTTGAAACGTATCATGATCCCTACCCATCCAAAGCTGACCTCATGTGCTTTATGTTGAGCATCGTCAAGCTTTTGCTGCTGTTGCTGCAGTATTCTGTCCTTCCTCCCGAGCTGCTGCTATTGTCACAGGAGAGATGGCTGAAATAAGTCTGCATGTATGTATCCAAAGAAGGCCTGATGTATAAAAAAAATAAAAGACGACACCTCGTATTCACCAAGTAATTTGTTCCGTTCACTCAGCCTGTGTTTGAGTTCTACCTGCGAACAGACATATCGGCTTATGATATACGAGTGTTATATTGCTCTCTCAATCCACAGATCAAGCAAGTCAAATATTTTATTGTGTCAAATGGAAATCACCACTTGTCTCACATTTTCCCCCTCCAGCTGATCTTTGGCCATGTTGCACCTCAGTAGTTCCTGCTTTAGCTGCAGCACAGCATCCTCCTGCACTGCCAGGCGCTGCTGTAAAGCATCCTAATGAGAAAGAGAGGGAGATCAAAGAAATGTCCAGAGAAGACCTGCATGCAGATACGCTACATCCTCCTGTCTCTCATTGAGGGCATTCACCCTCTAAACCTCATTATCATTATAAAAAATACAAACATAGTATCATCATTTTGGGATAGATAGTGCAAGAGTGGAATAGATTGAATTATATCCTTTAATCCGTTTAAATCCACACACAAAGGAGTGAATTCGACTAAGAGGTTTACCTTGATGGCCTGAAGGTGGCGTGCCTCCTGTTTGTTTCTCAGGAGTTCCCTCTAAGAGCCACACAAATGAAAAGAGGCATTCGAGGAGGGGATTCTTTGCTTGTAAGGCAGCTCATCTATATTAAACCTAATTACATTTATCAACTGTACCTTGAGACCAAGGGCTTCCTCCGTGCTTTGGTCCAGACGACTGCGGAACAGAACCTTCAAAGGAAGAGGGAATAAGCAGCGTAATTATTGAACGGACAAACGTCGGAGCGAATGAGGAGGCAGTGGGCCGGCATGACAGCGGGCTAGCAGATCAGAGAGATTCAATTGTGCCCTACAGTAGCCACTCTCGAGAGGAGCGATGGCTGCAAACATCGTCACAACAGAAGGGCTGACTCTGACACTTCACACAGAGTAACGAGCAAGTGTTGGTTTCTCGAGTTAGCAGAGAGAGGGCACCGTACCAGCTGCTGTTCGGCGTTCGCCCGGTTATCTCCGAAGCTCACAGATCCATCCTGGTCCTCTTCGGGGAGGGAGCCATGGAGTAGCAACGCCTGAGGACAAAACACACACACACACACACACACACATACATATATAGACACACAGAGTGAAAGCCTGTAAGCAGCCATTATTAAATAAACATGGCAGAGAAGCCTGATTTATTCATGTACCGGTCGGTATTTGTATTCATAAATACAGCCATTTGGGATTTTTGTACTTGGCTGCGCTATAAGGTTCCCATCTCAGCTAATAGTCAGTAAATTTAACTTGTCTAAACTGCAATCAATTTAAATAATATTGAACAGCCTGCAGGAGTACACACATAGTTCAGCCTGCTCTAACAGTACACAGCTACATACACAAATTGCACCTTGATAATCGGACTGAATAATCAAAATTCATCTTTTGTTATTTTCTTCTTCTTAATGTGTTGCATTTACTCAGAGTTCGGTATCAATTACTTGACACCAAGCATCACTGTTTATTTACTGTTTATTTTGCTTAACTTCATCCATTTTAATTTCCTGAATGAATACGAGCTACGAGTGGTAAGTCAGAGGTACGGATCAACAGAAGTTAGGATCGAATATAGAAAATCACACACGTGTTTAACTGGTAAGACATCCCTGGTCACATTAGCAGTGCATTGGTTTTGGACATGTATTTTACATGAGTAACAGTCGTGTGTAGTGGGAAGGAAAGGTTATTTGCGCAAAGCCACCTCCCACGTCTATTTGTAAATACTGCACAGTGTGTTCATTTAGTTGCACCACCAACATGACAAAATATGGTTGAACGACTCCATACATGCCAAAATACTCTCATTGTCTTTTAATTTGTATTTAGATATACTGTATGGTGATCATATGGACAATATAATAATATAGAATAGTAATAATAAAAGGCACCATATACTTTTATATAACTATTATTTCACATACACATATTCATATTGGTAATATTGATTTAACAGTAGAATCAAAGAGATTCGATTGTCAGTCTGTCAAATTAAAACGGTCTCGTGAGTACATCTGGTGATCACCTTGATGTACCCCAAGTAGAAATTTTAACAGGCATGTAACATGTCTTTTCTCTGCCAAATCAGGTCAGTCAGGTGTTGATTTGTTTCTTCGTTATTTGAATATACTTTTAGTATTTTATTTATATTTCAGCAAATTTATTGAATCTATTTAAACCTCTAAAAAAAACCCCTGTGTGCTATATTTGAGCTGTTACCTCCCTCTGGTACACCTGCAGCCTCTGTGCCTTCTGTCAGTGTGCTCATATTAAAGATGCAGTGGTTAGGTTTTTTTAAGTGTGTCATCACCAAGACTTACCTGTAGGCGGAACACCATCCTCCTGGCCTCCTGCATCTCCTTCTCCAGCTGCTCCTGGTGGGCATCCAGCTGCTCCTCCCAGGACTTCTCTTCCTCCTGCACATTGTACCCGAGGGATGGACACAATCCACACAGAGACACATCCTCTGAAAGGAAGAGAGGTGCAGGGGAGATGAAGCAAGGGAGCTTCTTTTTTCTTTCTTTCTTTGTAGAAATGCATTGCATTGTATCTTGCTCTATAACAGTTGTTGTGCAGCCAACCAACCTGTGACAGATTTCTTCTCTGTCAGCTCAGATGTGTCATCCCCCTGGTCGTCACACTGATCGTGGAGTGTTTCTTCTTTTAGGGCGTCAGCGGAATGGGTGATAACATACTCCTCTTTGGGGGAGTGAGCAGGGCTGGCTGAGCTGAGGCTGAAACAGATGGTGGGCACAGGCAGGAATGAGTGTGTGTGTGTGTGTGTGTGTGTGTGTGTGTGTGTGTGTGTGTGTGTGTGTGTGTGTGTGCAGCCTTGCCAAATGGCAATAAATAAACCCAGTAACATAAAATGGATATATATATACGCTTTAATAACTCCCCAAAGAGCATACAAAATCTGAATTAATCACATCTGGGCGAAGGATTTTTAACCATACCGGTTTTTAAACACACAATGCCTATAATAAACAGTGTATCACAGACACTTAATGAAAACACACGACAGAACAGAATAGAGACCCGTTTAGAAGATACACAGGAGAAGCATGAATACATGCAACTGTGTCATTTATCCCACAGGATATTCTTCACATAGTTTGCTCCCCCTTTGGTAATCATTTCAAAACATAATGCTCCTATGGTTTCCGAGTGGCTGGGTCCTTGTGTTTTTTTGAGAGCATCTCCTGCTGCCTGAGGTAGAGGCCGGCTGTCATCTTCACTCTGCAGTGTTTGTAGAAATTAGATACAGCTACTTTGACCTGTGACCTATGGCATTATATGCATTTCCCTTTAACGTGGGATTCCTTCTGTTTCCCCTCTGTGTCTGCGTGGGAAAACAACAACAAGCCTGCCTCTGCGGAAATGGATTGAAACTCCTTGCTAGAGAAGGAATAGAGAAGCATCACAATTCATCACCCTGCTCCCAATGCCTAAAATATGAAGAGGGAAAAAATAACTGTGGACTTAACTGTGGATTACAACTGTTTAGAAACCAAAGAATGTCCCGAGGGATCGCATTTGCTCGGTTAGACATGTTGTTCCCATACATTTGCAGCGAGATTTAGATCGTAGCGGGTGAGATTTTCAGCTTATCTAATAGCATTAGCACAAGTAAATATCACAACCGTAACACTTGTATTTTCCCTCACCCTTTAGAGTTCACGTTGCCTATTTATGGAATAATTGTAGTATAGTTCTGTCTCCCAGCTACCCACAAAACATGTAAACGAGGCGAAGAGTCTACAGCCGTGCTAGCAGCTTTGTGAGGCACAACTTAGTTTAGCCCGTTAGCATGATAATACCCAAACACAAAGTGCAGCTGAGGCTGATGGGAATGTTTTGCAGGTATTTGGTCGTGAATCAAAGTATTGGACCAGTAAAGAATTGCACTTGATGACACTAGATGTAAAGTTAAGGGAACACCAAAGTTATTTCAATTCACCCAGAGAGGAAAGTTAATGTCGAACCCAAATTTCATGACAATCCATCCAATAGTTGTTGAAACATTTCAAGAAAAACCCCAAATGTCAACCTTGTGGTGGAACTACGAAGTTATGTTGATTCATCATCTGGGGACCATGGATATCTGTTCCACATTTCACGGCAATTTATCGAGTTGTTGAGATACTTTAGACTACATTAAGTGGTGATCAGACTGATATTGCTATCTTGCTGCTATCACGGCGAAATTAGCACGTATAAAGATAAAATTTAAGATTTTAAATGAAGAGAGTTTAGTCACATGAAACATAAACACCAGACTGGGAAACGTCTCATAGTTTTGTTCTTCCAGCTTCTTCATTTTCAATTGCACCAGGTCACATAAAAACCTGAAGCGAGAGTCTTATCGGATGCTGCTGTGATTATCTCTGAGTGTTTCAGGAAAGGGGATCAAAGCAGCTGCCTCCAACTAATCTTGTCACTGCAGACAATGACATTATCAAGATACCCTCTATCATTGTCTCAGCGTGCAGCAGTTCAATAAACTAACAAATTCATTTTAGATACTCCCTGCTGTCTGTTGCACCAAAAGAACACACAGATTAGGAAAATATGGGTTAAACCAAAGATTAAGCACTGGGGTTTGCAAGAGATGAGCCTCAGTGCAACAGATTGCCATCGTTTCATCAGCAGTGGTGGAAAGTTACAAGTACATTTACCATAGTAACGTGTTTAATTGCAGGTTTGAGGTACTTTACTCGTTTCTATTTCTATTCTATGCTGCATTATACTACTGCTTCTCTACTCTTCAGAGGGAAATATTATACTTTTTACTCCACTACATTTATCTAACAGCTGTAGTTACTGGTTAATTCTCAGATCAAGATTTTACATTAAAAAAACAGATGATAACTTATAAAATACCATGCATTGTTAAAGATTAAACTCTTGCTCACGGCGACTCCTTATATCTAAAAAGCAGTGTCTGCTCGGGGCCTCCCGTCATGTTTCAGATGTCTCTGAATTGTTAGCAGTTCTGTTAAAGAGAGATTTACCCTCTAAACTTCAAAAAGTATCAAAGAGGTTTATTGGAGGTAATATCCTCTTATCCCTCTGGATTACTGTCTCTCCTTTACCACATCGGATTTTTACATCATTACTCCTCAACTCCTTACAAGTGACTGGAATGTGTCTCGAGATAACTTCTTTTGTGATTTGACGCTGTATAAAATTGACTCATTGGGGCCTAATGGGACATTCAGTGCAATATCATGGACATAATAGTAAACATCTAACCATGTACTCTTACACTGCTTGTACTTCTGATCTGATATTGTACATACGTATATATCGATATGCAACCCCACCAGACTGATCCCTACCGTGTGATCCATAGTGTTTACATCATTTAAATTTTAGCATCATATACAATGTATATGTTTTAGATTATATAAAGTGTTTAAAACTAGCTCCACCTGGGCCAGCTACACGTGTAACATGTTGGTTACACATTGAAGCATCAAGAACCTTGTAATGTTTCCTCAAATAACATGTCATTGACAACTTGTGATACATAAAGTACATTTGGCTGATAATACTTATGTACTTTTGTTTAAGTAGGAGTTTAAATGCAGGACGTTTACATGTAATTGAGTATTTTTACATTATGGTGAAGTACTTTTACTCAGGTGTCTTCGTGTACTTCTTCTGCATGAACATGTCATACATTAACCAGTTAGAGGTTGATTTAAAGGACTAGTTCATTATAGCAGCTGACAGTTAGCTTAAATGCTACCAAATCTAGACAAACATGACGGCTTTTTAAAATATGTTCACAGTACAAAAGCGAGCCCCATTTAAGTGTAGAAAAAAACCCATATTGTATTTGTTATAATATAATTTGAAATGTATGATCTTCATCCAAATCATGGCAACAAGAGCCGGTAATGGAAGTTAGACAGTGGTTGCTAGGCAATAGCAGCTCAGCTCACACAGACAGGGACACACCCACACCTACTGCAATGTAAACACTGTGGACAATAACCTGCACGGTTAGGGTATAAAGCCATATTCATACAGTGAAATGCATTACTACAGTAGACTGAGACCAACATCTAACGTTAGATGATTAGGATGAAGTATAGTCGCCTGAATTTATAGATATGCCACTGATGCACTCAGATAGCAGCCTGGATTGACACACTGTTAATATATTAATGTAAAATAAACAGCCACACATAAACTTACCATTTCATCTGTTTGGCTCCCATGCTGGTGTTTACAAGCTTAACCCCCCCATACAGCCGTAGCCCCGCATCTGGGTGATGCTCTGCAGCTCAGTCAGGACCAGAGACAGCAAGGAGGGGAGTAGCCCTGGAAGCACAACCGGAGGCGTCTCCACGTCGCACACTGTGTTCAATCAGAAACAACAGCACGTTCAAATCCTCTCCAGCAGCCTATTCCTTAAAACATAAAGCTCCAAATCTTAATCAAAATCCTTAAACCGGTCCCCTAAAATCATACCAAGGCTCAGTCCTAGCTGGCAGAGAGTGACAGAGAGAGAGAGAGACAGAGAGGATTGGTGCTCAGCAGCACCAGCGACCAAATAGCTTGAGCTCACCAGCTTCCATTCACAAACACAATGTTTTTTGTTCCCTGCGGACGAGAACTGATGCAGCTCTTGTGCACCCTTTTTCCTCTGGTGTTTTTGCATTTATTCTCTCTGCCCCCCCCCCCCCCCTCCTTCCCCCTTTTCTCTTCTGCTCGGACGCACTGGCTCGGTAGCAGTCCTTCCTTTTTTTCAGTGAGCGTGTTTGTCAGACATGGCTCTGTCTGGGTGTGTTTACCCTCCCCCTCTTCTTCATTCCTCCTCCCTTCTTTCATTCCTGCTCTCTCCTTTCACAAGGAGGAGGGGATGGGAGATTTTCTCCTTGTCTCCCCCTTCCCTTTGCTTTTTTGTGTGTGCTGTGTGTCACTGCAGCTACAATCAGAACCAACATGTGGACTGACAGAGAAACCTGAAAGTCTGTTTTTCTTTTTCACAAAATCTCAGGCTTGCATAACAACATACCATGCAAGCCAAAACGTGTCCGAAGTTAATGATAGACTCACACAGGGAGTGTAGAGTTACTTGGAGATAAGCAAACAGAAATAGTATTTATAGACCGTATACATGAGCCTACAATTACAGCTCTTTCTATTAAAGTCATTATTGTGTATTTTGTGCAGTGAACGGTATTGTTACTGCAATTGTGACAGAAAGCCTTGAAAGAAAAAGTTATACAGAGAATGCCCTGACACATTAGAGCCATCAGATTAAACCAAAATGTAAAAAGTGTCAGATTTATAATTTGAGCAGCAGGCAACAGAAACAAAAGGTTTTCTATGACATGCGCTGCTTGTGTTAAGCACTCGTTTGAAAGGCGTTTTGGCTGAGCACGCTGCCATTAAGCTGTCAGAAATGTTCCTGGTGTCATCAGTAAGAATGTGAAATAGGTCTCTAAGTAGCAGCTTGCAGTTCTGCCCAGAAGAGAATGACACTGTCTTAAATGTGTACGAGCACCATCAACATATGCTTTAATGAGCTATACTTTACCGTGGAGCGATATTACAAAGCCATTATGTCGACCATCAGACTAACGCAGCATCAGATTTAAACTGGATGAAGATCAAAAAGCATAGGCAAGAATGGTTCGATGATGTAATAATACTCCTCACATTAGGGTCACTTATTCAATGGATGAAAGGACACAAATTGTTTAAAAGCTAAGAAGAAGAATGAATAGTCTGTGGGTTGTATTCCGAGCCTATTTTGTCAGCGCACTTAGTGGAATAGGACTGCCCAAATAATGTACCGTAAATACAAACACGTTTAATGGAATAACAGTGAAAACAACATGTTTTGCTTTAGTGGCTCAGATATAACATCTACATGCGGTATTTATTATCTATAATACAATTAAAAACGATGATACATTATTAATAACCGAAACGATTACAGGATTTTATGTGTTTGTTTCAAATCCTGTTGATGTTTTTATGACATCACAACAATAAGCAGTGCTTATAGGCTATATAATTGTCACTTATATTAACAATACTCTTCACATCAGGATCACTGTAACTTTACAGGTTATACTGCTTCTTGTGATTCTCCGATGTTTAAGCTTTGCTTTTTTCCTGTGCGGCAAAACAAAACAAAAATGTCTCACAATGCATGTGAATCAAAGCACATCCGTGTATTTTATGGAAGGAGGATTAATTAGCTAAATTCAAAAGGAGCTTTATCCAAACACGAAAGAAAAACAACTCAGTTTATGTTACCAAAGACTAAGGAATATTGGGCAGACGGAGCTGCTAGTAACGCGTTACTGTAATATCAGTTTGGCAAATTCAATCTTGAAAAGCCTTTCCCAAAACAGCCTTCAAATTTCAACTGTTTCTTTTGCACTCATTTCTATTCTTTGGGTGTTTTTGCTCAAATTTTAAAGAGACAAGGACAAACTCAGGTACAGGACAGGCAGATGAAGAAGATTTAGCAGACCAAGATGTGACTGAGGGAATTGAGGGAAACAAAGTGGTTTTTGAACAGACAATATTCTATTCATGCGTGGATGATATACGATGACTGACTTTGCTGTTCAAAGTGTGGCGGGAAAGTCACTCTGCGGAGGTGAGAAGAAAGCCAGTTCACCACAGGGACAGCATGCAATCGGCCAATTTGTAAATCAAATGAGAGCAGCTAAAATAGAACAGATTGCTTGCATGGTCACCATGGATTCAGATTGGAAATTGTGACATCCATGAAACAAGATTTACCCATCTTTTTATTTCATTGACCTTCAGACAGATGTGCATGAAGCACCACAGGCTGATAAGATGGTGTCCCTGAGAATTACATCCATTTTTGATGTCAAATGCAATTTAGAGAAGAAGTGTGTGGCTGTTTAGATTTATTGTTGGGAGATAACACTGGAGAGAGTGGAAGATGATTGAAATCTAGTCGCTGTCATTATAAATCAGCCTTTGTCCAAACATATTTGTGCATTACGCACCAAATCCCCAAACCAAATTCCTTGTGAAACGTTTGGCAATAACCAGTTTCTGATTCTGATTTTGATTAAATAGTTGCCAGAGTGAACTACTTTGCTCTACAATTATCTTATTAAGCACTCAAGAAGTCATATTCTGACAAGGTTGCATAACCTCCGGCATTTTAATATCTTAACATCTTCACAGAAAATGTTTGGAAAAGTTGCAACTTCATGTGAATACGACTTTTTGTTTGAGTTAGTTAAGTACAATAATTAACAGAAGAAAAAATATCAAGAATGCCCTATATTATATTAATCCTGGAGCCACTTGGTTTCAGATCCAAATACAAATACTTCCACCAAATTCCATTGATATCTGTCAACAAATATTGAATATATCTTGCTTTTTAATTGCTCACCAACAACCACAAAATATTTGATTAAAAATACACTCAAAAGGTAATAAATGCCAGTGGTGGAAGAAGCATTCACCAGCAATAACAATATAAAACAACTTCTCAGCAAATCGATCCTTCTTGAAATTAAAAGTAAAAGTATGAACTGTGGAGTAAAAAAGGCAGCTGTTGGTGTTCTTCCCTTGTGAATAGCTGTAACATTAAAATGTTGTAGAACTGTCAAGTCACAGAAATTAGAAATCTCATGAACATCAAAGTACCTCAAAACTGTGCTTATGTACAGTACTTGGTATGAAGTTGATCACTTTAAATCACTGATTAATGGACTCTTCTGCAGCTTTAATATACCAGAATTGTCACGTTTCTTGTTACAGTAAATATTGACCGTTGTATTCTGCTTCAAATCTGGTTTGACTTGTGTGAATCAACAAAGACTAAAAGGGATCCATTAGTGAAGTTTGAACCAATTATCTATTTTGAGAGAAAATTACTTTAAAAAGATACTTCCTCCCTAAAAAAGGGAACGTTTTTAAGTTGATCAGTCGTCTATGATTTGTTGTCTACAGTGGTGTCAGAATTTGAAGCATCCAAAGTAAGCATCAAATGTCTTGGGGGAAAAATGCACACAGCTGAGAAGAAACAAACTAAATCCAACAAGGTTTTAGCTTTTCAGTTCAAAAACACGCCTGTTTCTGTCAGCGTGATATTCTGGCCCAAGCAGCTCCGTCTGGTGAAATGCTGTAGCTTACTTGTGCGGATGAGCAGCAGCTTTAAAGTGTAATCTGCCTATAAAGGCATTCTGTATCCACTATAAGTTAGGCATAAAGTTGATGGGCCGTTGTCTAAAATTAGGTCTAATATACACATATAAGAAAAGATGAAACTTAAATTCCCACCGGGTAATGTTGGGAGCACAAAGTCATCTTCTCAGTAAGTGGCAGACTGGAGCAGCTTCATACCCGATACACTACTTATTACCTCTAATTAGGCAACCACTTAATTAAGCACCTTACTCTTCATCATATTGTTCCTTTTAAATATTGGCTTGTAACTGCCTTGGTTTGTATATTAGTTGTTACAAAGTGATCCATCTCTCTGTGCACATTACCAGTGGATGGCTAGTCTTGTAGCTAGAGCCTGCTGTAAGTAGCATCCTGTACGCTCGTCTGAGGACTTTACATTAGTGGAGCTGGGTTTCATGGGGTGGGGCTACTTTTAGACGTAGCTTGTTTTAATTTGGGTCAGATATAAGTCAAGCCAGGTCACTTAACACAGGGCAGCCTTTGGTAGCCTTTTGATCTTTTTTTATGTTAAAAGTGTCGCTCAAAGATCTGAGAATTTCTTCCAAAACTGACTATTATGTCCTGGAGAAATTTGGTGAGCTTTATCTAATGTGTGTCAATACAATTGCATTTAAAAGAGAATAAAACATGTGACCAAACTTAAACCAAGATTATAAATTGTGAAGAGAGGTTTGAATTAAACTTTAAGCTGTAGGGCTTCAGCAGATAATTACTTTCAATATTGGCACATCTATAAATTATTCAATTCATAGATTTATTCCATGAAATGTAAGAAACTAATGAGAAAGTGCCAAACACAATTTCCCAGAGCTCAATGCGACATCCTTATTGCAAATTCATTATTTTATCCGACTGACATGAAAATATGAAAATCCGACGATATTTCATTTAAAATGGCATAAAACTGAGAAATAAATATAGACAGCCTTGAAACTAATTGTAAATTGGTTCTTATTGTTTATTTCCATTCAAATGTTATCTCCCCCTGCATAATGTAGAATTCAAAGACACAGTTGTGTATACTTACGTCTTCCCTCTCTTGTTCTTCCTTGACAGCACTTCGTCTGCCAACAGAAAGAAAAGCAAGAGATCTGTCAACTATCTTTTTTGCTTGCTTGATATTTGACTTTCTTCATCAGTCTGTTTATCAGTCTGTTTTTTCATTGTTTTGGTTTGTTTGGTGACGGTACGTACATATCTATTGCTGTGCAGCTGCATACTGGAGTGTTGACTCTCAGTGGGACCATCAGCACTACCCCCCCTTCATACATTGAGCCATTTTGATGGCCTATTTTTTTGCAGCCTATTCAATATTCAAAATGTATTTTTTTCCAATAACGTGTCATTAAGAGTTGTTTATCGTTTTAAAGATTCATATTTCGAAAAACAATGTCCCTGTATTGCTAAATGTGCACCGTTCCACTAGCTGGACCGGTGCACATGATTGACGGACAATTGGACCAATAACAGTATTTCAGTAGTCGTTCAGTATTTCCAACGTTCAGTGACGTCGTAGAGTGTGCGACAACGTGACGGCAAGGCGGAAGTACCGGCTGTAAACTTCTTTATAAACCCATGCTGTAAACAATAGTGTGTTGTTCCTCCTGAATGCGACTCGTTTTGGAAAGGTACAGTTTGTACATATTTGTGAAATGACGGTGAAAGTGTGTTAGTCGTAGTTTACGCAGATTTTGAAGAGATTCATTAGTTATTACTGTATCTGAACAACCAGCCGTGTTAGCTAGCGAGCTAGGCTAACAGGTGACGTGCATGCAGCGTAGAGACAGCGTTCATATATTAGGAAGATCAACCTGTTCACACTAATCGCTTATCTTTAGGTTAATTAAACAAAGATGACTTACGTTTGTCTCGTGTCAGGTGTGGTCATGTCAAAGCAGGCGTTGGGGAAGACGTTGCTGAGGAATGTGATCCGACACACAGATGCTCACAATAAGGTGCGTTTGAGTTCACGTGTGTGGCCCACAAGTCGGAAACATATAGACGTTAGTTGATGAGGGACAGCCAGCTAAAACTAATGTAGCGTAATGCAACAGCCTGAAAAATAAGTCCCGTGTTTGCTTGGGTTGAAATTGTTTCGGAGACTTGTTGATTCGTTTTAATAAACAATTTGGGGGCAGTAGTTCAGTATGGCGTTGAATTGTGTTGCGTTGTACTGATGTTTATTGATTGATATGACGATCAAATTAGTTAATTTAGAAGTATCTAAGTTGACTGGCAACGGTATACTATAGACTTTTTGTAGACAGTCTGGACTGAGAATGCAGGAATACCTCCCCAAGTATAACCTTTACGATGAAAACAGTTCACAATCACTTTGAAGTTTAAATCTGATCAACACTTAAAATATGTTTTAGAGCTGAAACCATTATTCAAATGGTTCAAATAAAAAAAACAACTAAAAAAACATGCAGCACATCGTCATATTTCAGAGGCTGGAACTAGGTAATGTTTAGTATTAATGTGAAGATGGAAAAAAATATATATATATCTAGGCATATATAACCTCTGCAAGCATTTTAATACTGAATTTGGGGATCCAAAAACAGCATTCCCAATGTGAGTGTATGAAGGTTAGTATGTGTGGCTGGGCAGTCTGTGATGTACTTACTCTTGTTGACCCACTGCAGATCCAGGAGGAGACGGAGATGTGGAAAATGCGAGGCTGGGAGGTCCACAAACATTTGCCAGATACAAAGAATGTGAGGTGAGAACAGTAAATGTCCCGATTTAATTTGAGCCACCGTAACCCAAGTGACACCAAAGCTAATTTGGGAGTGTGTTTCATGATGTAACTCTCAGTTTAGAGAGATGTTTACTGTATGTTGCAATTTGATTGTGGTTGTTTTCCAGGGGGCAAATGCACTGTGATCGAGTGTCTGATCAGCCTAGAGACCTGAGTCGAAGCAGAGAGCGAGTCTCAGAACATGATGACAGAGAGGCCCGGTACTGGAGTCACAAACTGTATGAATTTAAGGCCAGTGATCCCGACAGGTACAGCATATAAAGAAGCCTTCATATAAGTATGTTTTAGTTTGGTGAAAATGTTACTACAGTGTAAATAACATGGTTGACAAATCTTCATATGATGTGTTGACGTCACAGGTGGGGACATAGTGGCTTCAAGGAGCTTTATCCCGAGGAGTTTGAAAGCGACAGGTAAGCAAACATGCAACACGGCATTAAATGAGTAAGAGATATGGCACTGTACTTCCATAACGTTGGGGCTCATGTGAGATGCAACATCAATTATTTTCATTGACTCATATCACCTTATGACAGTCGTTTAATGGAATTAAACTTAGATTTAATGGCTGCAGTGTAATGTTATCAACACACTGTTTTAGTCCTCACACAACCAACGCTGTGATCAAAATTATTTTGACATGAACCATCGCAGGTCGTTAACATGAAAATCGTTTTGTTGAAACCAAGCTGTGTGTTGAAACATGATCTCAGCCAAAGCTGAGATAACCCTGATGACATCGTGAAGGGTTCATTTTTTCATACTTGAGAAAGCTTCTCCCGACGAGATTATACAACAGTTTTCAATAGCCGAGTTGTGACACATGAACTATTCTTGATGTGTAAAATTGGTGGATTGCCCCCATAAAGACTCATGGCATACCTGCTATACCTGTCCTAATTTAGTTTCATTTATCTTTTTTTTGTGAAAAAAGCAGGACCACAAGAAAGGTCGGGCGCCACAAAATGAAAAAGTCCAAGTCTGACATGGAAGCAAGTTTATCAAAACGATCCAAAAAATCCTCTCGAAAGAAGAAAAAGAAAAAGAAGAAAGAGGAGGAGGAGAAGCGTAAGAAAGAGGAGTGCTCAAGCAGCGACAGCAGCAGCGATGACAGCAGTGCTACTAAAGACAAGCAGCAGAGGAAAAAGACCAAAAGTCGACATAAAAACAAGAAAACAGAAAGAAACGGAGGGAGAGACGACGACAGCAGCTCGGGCGACAGTGATGGCGAAGAAGAAAGGGAGAGAAGGACTCACAGGCGCAAAAAGCGAAAGCAGGACTCCCATAAAGACTCAAACTAAAAAAAAGAAGACAATAAGAGCTGGAAAGCAGCAGGTGAGAGCTTGGGTGATAGTTATGGAGACTGAAAGACATGGACAGACTCAGCTAACCACTGCTGATTCCTTCGTTCGTCACGTCACAGAGGGCTTTTCTCCGCAGGGCCTTTCCGTGTTGTTCTTTGTTAGACATCAACAAACCTGTGCTGTCAGCCTTCTCTGTGTAGTGATGCCTCATCCACCTCTGCAGCAGCGTGAAGCACACTGTACGGCGGTGCATGCAGCATGAAGAGACAGCACCTGCCTCATTAAGGATTCTGTCAGCTGCAGGATCATTGATTGATCATAGACTCTCTCCTCAGACTGTCTGCCTCATGTGGGGCACCGTCTGTCCTGAATTGACCACCGGTTTTTTATTGCACATTTTATTCAAGAAACCAGACAAATTGTGATACTCTCCTCACCAATTGTGGAAGAATGTGCATTTGCTTTTATTCATTTTTATTTGTGGAAATTTGCATGCAGGAAATTGTCATAGTTGAATCATCTATTTTGCTGTTTTTAATAAAATGTCGGAATATCATTTTTTTAAACGATATGTCTGGTGATTTTCTTTTCAATAATGACTTTATCTGGCTAACAAGTGTTTTCAGAGTAGCCAATGCTTCATTTGCTTTGGTACTGTACAAAGAATATTGGTGGGGATTCTTTTCTTCAGATCAAAGAAAACATTAATAAGCCCAGGGAGGGTCTCATTCTTTTCATAATCTTACATTTCATTAAGGTTTTTCATAAATGACTGAGTGCTATATAAACTGGTGCAATATACCATGTTGAGAATAAGATATAAGCAAAAATATAGAATATTTCCAGCTTTTTGATTTAACAGGTGTTGGGATTTATGTTTAAGTATGTTTCAGGGATCTGACGTTTTCATTTAGATTCCTAAACATGTCATATAAATGTCATAACACAGTTTCCACCCATCTGTCAAGATAACATTTGTTCAAAGCCAAACACAGAAATGCAATAAGATGGAAGTTTAACTGTAGATAAGTGAGTTAATAAGTCACACAATGCTTTGAAATAACATCCGGCATAAGTAAAATGAAATCTTTCGATTTAAGGTCTTGTGATTTATTTTGATCCGTCAGGCTGTTTGTAAAGAAATACACAGAGGGCGGCTTCCTCTGTCCAAAGGGTCAAAGACCGCAGTCCTGTACCAGTCTGTTTATGATGCAGGAGATGTTTACCGTAATAAAATGCTGTTCACAAACAAAATGGATTCATTTCGGGATTCTTCGCTCTATGTTGAAGAGCAGTACGGCCTTATTGCTTAGGTAAGGTGGTAGTGTGGGTGAATGTAATGCCTGAGAAAAATATTCAATAACTCAACACAAAAATGTAACGACACTCATAAACAAAACTATTCAAACCGTATTAACATCACGTCCATATGCCGCTGGTCAGTTTCCTACCACAGAATTTGTCAGATTAAATCTGTATTTAAAAAAAAAACTGTTAAGTAGTAGGCCTGTGCCTTCTGGGTATTTTTTAGATAATCTGATGCTGAAGGAAGTGTTGGTAAAAGTGTGTGTGAACTGGAGGAGCCTGAAGCACTTCACTGAGTCTGTCAATAGGCTAAGTGTTCTCTCTGAGCAGCAGTGTGGGGGCTGGGTTGAGCTTGGCTGCAACTGCCCAAATCTTGGAAATGGAAAAAAAAGCGAAATGAAATTCAGCTGGTCAAATCAGTGTTGACGGAGGTTTTTTAAAACACATTGTAAGGTTAATGAGCATTTGGCTCCTAAATTGAGCGTGTTTTATGTATTTACTTATTCATAAAATAATTACAGAGAAAACTCCTACCAATAAAAAGCATTGATGTTCTTGCTACGTTACAAACAATGATAAACATTTGTAGATGTAGATGTACAAAACCTTATGTTTCTAATGTCTGTTACTGCAGGTCTTCACAAATAATTTACTTGGCAGAAGTAAGGGTGTCTTTTCCACAATTAGTGGCAGTTTGAAAGAGGTTGGTAGAAGCTATCTTTGCAGTTCAAATTGCAAAAGAACAAACGTTTCAAACGCAGTTTGATTCGAAAAATCATCCACTGGGGAGATCTAGATGCCAAAATCAAGAAAACTGTCTTGACTGCAAATTTGAGGGTTTATTTAAGGAGTATAACATCAGTAGGCTATGAGCTGTAGGTGAGTGATTCCAACAATATGTCCCAGGGAAAAATACATTCAACATTTAACCGAAGGACAAAAAAACAAAAACATTTTGGAGAATATACAATCTTTGACAGTTCTCCTTGATGTGTCGTTTTAAGATGATCTGGAGGTTCCCATGAAACCATAAGACCCCGGGGCCGTAGATGCGCTCCCCTGGATGGGTTGGCACAACAATCTGTCATTCGTGGTTCCCTGAGGATGTATCCTGTCTCAGTGACTATCTGATGGATTGTCATGAACATTTCTACAGACATTCATGTCGCTCTCAGGATGAATTGTAATAACTTTGGGGGATCCTCTGACTTAAGTGCTAATTAGTAAATGTTAGCATGATAACATCCTAAACTATGATGGTTAACATGGTACACATTACCTGCTTAACATCCGTGCCCCCCCCCCCCCTGTCTGTGTCCTCAACAGCTATAGTGTGTCCTGTGGAGACTAGAGCTCTGTTTTAAAAGTATCCCTGTGTTCAGCTCTCAGTGGTATTGTGGCTTCTATCTGAATCCTTGTGCTTTAACTCCTGTGTTCCTGTTTGTACTTTCAGCTATACTACTGTTTACTGGCCACTCTCACACCTATAGGAGCTGTGTCAACTTACTGCTGATGCAAATCAAATCTTTCCTGCTGTTGCTGCTTCACACTAAAAGCATTCCTCTGGCGAACCCGCGGTATGCTTTTATCGGGATTCTGCACCTTTTTGTCAGCAGATCAGTTTAACATATTGCAGAGGAGAGCAGTACAAACAACTACAGTGAGCTAAAAATGGCTGCAGGCGACAGGCTCTTACTGTGACTAGCAGCAGCAAGGTCAGACATCTGTACCTTGCTGTGCAGTTCATGGCATGGTCCTCCACTGTGGAAAAGCCCGAATTGTGAGCATGTTAGCAGGTTCATGTTAGTATATAGCTCAAAGCAGCGCAGCGTCATAGAACCGTTAGTATGGCTGTAGACTTCTTCTTTAGAAATAAATGCAAATAAATACATTCGACATAATAAATAATGAAATATGTGTTGCTTCCCAAAAAAACCCCCATTCCTCGCTATTCAGTGCGACTTTTTATCAATGTCTAAAACTGAAATTCTCCTCAAATGATGGAGATGGTAGCAAGTTTAGAAAACCGCTGTTAACACAACATTGTTGAATTGATACAAATGCCTCTCCACAGAAACTGTGAGTAAAGTGTCCGGGTTTTTAGATACAGAAATGGTAAGTACATTATTTGAAATGTGAAGTTAAGAACGAGTGTATTTATGCAAAGGTTCAAGGCTGCCGGGAAACCAACAACAACAGGATCCAATTGGAATCGAAACATTGCAGATTGGAGTCAATGATAATGAACGATGAAGAAAAAAACGATAACATTTCAACACAGTTAGAATATGGTATATGGTATGAAGATATCCAGCATGGTAAGAACAGAGGACTTTATACGCTAAAACCGACAAACCTTGTTGAGATTGGACGTTTCAAACACTCATTACCATGCATTATATATAAAAAACTCTCACGGAGTCGAGGCTCAACTGCTGAGGAGACATTACACGCTTTGCTGTACCCCGAGTGTTTGTAGTTTAGCTGCCATGGCCAATTTTGAAGACTGAGTGAGGTCTCAGCCTCCTCCTGCCTAAGCAGGTTTTGTGTGGAACACTTCTCCTGTTGTGAGAAATGGTCAGCAGCACATTTCTACAATGGAAACCATCAATACTTATGGAGGAGACGGACAGGGGTTGAAACAATGTGAGCACCACAAATTGACAGCTGAGCATTTAAACCCGAAATTGAAGTCGTCTTCTAGCGCAAAAACAAGATTTCAGGCTAAAAATGTGAATGTTTTTTGACAGAAAATGTGTTAAGAACGAAGACAGAAAAGGATGGGATCACACCGTTCTTAGACTCCATCGTCTCCGTCACTGAGGATGCAAATAGGAGATTCGAGAGGATTGAAAACCTCCAGTGTGGCTTATCTCTCTGCTCCATATTTTATCTCTTTGCTTGTCCACGCAGCTCAGTTTCATCTCAGCATGTGCTCAGTAGCTGTAATCAGGGGGAGAGAGTGGCAGCAAACAAATATCCCTCATGCACTGTGATCCTATCTTTTCCCACTGTCAGGCCTTTTTCTGCAACACCATATTTCACCCCCTGTATTATATGCAATATAAACAATTATAAGTGGTTTACAACACATGATGATTTAGTTGTAAGCAGATATAAGTACACGTTAAAGTGTTTATGAGTCGGTTTGTCTACGACTCCTTTTACGATGCATTTGTAACTGGCTCATAAACAATGATTGATTCACAATAAAACACAGTTTTAACCAGACATAAATGTCCTCAAATATTCGTTAATATTTTTTCAATGGCTTATTTAGCTATTCATAAACATGCCTTATTCACTCTCCATGACAACTGGACAAACAGTGAAGGCCATGAGATGCAGTTGAAAGCTCAAAATGTCTTCTAGAGTTTTCATACAACATATTCATGAACTGTTTTAATCCTGCTGGTAAGTGATTGTTTTTGTCATTACCATACATTTTTTGTAACACACTGTGAGGATTTGTGCATGTGTGTTATCGCTTATCATTTAATGTGATTACAGCGGTGTAATATTAATCATCCATTGTCTGTTCATACACCAGTTACAGATGCTTCACAAAAGGAGTTCTAGATATTGACAAACGCATTAATAAAGATGTCCTTATCTCTGCTTGCACTACATCATAATAATGAAGCCATTAGTTTACTGTGTACATACAGTACTGCTTATATGTGATGAATAGGTGGGGTTGAAGTGAAGTGTTACCTCCTTTTCAAGATCTAAGCTTTGTCCAGAATAAGATAAAACTGAATGTACTAGCAGGATGCTACTCAGGCTTTCTGCTAATAACGATTATTATCTCGTCTTCCCTGCATACTGCAAGTTATTGGGAACTTTACAGAGCCTCGTCTCCCCCTAGTGGGATGCAAGTGATCTTACAGCCTTGTTAATACCAACTGGCTGCATTTGAATTCAGCATCACGTTGGGTTATCCCTCGTCGTCCCACACCCCACTCTGCTTCCGCGGTCGTTGTGCAGCTTTCACAGAGGCCTTATAAATAGTACTCTGCAATCAAATATTTATCATCTCGATCTGTGCGTCCCTCCCTGCAGCCGACACACACTGCTGCTCCTGAAGCAAAAGAACAAACTGATACAATTAACCCACACAAAAAATTTAATACCCTTCGTGAGGGGATAAATGGTCCAAACGTTGACATACTAAATAGGGAGCGTTGTCATGACACAGGTTTTTAATGTAAAAACTTGCAGCCAACACCCAAATGCTTTGTAAAAAGTCATGTGACATGGCTTACTTACTTACATAGTTAGTACACATACACCAATGTTTTAATATATTTATATATGTTGTTTGTCTTTTTATCTAGGCCAGCCAGATACAGTACTGATTAATATACAGCCACATCTGGAACAATACCGATTTAACATCATACAGTCCGACCGTCATAGAGGAATCAACGGTTGGTTTCCAGGTCCATCCTCTCTATGCTAACATTAGAAATCGGCATGTGTAAAATCCTGTTCTTCTTTTTAATTATTATTATAGTATAGACTGGTGGTGTTACTTGTCCTTGTATTTCGTGTCTTCTGTGCAAAAGTCTTTTTTTGTTTTGTTGAAAGAACCCAAAACATGATTGACATAACAGGATACCTGGCTGTTCACTTTACAGTTATGATGGAATTTTTTTATTTTTTTATTTATTTTCATTTATTTTTTTAACAATTAAACAGTCACATCCAAACGCCACACTCTCCTTGGCATGTCACAGAAAAAATGAGAAAATTAAAATCCAAAGAAATGCCTCCCATCATCAGGGTGGGAGGCAAGGATGGGACGGTTCATGACTACAGTGAGCAGCATCCTCCATTCGTACATTTTTCAGAGTAAGGCACTGCTGCATGAAGAAACGACATGGCCAACAATCCTCTCTGGGAGTATGATGAGGGAGGCAGGACAAAGACTGAGACTGTGATCTTCTCCAGAAACTCACAGAAAGTCTGCATGTGTAAGTACATGTGCTTGTGTTCATCATTGTGTGTGTTATATGGCATGTAGAGATACTTGTGTTTGATCATGTGTGTGTCTGTGTGTTGCAGAGCCGTTTGTTTGTTGTTTCCCCGGCTACATCCCTTTCCTCAGACGGTGCTCTCGAGCATCCACTCAGTGCTGCTGAACGTAACTCTCCTGTTGGCGAGCGGCGAGGACTCCATGTCGAGCTGGTTGGTGGACTTGTGCCACCTTGTCCTCGCTCTGCGTGGGTAACTATGACTCTGAAAAATGGAGTAATCCCCTCCGTCAAAAGAGAATCTGTGCCTAGTTCGTGCCAGCTCATTAGGGAGCAATCCCATGTTGGCCAGAGCACTTTTCTTGTCCTTGAGCCGGGGAGCCTCATTGGTGCCAGCGTTGGGGCCTATGAGACACAGGGACATGGTGGAGCCCGTCAGGCTACTGTCCGTCTGTGTGTCCTCAGATGGGGGGCCAGAGCGCTGTGCATCCAGGCTGGTTCTTCTATTCATCCTGTCTACAGTCATGGGCGGCAGCTCCACCTCCAAGATGGCAGTGGTGGCTGCTGGATTCTCTTTCTTGTCATTGTTCACCCTCAGCACCAGCGCCATGCACTCTTTGGGCGCGTGAGCTTCACGCTGGCCCTCATCAGACGGTTGCTTGGAGGTGGAGCGCTGAAGCCGCTGCTGGCTGCCATTGGTCTGCGAGTGTATGCTGGAGCTGACCTTGTTCTTGCTGTCTTCCGGGCCGCTGTAGGCCTTGTAGCGGATCATCAGGATGATAATGAACACCAGCACGGAAGCAACAATTATACCACCAATTATGATGATCATAGTGCCTCCCAGAAACTGGCTGTGCATGAAGCGGCACTGGCTGACCTCACTGGCCGTGTGGAACTGCACGCAGCCAACCACACGTGTGGCCGTTAACGATGTGATGCCGTCGTCGTAAACCGCCAGCACACAAAGGTCATACTCTCGTCCTGCGGCCAGATCATTGATTAAGAAGTTCTTGCTTGTAGATGGGATCATTCTGTAGAGAAGAGAAATATAGTGCGGTGGTGAAGATGTACTTAATCATCGGAATTACTACGCCCACATTTACTGATTTGCATAAGGTGTATTAAATCACACATAAGGTGTCAGCTCCACACAGCAAAAAGACATCAGGGCCATCACAGCTCCAGCATTGAATATCACTCATCCTGGTAGACCAAGATAAAATGCACAACACTTTGTTACAGTTGAGTTATTGGAGAATATGTTATGTCATAAAATAGTGAGAAGTTGCTCTATTGGGTTTGTGTATAAAATGCAAGGTGATAAACAAGGCAGAGGAGGCTTGTTGCCGAAAAAAATATAACAGCTGCAGGTTGCAGGACAAGTGACGCATGATGTGAAGGCAGTTATGATGTGTGAGTACCTAAGGTCACATTTTGTCAGCAACGGCAAGATTACGCGTCTCTAAATACGGTGGAGAAAAGCATTGTCTTCAGGTCAATATTGGTGTGAATATAATTAGAAGCGTGTTCCTTTTCCCTAAAGGGGGAGTTTGATGGTTATCATTTGTAGGTAATAATGTACCTCCTAAAGACAAAGCAACACTCAGCTCCATGCCTAAACTGGATGAGAAAATTATACAGGAGAGGGACTCATTATATCTGATAAAACCTAAAAAAAAGAAGAAAAGAAAGTCGATGGCTATTATTAACTCGCTCTATGAATACATAAATCCTAAAGTACTCTCCAGGTATACCAGGTTCAGCTCATGTGCATTACATATTGCATAATAAACACATCAGACTTATGTTCATATTCAAGACTATTTTAAGAAGGTTTGCAAATGCTTACACTCGCTATTTAAAAAGAGTGTAACTCAGGTTTATCGATTTTGCCATTGTTCTCTATGTGCACGTTATATATTACACATTGCAACGTAACTTGATTATATTTGTTGCAGTGACTCAAGTACTGTGCTTCAGTACAATTTGTTATGTATTTTGCAGACCAAGTACTTATACTTTGAATACTTGAAATACATTTTAGAATTTTGAATGCAGGACTTTTACTTGTGATTCATAATTTTTTTAGTGTGTTATTGCAACTTAATCTATATTTAGTAAATGATCGAAATACTTCTTCCACCGCTGCAGTCGAGCCTATCATTACACAACCACATCTAACCACACTCTGTGTTTAAACCAATTAATGCAGACACTTGCTAATGATACAAACAGTTACATGCAGTGAAATAGTTGGACATCATGTCGTTGTTTATTGTCATACACAGCATTTTAACGATGCTGACAGGGTCCTTTAGTCCTTAGACTGCTGGACTCCACACTCTCTTCAGCTGATTGCAACAAGCTACTCAAACATCAGAGACTGAAAATAGTTTCCTGGATCTGTAAATATCTTAAGTAACTGTACATTTTATGCATATTATTATTTCAATGCATTTGCATGCATTCTAATTTATGGGAAAATGTTCCTTCTCAGTTTGTGCCCCAGACTACACTATAGGGGTTTTACTTATTTCTGGACATGCTGATTAATCAGTTTGCATCTTTGGGATCTGTCAATCTGCCATAATGAACCGTTGTGTCATTTAGCAGATGGTAACTCCAGATGTCTCACCTTTCCTCATGTCCCTGCTCTACCACCCTCCCCTCTCTCCATCCATCCACCCCCTCCACCATGGCTTACCTGTACACCAAAGTATCATCGGCCGTGCTGTTGTACTGAATCTGGTACATCCTGATGCCGGGGATGTGGCGCTCAGAAGGCCAACGGATCACAGCGGAGGAGGAGGTCAGCTCGGTGACCATCACCCTCCTGTCCAGCTTGTCGTAGCCCTTGGTGTCGTTGCCAGATTTGGAGGAGGTGGTGATGTCTGAGAGGCCGGGGTCCTCCCGCATGTGGCCTGTGTTGTTAACAAACAAGGGTAAGGGGATCATGTTGATCTCAACAGCAGCTGTGGCGATGCCTGCGGCATTGGACGCCACACAATTAAATGCGCCGCTGTCCTTCAGCGTGGTGATGAGAATATCAAGGGTCCCATTATCAAACAGAATGGTGCGGGAGTTATTATGCACCAGCTTGCCATCTGGTGACCGCCAGTGAATATCTGGATCTGGATCACCCACTGCTTTGCATTTAAGAGTCACACCCTGCCCTTCCATCACGTAAGGCTTAGTAGAAAGATGCTTGGTGATCAGCGGAGGCTCACAGATAAACTCCTCCTCTTGGATGGACCAGAAATACTTATCCATGAGGTGGTCTGGCGAGGCACAGGTCTCCAGATCATCCTCTCTTGTCAGCCTGCGCAGCCACAGCAGCTCACAGTTACAGTGAAGAGGGTTTCCACCGAAGCTCACTGCCAGTGTGGAGGAGCTGAAATCCTTGATGTCAGACAGGACCTCTGCTTGCTGGAATAGGCTGTCTGGCGGCAGTTTCTGCAGCCTGTTAGAGGTCATGTCCAGGCGGACCAGTTTGGTGAGCAACGTGAAAGTCCCCGCTTCAATGTGGTCAATCAGGTTGTGGTCCAGTGTGAGCGTGTTAATGTTAGTCATTCTGGCTATGGCTTCCCAGGGGAGGCCGCGCAGGTTGTTACTGGAAATATCCAAGTCCTCTATAGTGGAAACAAACTCATCAAAGGCGGTGGGGGCCACCTGGTGGATCTGATTGTTTCCGAGGATGAGGTGCCGCAGGTTGATCAGGCCTTTAAAGTGGTCAGTTTTTATCATACTGAGGCGGTTTCCATCCATGTGGAGAGCCCGCAGGGATCGCAGGCCCACAAAGGACAGCGGCGTGATCTGGCTGATGGTGTTTCGGGACAAGGTGAGATGGACCAAACTAGTCATGTTGAAAAAGTCTTTCCTGCGGATGATGGTGATGAAGTTGTCTGTGAGTCGCAGCTCTACGGTCTTGCGGTCGATGCCGGGTGGTACAAACAACAGACCCGTCTTAGGACAGAGCAAAGTCAGAGTGGGGGAGAGGTGCTGACAGATGCAGCGGCCGGGGCAGCTGTATCCCTTCACCAGGACTGCACTCAGCAGCACGCAAAGAACCAGACGGTCCATCGTTGATCAGTTTCCAGGTCCTTTGTGTGAGACAGACAAAGAAAAATAGGACAGAGATTGAGTCACAAAATAGAGATATTTGAATTAATGAATAGCATCATAGCCTTCATGAGAGCCTGCTGCAAAAAAAAAATCAAGAGTGTGACCAAGATTGCAGACACTGCCAGCAAGGTATCAATCACAAAATGGAATGGAGCTTTTCTGAAATAATGGCACCTGGGATGGGATGATGAAAGGCTGCACCAACGCTGTCAGAAGCACATGTCTCTGTAGCCTTTTCATGGAAATAACTGAATGTTTTTTGTGCCACCAGGCTGCATCACTAGGCTGTCTCACCAACAGCCATCAATTTCCCTGTATTGGGTAGCTATATGCTGTGTGCATTTCCATCATAAAACAAGGCTTGTTTGTCTTTTTCTGCTCACAATTCCACATCAGGAGGGAGAACTAGGGGTAGAAAAGGGCGCTTGTCAGCAGCGCTCAAGGATTTTCATGACCTTTTCATGGTCTCTCTGCTCTCCCTGTGCTTCTGAAATGTACTGCAAAATTGGACAGAAACCTGCCATGTAAATCACGACAGCAAAAAGTAAAGGTGAAGACGGCGGAAATACAGCTTGTTTTCGAGTCCGTCTGATGGAGGCCTTGAAGACGTTTTGATTGTCTGATTCCCTTTTAGAGGTATCGATTTCAGTCTTGGAGAGAACACGCCGTGACGGGAGTAAAGAGTGATCCTTGGCTGTAATAACCATAACAGACCCCCAGCGGAACACAAACGGTAATGTGCTGATGCCACATGATGTCAGTGGTTTTACCGTCTTTGGCATCCATCTTGATTGTTAATGCTTTAAGCTTCACAGATGATGAGAGAGCCTGTTAATGCTGATAAAATAACAGGATGACAACTGACTTCTTTTCTAGGTTTAGAGAATTACATTTCGGTTTGCTACTGCCCAACACCGCACCCAACCCCACAGGGTGACACGTTTGATCCCCCCCCCCCCCCTTCATTTGTTTAAGAGCGCCTGCACAATTATTTTAATTCACTCAGGAGAAGCTGGCTGAGGATTTTAAACACAAATGTCTGTTTTCAACCTTTTTTGATGCTTCAACAAATTTGTCATGACTAATTTTAGAGACTCTTTATCTCCATCCCACCATGGTGAGGTGCTGCTGACGTCCTTAACGCCACTGATTTTGTCCCATTGTGCCCAAAGCAAAAGCATCTCATGCTCACAGTACCGATAACCCTAAATTGAATTCGATATAAAAAACGCTGGCGGTGACATCCATGGAATATTTTAAATGTCACTTGTCAAATTTCATAGCAAAAATGAAGCACAAGCCAAGCTCTCTTCCTCCATCTCTCAAGCTCTGCCTTATTCATAATCTTTGCACACTCTGTTGTCACTTGTGTCTTAAACTAAATAAACTCTCTGATGAGAGTTGTTGTGCAGGTTCAAGATAGTGAGAGAAGTGAAAAATTACAAATGGATTTAGTTTTCCATCAACCTGCCTTGCATTTATACCAGCCAGCAATGAAAATTCCTAAATGTTTTTCCTTTTCGCTCTCTCTTACACAGACAGTCACTCACACTGCTGTCTGGCTTCTGTCTGACAGACAACAGGGCATCTCATTAACTATGAATACAGCTGTCCAATCAGAGTTCTCATTAAAATATGTCCTTTTCTGGGGGAAGTAGGACAGCTTGAAGCACAGGTTCAAAACAGTGGGTTTCTCAAAGCAACACTGTAGCAACCACAGCAATAGACTGTATTTAGGAAAGAAATTGGACCCAAACCGTTGCATGGTTTGTGTTTACACGTCTCTTCTTATTTTGTTATGAATCTACAGGCGTAGCTATTACTCCATCTCTGAAAGACATCCACCTTAACTGTTTGAAATTGAAAAAAACAACAACTTTTCTCCTGTGCAATTTATTCAACAAAGAATATACAAACAAGACAAAAATTCAAACCCCCCCTGAGAAAATTTATTTATTTAGCGATGCTCCTTTATAGTTGGCAGCACAGTGCGCCTGCCTTCTCTAAATTAATACCCCAAATATCCTTTCTTTTTAATGCTGGGAAAGCTAAAACAATAAAGTAGGCTACAGCATGGCAGATCATACTTCCTGTTAAATAGACTCCTGTTTAAAAGCTATAGTTTGGTGACATCATTTCAACAGTGTTATAATCTTTAGTTCAGATTTAATCTTTATATTGTTGCCCAAGTTTATATAATTCCAATATAATACTGATCTTGCTCGATTGTGTTAGTATTCCGACGGTAATAGGCCACAAAGCTCGTGGTTTCTCAGAGGACGATCTGTGCCAGAGCATTTCCTGCCACACCGTCGAGGATACTCTATTGATCTTTCAGCATCTCGGGGTAGGGGGGGGGGGGGGGGGGGGGGCTTTGTTGCCACGGCAACTCTGGTCTAGAATGTAGGTCTTTGAATTGCATTAAGACGATGTCGAGCTGCCCGAAACGCGAGGCCCTAATCTTAATGGGTACTGAGAAAGTAAGTAGGGACGTGAACAGATGTATGAATGGCCGAGTGGATTAAAAGAAAAGGGCAGCTCCGCCTCACATTTCTATTTCTGCTTTATTGCTTAATATCAGTGATGGTCACCAAATCAATAACACAGGGTGGAGTTTTTTGTGTCCAGTCATGCAAGAGCACAAGCTTTTCACAGAGGACACTTGGACACAAATATTTTTTTCTTAGGAAAAGCGTTGAGTCACATTCTTACATATTTAGAAATGAAATCAACTGAAGTAAAAATAAACAAAATCAAATGTTAACATACACCCAGAATTGTCGCTTGGGCTGCGCGAAGTGTGTGACCGACCAGAGCCTCGCGTCTCTAGGGCTTTGCGGCTGACCTGCAATGTTTCGTTTTTTTATATATATTGTGACTGTTTTTTGAAATGAGGGCCGAAGTTCTATTTACAACCGCTGCAAGAAAGCAGGCTGAGACACCGTGTTCTGTTGTCTGTCTATCGATCTCCTTCGCTCCGTTTCAGTACCACGGACAGCACCGCACCTACAGACCAACAAACAGCGCTCTCGTTACAAAGCAACAGCGGAGTGAAAGTCACAAACATCTTGGCCAATAATGTTGTTTTTGCTATTTCTTTTTTTGCTATGTTCTATAGATACATGCACCTTAAACAGAGGGGGCAGACACAACTGACGACTAGAATAATTAAATGCAATAGAACTAGAATAGCCATGTGCTTGCGCATGCATGTCAAAGAGCAGGACTTGCACTGCACCCGTGAATATAGTACCCACAATTCACATGCATATACATCTTATGAATGCATACCAATGGGGTAAGCAGAGGTCAAATTTCATGGATGAATATGAACATTTTAATAAAGTTCAAGTCTGTTTTTAATCTCGTTGGCTACAACGTGTTGAATCACTTCAACTCTTAATGGTAAAAAAAAAAAAAACCTGCAGACCTTCAGAAAAAACCGAAGTATGAGATCTGAGCAGCATAAGATATGAAATTGTTAGTTAAAATAAGCATTAATGAAGGGCCACACCCTCTTTTATTGTTTTTATCCCCTAATCTATCTGTCTATCAATTATATTAAGCATCTGCCAATGCAAAGTCCAATTTTAGTTTTGTTGATATCATGTTTATATTTTTCTTTGCCTCCATGACACAGCCAACAATGCAGATGAGGACAACGAAAGAAACGTAGAGGTGTATTTGGCTGGGTGGGAAAACAAGCATGAATAAAAAATATTTTAAAAATGTAAATGCTGAAAGGTTGTGTGAGATGAAAAGCTGCTTTTTTTCATGGCAGTGGCAGCGGCAGTGGGAGAGGCAGGGTGAGCTACTTGCAACTTTTGATGTTGCCGTCAGTGAAGACAGCTAACTACATAGGGGAGGTGCTCTTTTGCAAGGAGATCAGACACATCCTTTTGGTTATAATTGTATACTGTTTGTGCAATGTCTTGACTGTTTTGTGCTGGTTTAGATATCAGTGTGTGGTCATTTACGGGCTTATTCAGAGGCTATGCTATTGGCCCGTTGTCCACTCTCCAGCTGGTGGGAGTGACCTACCTTCGGTGTTCAGAGAGAGACTACTCATGGATAACAGTGCATTTTGAATCTGAGCTTTAGTGTGACCAGTGGGTGTGTGCAGAGAAATAATTATTGGTTTTGAGGTCGGTTAGCCCATATAACAGTGGGAGCTATTCTTTGTGGAGGGGTTCTTTGACCCATGGTGCCCACTCAGCCCTTGAATGAATTATTTATCTTGAATAAAGGTTGTACATTTTTCTACTAAACAGCTGGCGTTTGTCCTCTTGCCTCTCACACTGAACCAAACTGGATACAAAAGGCTAGAGACAATACAGCATATTTTTCTAAATAGAATATTTGGAGGTTTTAGGCCGTTATCGGACAAAGCAAGTAACTGAAGATATCAACTTAGGGAATTTTTATTTTTATTTTTTTCAATTTAATGAATAATTTAACTAATCTTTAGTTGCAGCCCTAATGGTAACATTTTGCTTCTCTGGAAGTTCTTGCAGCGTTCCTTTTTCATAAGGTCTTATAGGGTTCTTGAAACTGACGAATCAGAGCAAACACAGGATCTGACATGGATCATGGCTTTAAACAGTAGCTGATAATTCAACTGTCTATGTACATCTACACACTAAGACAAACGTTCTGAACAAAAAAATATCGAGAGAGCAAAAAAAAAGATGACTAAAAGTAAGAGGTTTAAGGGCGTCATAAACAATGCAGTAGGAGTCAAATGGAAGCTGGAAGATGCCGTCTCAAACAGCTCGTCCTATTTCAGACTGTGAAACACCTTCCTGCTGCTGCATTGTTAACACATAGCATCCAGATAACACATTAAACATAACAAGCAGCTGCAACGATGATGAGGCATCTTTGCAACATCTGAGAGAGTCACGGAATACATAAAAACAGCAGTCCGTTCTTTATGACCTCCCGTCATGTCAAATTCCTTGTATGTTCAACATACAATGGCAATAAACGGTTTCTGATTCTGATTCTGATGAACCAGAAGAAAAGAAACCACCTGCTTCACCTGCTCAGTTACATCCACATTGTGTAACTCCAACACGGCTCTGTTGGGAATTATAATTAGGGCATGCATGAATTCACCAGGATATTCTCATAATTAAATAACCAGAAAGAAGTAAGGGCTTTCAATAATTCAACAATTATTCAAACCAACTCAGAATATCTCATGAATCACAGAGCTGTCACACGAGCCAAACACACACCCTCGTTTCAAAAAGATTAAACACACCAATCAAATAGTGTCTTTTAAATAATTGTCCTCTGTGAGAATAACCTACATGAGTGTTAACTACCATCATTAAACTGTACAGGAATGTGCAATTAGCTGCCATCTTATATTCACTCAGAATAAAATACGGCCTCCTTGATTTAATCTCGACATCGTAACGTGGTGACGATAGCTTCCTTTCGGAGGGCAGCTTTCCCACCACTGGCCATTAACATCTTCATTCATAGGAAATGAGATTACAGTAGCGCTGAAATGAACAGCAATTATTTTGACAATTGATTATTCATTTGAGTCATTGTTTTTGTAAAAATGTAGATTACTTGATTCAATTGTGAGGACTTGCTGCCTTTCTTGCCAAATGTGAGAGTGAACGATGTTTGGGTTTTGTGCTGTTAGTCAGACAAAACAAGCAATTTGAAGACGCCATCGTGGGTTTTAGGAGCTTAGCGAGACATTTTGCACATTGTTTTGAATTTTTATAGACAAGTTACTTATCGAGTTCGTCTTTTTGTAGGTCAAAATGCTTTTAGTTCTTTAAAATATGAATTGACAGAACTTTTTGTCATTGGTTTTATGAGGTATTATTTGGTATATTTCATTATTTCTGGCATTTTGCCTTTTTCCAAAGGTAAAGGCAATGAGAGGAGAGATGGGGAAGGAATGACATTCAACAAAGGTCCCGGGCCAGGAATGTAATCAATGTTGCAATCACAGTATAGGATCCGTTTCAATAACTAGGCCACCACGACGCCGCTGTTAAAGTAATTCCTCAAGGCAAAATGAAAAAGAATTTAAAGACTTTCTGGTATGGCCCAGTCATTTGTGATGGTGAACTGAATATTTTTTGAGTTTTGGACTGTTGGTCAGATAAAACAATCAACATGAATACGTCAACTGAGGTTCTAGTAAATTATGATGGGCAGTTCTTTTTTATGATTTTTTAAAAGAGCAAATAATTATTGAAAAATCAAAAACATAATCAGCAGTTTCATTTAAAATGAAAATAATTGTTAGTGGCAGCCTGGATTAAAGTCACTACTACTACTACTAATAATAATAAGGACAATGATAATCATAATGATAATCAGAATGATAATCATAATGAAAATCATAATAACAATCATAATAACAATTGTTATTTGTTGAAAAGCTTTCATACAAGAAATGCAGTACAAAGTGATTTATGATACAAAAATGAGAAATAGAATGAACATAAAAACAGAAATAGAATGTCATAATCAACGTAAAATAAGATGGAAAATAAAACACACTTGGTGAAATAATGAAACTAAATAAATAAGATGGAATAGAATAAAGACAATGCCGAATAAGTTAGTGAAAGCATATTTTGAAAGTGACATTGAAAACAGTGATGGAATATAAACAATGCCAGAGTCTGCCCGTACCCAAGAAAACATCTGCCCCGACGCGGTGCATTGTAAGAATGTTTTTTGGACATGACTTTGACAGGACCTGTAAATGCCAATTAGGAGTTGCAGGCAGTGGACTGCTAGCTGCCCTTATGTGACTCTTGTCAGGATGCGGGCATAATTATTGACAGCTCGAGTTCATTGGCGTCAGCTCCATACCAACCAGTGGACACCGAAATGGAGGCTCCAGAGCCACCAGGGATTTCTGGTCGCATCTCATCAAGGGGGATGTGGGGTATCGTCGTAAACAGGAGGAGCATTTGCATATTACAATCATGTAATGGATGCAAAGATGGTCTTCTCAATTACATCCCATTTAAAACTTTCAATGAGGAAGAATTGAGAAGCACGAACTATTGCAGCTCCATAAACTTTAATTGTAAGAGCTGTTCGAAACTGAAAATGAGTCACTTGTTGATTGAAAACACAAAGGATTGTTACACCTTTACCTGCTTTTTAATATGAATACCTCCCTTCACAGGCATAATCAACCATCAATAGCTGCTGCTATAGTTATAAATTACTTCATATATATTGTGAAACGCTTTAAAAGTTCAAATAACATTAAAAACCAGCTAATCGTTTGAGTATGGTAACTCATTTTTGTGTCGCCTTAAAGATTACCTGCTAAATGATGAGTAATACGTATTCACATTTGAAAAATAAATAACATGGGAGGGGTTGGAGGACATATCTGTGATTAATGTTAGCTTCACCTAATAGGTATTCTAACATCTGGTGTACAGTTTTAAAGAAGGAAATCTGTCAAACCTGGGCAAATTTACTCTTCCAATTACCGTACTTCATTGACGAATCAATCAATTGTTCAGTCTGTAAAATATCAGAATATAGTGACACATTTCTCAGGGCCTTAAGTTGACTTTTAAAGTGTATCGTTTCTGCTGAAACCACTGACAATGTGTTTGATTCAAACAATTGATGACAGTTTGTTTAAGATGATTTCTTTACACCAGACCATCCTCACAAATAATTATGCTATGCAACGCTCCCTAAATATGTCAGACCACTCAAATAATCAAAAGGGGACATTATCTTGATTTATATTAATGTGAAGTGATTTGTTTCCGGCTTTTTTAGTCTCACCACACTACAATTCTGCACAGAATCCTGATTGATGTACATCCACTGGATTCTTCACTGAAATAATCAAACTAATCACAAGCACCATATGATGCATAATACAATTATTAGATATGGTTTTGTTCCAGTCGATCCACTTTAAGCACAAATTGCTTCCACAACTGAGCCCAAAAAACCCCAAACCTGTGACTGCAGTCCATCTGTTAGCCGTCACAATTAATAGAATACATAGGACAATGCACTGCCCTCTGGTTTACAGTGGTCATTTGCCAATTTTAGATTTGCTGTGAGAGGTAGCAAACACTCACACTCAGAGAGGAAGCCGGCCTTCACACTATGAATTGAGCACACTGCAGCAATTATGATGAAGATGAGCTACAAGCTTTCATGTTTAATGATATCAGAGTCAAAGAAGTATACAGATCTTTGAAGACAAGTAGCAATGACACAATTAAAATACACAAATAAAAGTAACATTCGAAAGCTCACCTAACTAAAGTATTATTGGAAAAATGTACTTAAAAGTATAAAAGTAAATGTACTCTGTCAGTGTTTCATCATCCTATACAATATCACGCTATTAGATTATCATCATTGATGCAGTAACATCTTTCTTAAATTGACATAAACATGCATTCCATTGCATATGCTGTAATGTAATCAGTAACTAATGCTAATGCTGATACTCGTGCTGCTAATGACGTGTAATATGTTCTACTCTCCAAAGAACTGAATCTGTATCTTTAAAAAATAAGGAATGATTTGTGATAGGAGGTACCAACAGCAAACCTTCTAACAGCTTGCTGAAGCACGGACAAACAAACAAGCCATGATAAAAGGAGCTGCTACACAACCATATGCAGACAGACGGTGATTCTGAATGACATCCAGCTGATGGGATTTCTATTTCAAGGTTTAGTTATTTTGAAAACCAGTGACAAGAATGTATAATTTACAAACACTGTAGTATGATTGTCTCCTCTAGTTGTGTTGCACATGTCCCCACGTGGTGACGGGTTTTCCCTTATTGTTTGTCCCCTACATCATATTATCCCCCAACTTGCTGTTTCACTTTGTTCTTGCGTTCTTGTTCCTCGGCATAACGGCTCCATGGCCTCCTCGCTCTGTGCAGACAAGCTGAATAGACCCGCTGAATTGGTGCCTTGTGGTGCCGCTTTGTGCTACAGCGAATGCTGAGGAATCCACACTCGGTCTCAAATCCTCCTCCCAAGGCTCCTATACAGCATTGATCCTGCTCTGTATGTACCCTTGCAAGGTATTATGCATGCCCGTTATGTGCTCCGCTGCCACAGACGACTGGAGCGAAGAGCCAATTTACAGAAGAGAGAAAATGCATCAAATGGCTGAACTGAAAACCTTTCCTGGTTGAGATACACTATTAATTTAACAATAAAGACAGCAATGCACTGAGCATCCATTAATATAAGCTAATTAATATATAAACCATGTCTGAAACAAACAACGAAGACCTATTAGAATTACAAATAATGAATTCTTACAAATCCACTATAATACAATAAGGACAATATCACGGTTTTATTAAAACTGAACTGTCAAAGACCACTAAGGTTTTGTCAATAAGATGTAAAGGTACTGAACTTTACAGTACATCTACTTTGGCTTTTTAGTCATACTAATGGCACGACTCTAGGAATGGTATTGTTCACTTTGGTCAGCCTGAAATATCTCAAAAGCTACTGGATGGATTGCAATACAATTTTGTTCAAACAAATATAGTCCCCCAGAGGATGAATCCTAATTATTCCAGTGATCCCCTGACTTTGTATTTAGCGCCATCAGTACCTCAAAGTTACCACCTACCTCAAAGGTACCTTTAGTACCACCATGAGGTTGACATTTGTAGTTTTAAGTGAAAACTGTTGGAAAGATTGTCATGACATTTTATACAGAGATCCATGTCCCCCCCAGGATGGATTCTAATTACTTTGGTGTTCCTCCGACTTTCCATCTAGTGCCATCATCAGGTCACAATTTGAGTTTGTCCAGTACTTTGGTTTATGGCCAAGCATCTGCAAAACCAATGAGATTTGCACCAGCCTCAGCTGCATGCTAACAGGCTAACAGGCTAAGATGGTAAACATTATACCGGATAAATAACAGCATGTTAACATTGTAAGCATATTAACATGCTGATGTTAGCACTTCGCTCATAGCACCGCTGTGACTAAGTTACTAGCTTGGCTGTAAGGCAAGGCAAGGCAAGTTTATTTGTATAGCACATTTCAACAACAAGGTAATTCAAAGTGCTTCACATAAAACCATTAAAAGCATCAAAACATAAGGCAAAAGAAAAGGAGATTTTAAAACAATTAAGAACAGTGTAAGAAATAAAATTCAGTAGTAAAATGCAGAAATGCAGGAAATTGATTTATATATTAATTGAATGTGGTTCAATTAAAGGCAGCAGCAAACAGAAAGGTCTTCAATCTTGATTTAAATGAGCTGAGGGTCTCAGCAGACCTGCAGCTTTCTGGGACTTTGTTCCAGATATGTGGAGCAGAAAAACTGAACGCTGCTTCTCCATGTTTAGTTCTGACTCTGGGAACAGAAAGTAGACCGGTCCCAGACGACCTGAGGGGTCGGGATGGTTCATAAGGTAGCAGCAGATCAGAGATGTATTTTGGCCCTAAACCATTCAGTGCTTTGTAAACCAACAGCAGGATTTTAAAGTCAATTCTTTGTTGGACAGGAAGCCAGTGCAAAGACCTCAGAACTGGAGTGATGTGGTCCACCCTCCTGGTCTTAGTGAGGACTCGAGCTGCAGCGTTCTGAATCAGCTGCAGCTTTCTGACGGACTTTTTACAGAGACCTGTAAACACACCGTTACAGTAGTCCAGTCTGCTGAAGATAAATGCGTGGACAAGTTTTTCCAAATCCTGTTGAGACATAAGTCCTCTAATCCTTGATATATTCTTCAGGTGATATTAGGCTGATTTTGTAATTGTCTTGATATGGCTGTTCAGGTTGAGATCTGAATCCATAACTACACCTAGATTTCTGGCTTGGTTTGTGGGTTTTAACATCAGTGACTGAAGCTGAGCGGTGATTTTCAATTGTTCGTCCTTGGTACCAAAAACAATTACTTCTGTTTTATCTTTGTTTAATTGAAGAAAATTCTGGCACATCCAGTTGTTGATTTGTTCAATGCAGTTACCCAGCCCTTGTATGGGATTATAGTCCCCTGGTGACATAGTTACGTAGATTTGTGTGTCTCAGGCCCAGTCACTAGCTTTGCCTGCGGCCTTTTCTCACATTGACTCTCAGTTCTTACCCCGCTTTGAGGAGATAGCTGCTTATCCAGGTCATCAGATGGAGATTTATGATCCTGCGACAATGGAGCAAATCTGTTTTGAAGTTGTAGGCTTGGTTGTTGTGGAGGTGTTTTGCAGGTTTTACTTTTCTCAGCTGTCCTTGGCTTTGGCCGTCTGGGTGCAGGGGTTGAGGAGGAGTTCTGCCCGTGTGCTAGTGCAGGCCAGCCAGTCGCATCACAAATCTCAGGGCGCTGGGCTCTGCCTGTTAGTCGTCCTCCCACATATTTTCTCTTCGGCTTTGCACCGAGAGAGTTCCAGGGAGGACTACCATTTGAAGATTCATTATCTGCTCTCTCCTCCTGTTTCTTGGTAGGCCTGGTTGTGCTAGTTAGCTGTGTCTTAGCTTGCGTTTGTCCAGTGTTTTGAGTCCATGGTAAAGTGGTATCATTCCCGCACAGTCCATTTACCTCCACGTTTACTTCTAGTCGGTGGATTTTTGTTTCCAAAATCCTTCTGTAGGAGTTTGTAGTAGTCATCCGTGGAGAAGGGAGGCATCTTGCTGCTACTTAGCTTTAACTTAGCTGCTAGTTAGCATTAGCCAACAATCCAAATAGCTCGACGACTTTCCGACGGATTTGTCTTCACTCAAACGTTGAAGAGTGATATATGTGATATATCTGGCAAGATATATGTGATATATCTGGCAAATTGAAGCAAGAAAATGCAAGAAAATGCAAGCAGAGGTGCAGAGGCAAGAGCAAGCAGCAAAGCGACTCTAATCTTGTTAAACTAGTGCATCGTGTGGCTTTCCAACCAGACCCATTCATCATTTGGTTTCTTAAGTCAAATACAAAGTAAATACCCAGTGTGCACCTTCTCCTTTATGACTATGATATCATTTAATGAACAACAACAATTGAGATTTATTACCAACAGAATCCACATGAATACATCTACAGTAAGGACTGCACGCAATAATGAAAAACTCACACAGCTCTAATTGATATAGAAGACAGTGGCCCAAATTCACTCAAGGCTGTAATGCTCATGAGTGTGTGCTACAACCTCAGAACGAGGCAGCTATGACTGCATGCGATTCACTCAGTGCACATAAATAATGGACCGCACAGCTTCAATTTGACACACTTCATGGGAAAGCTTGTGCAAAGCAGGTTTAGGTAGAACTTTGGTCAAACACACAGTATCGTAGGTATTAAATTCATATATACACTACGGGGCATTTGAGCTTCACTAATCCCGAATACAGCACCTTGCATTGTATACACAGTGGCAGTGGGGCAGTATATACACATCAGGTCTGGATTTCTCTACAGTTGGCGTTGTACCAAGAGAATGAAGTGAATTAAAGCGAACACTAGCTGCTTTCAACACCATCATTTTATCAATAAGAACGTTCATACCAGCCCCTTTTCTGTTTACTGTGACTCTGCTCAGAAAGAAACAAAAACAAACACAAGTATATTTTGTAAAACTGTTGCTTTTGAAGAAGCTTTTGCATGAGTGCATTTGTTTATGTTCATGTTTTGTATCATCCTGATCTTGTTTTATGAGGATGTTTTTTATATTCTTTAAATATGATGATTCCTGTTCATTCAACCTGCTGTATTTCCCATAAACGAGGCTATTGAGGCTCTGCGGGTCGTGCTAACTTTGCACTCACAACCTATATTGTAGAGATTCAGTTAAACAAGGTTTCAAATGTATCTCGGGACAAGCTACAGGAGCCTCCTAGAGTTTTTGAAATAAACATCTCCAAGTTAGATTGAAATTAAATACAGAAAGTAGACGCCTGGAGCATCCTTTATGGCTAACTGCAGAGGGATCTCAATCTAGGGCAACTTGTTGGCTGGCCAGTAATAACCCTGCATATTAATCTGCGCAAGCGGGTTTGTTTACATGTGTGAGGCTGACTTTATCTGCGGTTTACAGTCTTCCAAAGAAACTCAAAAAGCTAAATGCAATGGCCGTTCCAAAAGACGTACTGCGGGAAATTGGTGTTGTTCCTGTAGTCGCTGCTCTGCTATGCTTACTGAGGAGGAAGGTATTTGTTGCAAAGATGCAAGACTTGTAAAATAGATGAGAGTGATCACAGCTGTGGAACTACAATGTCTGAATTTACAATTCATTCAAATTGTTGTCCTGGAGATCTTTCCAAAATGAACTGGAAGAGAAATGTGATCACAAACTGTAATGCAAAATGTTTAGAATGAATACAATTTATACTATCTTCATCCCTTTAAGGGGGAAATTTTTCTCTGCATTTCACCCATCCCTGTATATAGGGAGCAGTGGGCTGCCAATGACAGGCACCCGGCGAGCCAGGGGTTCAGTGTATTGCTCAGGTACACTTCGACACATAACAGCCATATTTATGGGACATATGGCAAGTTGAAATAAACCACAATTATCCTTTCACTACATTCAAGTAAAAGTAACCCTGCAGAGGTTTTTTTTGTAAACACAGTTATGCTTTCAGTCAGCGGTTTTCACCAAAACAATATATCTGTCAAGCTTAATAAACATATCAAAAATATTTCATTTAAAAATGTTTTCCTTCCTAATGAAACATTTTCAGAGCCGATTTCCGTGCGTCCTTGTGCACGAACATAACATAGGAACAAAATGGTGACTCACTGTTGGAAACATTTCTTCTTGGTGCCACTAGTGGTTTAAATCTTTTAAATTGACCCGAACCTTTCTGTAAGTTTCCCAACAGCACTCCCTAATGGCACCAATGATCTCAACTAAAGAAATGGCTCCTTACAACCTGATACTGTGATAATCAAATGTTTTCAACGTGTAAAGAAAATATCCAATGATGACCCAGTTCCTTTTTTTTTTAATCATCAAGCCATGCCTGCCAGGTTCAAACAGAAGTCATGTTTAAAAAGTATGACGAGCATGATTTTCTGAGTAAAATAGCTCATTATTTGCTATTTCTGCCTCCAATTACATTTTTTTAGGGAAATCAGGTCAAAGCATTCAACGCATGACACATCAGTATAATTAGTAATTATGTGACTGCAGACAAGCTCATCCTAAACTTCGTGAGCCTCTAGTCACAAACCTGTCAGGCCTGTTATTTGACACTAAAAGGCATTTTTAGCTTCCTCTAATCTGGCACCTAATTATTTTTTATCTACATTAATTTGTTCACAAAGTTAATACAGCTGAATCCTGGTAATTTCACTTTCTCTATAATGGAAAGTCAGTGTTATAAAAAGCGGATGAACTGCTGTGTGAAATTGTTGACGTCTTACAAACTTGTCTAAAGGTGAAAAACAGATTAAAACTGGTCTGACATTTGAACCTCCATCCCTTCATAATAATTAAGCTCGACTCTATTTCAATTGTATAGTTTTTAAACTTTGAAATACTGTAAATGTACTGTAACTATAACAAAATAAGTTTATTCACCAAAATAGGTGCACTGGCTGATGTTAATGGACAGGAAACATTAAATTCTGCATGTAGTGACTTTACCACCAAGTTCATTATGGGTCATTGTGCTTGTCGCTGTGCCATAAATAATTAGCTCATAAACTATTTGTTTTCGTTGGTGCCATCAGAAATTTCTCTTTATTTTCAATCTCTAGTCAATTAGTACATTTGATCAATTAGCCACTGGACCAAATTGCCAAGTGAGTGAGCAACAAATTAAGCTTGAAAATTGAGGACATCAGAGAATATTCAGTTAGATTGAGCAGGAAAGTGCTGTTTTGGTTTTGTTCCTTTTTATTGAGAGAAGACGTGAATTTAATTCAAAGATCTTACATCAAGCGGTTTCTACACACTCTTCCCAAATGAGTGCTCCTTCCATGCTGAATGCTGCTGCGTTCACTTGAGAAAAAGGCTTGTAAATAAAGCCGCTGCCTTGGGTTTGAAAGGCCATTTGTATGTTCACGTCCCAGGTTTGATGCATGATGCGAAACAGAGAGGGCAGCTCAGTATCGCGTGTGTTTTTGTCTTTTGTTTGATCCTCGGCCATGGTCCTCTCCCGTGTTGCTTATTTCGTCAGTGTTTGCGCGGCGTGACCTTTCATCGAAATGAATTACAGCTTACCTAATTAGAGGAATGCGTAACAAAGTGTACGGTCTTTAGACGTTTAATTCGTTTTATGTATTCCGACTGATCATTCTGATGTGCTGCTGGTGACAGGCGTGGACAATGAACTGAGAATAATGCAACTATGCCACACAGCACACCAATACTAAATGTGACTGCGATCGTTCCAAACAATACATTTCTATAATTTACGTCAAGCACCAACACAAACAATAATCTTGGACAGCAGGACAACCTGCTCAAAGCCATTATTGCACTTTAATATAGCTCTCCCCATGCTACTTGTACGTAATGCTTTACCAAGGCAAGCTCATTGTGCTGCCAGCACCACTTACAACATCCCTGCCTCATGTGCAGCTCCTCCTCCTCCTCCTCACTCTCCTCTGCCTATGAGCCAATGCAAATTACAGTAACAGCTTGGACGTGAGTATAATCTCAAGTGGTGCGAGCTGGGCTCCATGGCGAGGCATGCAGGCAGATGGAAGCAGAGACTCTGCCAGGCCTCTTTAGGGGCTCCCACTCTTTCTCCAGCATGCTAGACAATGGAGACGCTGTGGCTCATAACCAGCAACTCGTCTGCCACTATCGTGCAGCCTTCTCCCAAATGCTGCAGTTGGTAAGTGATATAAAAGGAAGGGGTCTTGTGTCATGGCGGAGTTTCGAGCAATGCCCAGATGGACACCAACACTGGCTACTTTATATCATGAGCCAAGGGGTAGAGGCTTGAGGAAGGACGTTGAGACATTCACAGTTATGATGAAAGAGCAGTCAGGGGAGCGCAGTAGGTGCATTTCTGTATGTGTTTCTGCACAACGGGTGGTAGAGGATTTTCCTTTGAGTTAAGGTAGATATCTCAAAATAGCCCTTTAAATAAACATCTTTTTCTATTTGCATAAAATATCATATCTGTATTCAGAGACAATTTATTTTAGCACCTGAAGAGAAAAGCTGTTGTACTCTCATTAAAAAACAATGCAGAATAAATTGCAGTGAGTACACCAAAAATGTAAATTTGTGTCTGAACATACAGTATATCAGCCATACAATAGTCGTGCAATATACACAACAAAGCATGATTAACTTGATCCTAGTTAAGATCTGTTGTGGGTCCGGGTTGCCTCAGAGACTAAATGTACTAAATAGGTTTAGTTTCTGTCTGTGTCACTGAACTTTTACCTCTAAGTTCACTAAATTCAGTCTCCGTGCCGGAACGGGATAGAAAAGTTTGCCCTGCTCTGTACTTTGCGATGCCCTGCTGATTTCTGCAGCAGTGAATGAAATGAAACATTTATAAAGGAGAGTGGAAACATGTTCAGTGATTATGGATACCTTTTTAGGTTAAGAGCTTGCCTCTTTGGATTCAAGCACTGCAGTAAAAGTTGCATCAAAAATGCAATGCGCCGTTTATTTTGAATGAATGAGCTTCAGGCTTTACACTTGCATGACAACACCGATAAAGGGTTCGCTGTTTTACCACTCCGGGAGAGAGAGAGAGAGAGAGAGAGAGAGAGAGAGAGAGAGAGAGAGAGAGAGAGAGAGAGAGAGAGAGAGAGAGAGAGAGAGAGAGAGAGAGGCTTGTTCATGCTCACAAACACTGATTGTGATATCGGCTATTAATGTCAGTGGATTCTTAAACTCAGTTGTGTTTCCGGTAACTAATGAGCATTACGCAATACGGTTGCACCTCCATGTGCGATTAAACACGGGTCTACATTTTTAATCATGTGATGTAGCTGCGAGACAAACATATGTGCCTCGGAGGAGTTCAAACAACGCCCTTCCTGCCTGAATCCATAGGCTGCATAACAACAAACAGTATGAAAGAATATTATGTATAAAGAAATCAATAGACTGTGAGTCAGCTATGTGTCAAGACGAGGCTGTTTAAGTGACTCAGCCTTCGATGTGTTTGCCAAATCTGAGTGCATCTGCACTAACAAAAAGATATTTGACTGAGAGAGAGACAGGGAGAACACACCCAGACGCTGAGCACAACTCCCCTGGAGCTACGCATTATTGTATCTGACTTGTGCTCGCACGCATGCAGGTGTGTTTGATTTTACCATATTTTCCTCCACTGTCATTTGAAATAGCTTCAGCTACGGCATTTCAAATTCACAAAGCCCTTGTTATTCGGAGATGTGGATGACACGGAGCGTATATCTTAATTTCTGGGGATGATTAGAGCTGCAGAAAGAAGAATCGGGAGCAGAGATGTTATCTGAACACGGTAACGTGTGCCGTACACCTCGAGAACACCCTGAGCTGATGCTCGACACCTCCTGCCATCGCCTTCAATACTTGGTATTCCAGGAAACACTGACTGCAAGACTCAGATTACTTTGACAAGAGAAGCAGACCACAGAACACCTGACAGGGGAGGGGATGCACACAGTGCTGCCACTGGAATTTTGAACATGTGAGGATAATAACTTGACCTCCTCCTCACTCTCCCCTCGACCCCTGACTAAAAACATGAATTCACTACCAACTTACAGAGCACCATTTTCTCAGTTGTAGTACCATCACACAGAGATGAACTGGTGGGGAATCCTTTTGTTACGCCTCTTATCGCCCTCAAACTTGACAGTCAGGATTAAACTACACTCCAAGGAACAGCTGGGCAAAAATGTCAAAAGAATACAAATGGGCCAGAACTGCTGCACTTTCACGAAACAAATTACTGAACAGGAAAGGGCGAATTCAATTCTCTTAAAACAGATTCATCTAACTATGGGAATTCTTTTCTTTTTTAGGACAGCATGAGAACAGGATGTCTCACGGTGCACAAATTATGCAGAGTTATGCAGGGTGCATGACTGTTGTAGACGCTGCTTGTTAGGCGTACGATGAGGGGGAGGGGGAGCACTGAAGGGAACAGCAGTTATGTTCAATTCAGTAACACAAGCTGGCTAATTAGCATTGCCCTGCCATTCCCTTTGAACCAGGGGAGGACAAGTGGGAGCCATCATATTTCTTTGTTCTCAGCACTGTGTGAGTCCCCTCTGACCGCAGAAACCACAGGGGTCGTGACCACAGTGGGTCAGATGTAGGTATAAGAACGTCAACTCCAACCCCTTCCTTACTGAACTGCCCCAGGGGATTACCCAGACCTTTTCCCAGAACTATGCCCTCAGTAAAGTACAGCTACTGCCAGAAAGGCTGCATCGGATATCGTGCCTAGATGTAATGCGATGACATTTTCAGGATGCAAACCTATTTTGCGTACACCAGACAGATGTTAAGGGGATACAGGTACCTACTGCACTTCCGATGCGCACAATTAGATCATTAACTCTCGGGTACCGGGTTTTAATTAATAGTTTCATGCTATATAATGTACGATTGCAATGTCAAACTGCGTTTATGTACTGCCGCAGCGTTCTGAAGAGTGTTTTATGGCCCGTTTCAGGTTGGTTAGAGATGCCGTCAATTGCACTACGACTCCAAGTAGAACCTTTTTGTGCCACACATGGGTCAAATAATTTGAAATACTTGGCAAAGTTAGTCAAGTCAGGAGGTGCTAGATGGGTAGGGGTTTGCCTTTTAGGCCATGTTGAGGTAGTGATTGTTCATCGAAAGGTATTACTGTAGCCCCCTTATATTTTCTTTCTAAAATGTCTCTGAATAATATACACGTACTGTCCAGTTGTCAAAATCTCGATGAAAGAATAGAAGAGATGATGAAAATGGTGATAGACTCAAAGCAATGGGCAACCACTCACTGATCCCCCGCTCACAGCCTGAAGGCACTTGCTCGGTTTTGTTTTTCAGGCTAGATATTTGTTCCCCTAGCTTATTGAGGAGAGCCTGTGTGAACTGTAAGAGAAAGACTGCAAGCAATACCTAAGGCTGAAACAAGACTTGGTCGAAACCTTGTGTATGACTGGACCGTGTTACAAACAAAAGCGATGTATGTACTGAGGAAGTGGATCAGCTGATTGATTCCTGAGGCAAAGACATCACCATCGGGAGCAAGAACCTCTGACATCATTGCGTTCCCGCACTTTTAAAAACCAAACGTAGACAGTTTCTTCACATCACTCTCATGAACAGTTAAATTAGACATGTGCTGGCAGGATACAATTCCAGTACAACACTGTAATACCAAAACAATGTACTGTAATGTACTTAAAAGTAATATGTTTGATAGTGTTATATGCATATTGTGCTATAAAATGTGCATATGATCCATTATTGTCAAAATAAAGCTCAGAGGCTATATTCACTGTCCATAAAACACCTACTGTATGCATATAAAGTTACTTACTACACATGCAATTATTCTCCCGCACACTCCCACACACACATTTGTGACCCTGCATAAATTGTGTGCTGTCGTACATTAGTTGTTTGTATCCAGTATATGTATCCATTTTCTCACCTGCCTCCCTGTGCACAACAGCAATATGTTTGTTTGCTTGAGCCTTTGTTTCGATGCGCAGCATGTCTGTAAACATATCTAGACAATAAAGGTGATTCTGATTTGACAAACTCCACACACATGTTTGTTAAACTTATGTAAAACAAAGAAAAACAAAAAAGACTTTGCAAATTTGACCCAGTTCTGCTCTGCACCTGTAGTTTCAGTCTTTTCTGGAACAAATCCCCAACGGTGATCCACACCGTACTGCATCTTCAATCTGCTGATGCGCCACTGCTAACACAACATTTTTAGTTTAATTAGAGGCGTCCTAGCTAGGGGGCAGAGCGGCAGCCGCTCACAGTCAGCAACTTGGAAAACACGACAAACTCACCAGATATCAAGCCCCGGTCTCCATCGCAGGTTTCACATCAGCATCCCGATCAGATGGCGGTCAGAGAGTCAGAGCTGAGGCAATTGACTCCCACTGGCGTCACGGGAAAACACCACCTAGAGGACAATAAACATGTTCAGTCTTTTTGTTAGAACAGCTGAGGTGGCTGAGTTAACTACACTGCAAAACCCCGCCGGACGTGGTGTCGTTTGAACACATTTTGGGATGTTTATCATCTACTTCTAGTCAGTATTCAAGTGAAGGAGGCAACAATCCTCAACACACAAGAGAGGCAGTCATACATTTCTAATCTCATTGACTGAGCTTGCTCCTTTTTCCACTTGGCAGCTTTGGGCGCGATATGAGCACTGATCGGATTATGAAACAACAGGAAAGCAGCATAAGCAGCAGGAGAGGCATCAGAAAACAGACTTGGCGATACCGCGGCTATGAATGTGTGTCCTGTCATTAATATTTCACTGCATCATTGTAGCTAAAGGAGAACAAAGTGTAAAGGGGAGCATAATGAAAAATTCATCATATTTTGACACAGCTTTGGAATTTATCTGTGCAAAACAAAGACCGGGTGAATCTTCAGCTCCTGATGAGATTTTGTGAAAGAAGGTGATTAATGGATCCAAATAATTACTGCACGCTTTAACATAAGGTCGATGCCACACATATCTGATGAGGATGGATGAGAACGGGGTTTTTTTAACTCACTTACGAGGCTATTTCAACCGCAAAATGTTGCTTTTATTTTTGCTTCTTGAGAGGGGGGCCAAGGTCACAGGCCTTCAGTTTCTCACTTGTCCCTGAAATTCAAAACAAGCTACATGACATGTCACAGGTCTGCCTGCAGTACAGCAGCATGCAACCCAAGAGAGATCACCATATTGCTTGGGTTTCCCTGCAGAGAGCCTTCATGCATTAAAAGAACAGAATTCTCCACTCAGGTTCTTCTTCCAACTTCACTGTACATCGATTTGTATTCGGGGGGGGGGGGGTTTAGGCGTGTCACCTTCAGCTATTCATCCAATGAAGTATTTATCACGCAAGCTTTTGCCTTTTGATATGTCACTGCAATCTTTTTTAATTCATCTCAGGCCGCAGTCAGGGCTGTCATGTCAAGAGTTTAAGAAATGAAGGAGAGAAATAAAGTAAGAGTGTAGGTGTCACAAATTTCACAGTCGACCATTTCACAGTCTATCATGTCTTGCATATTAACTGCTCCTACTTGTGTGTATGTAGCGGTGCTGCGGCCCACTCCGACAGCCAATGTGACAGTGAGTGGAGTGACTACAATGTGACACTGAGCAACCACTGGGAGGTGCATGAAGTCTGTATCGAACAAAAAGCCCTTTACCTGTCCACAATGGTCTAACAACTGATTCGTTTCGCTTCCATCTTCGTTTCCAAGCATCAAATCATCACCTGGCCCAGTGTGATAAGTCCGATGTCAGCCCAGGACAAGTCGGTCTCACTTAATCTCCAACACGGCTACCCTTCACAGTATCAAACAATCCACTTCCCTGCTCCATTTTCCTCCAGCGGCCACAAGATTTTCACCTCTCTATTTCTCTTTCTATTTCTGTCCAGGCCCTTATATATGAAGTGAAAATACAGAATTAAATTCCTCAGTGCCAGGCAACTTTGGCGAAAGGACGTCCTCCGTCAAGTCATTATCCATCACGGTGATGACAACAGGAGTGGCTGAGACTTCCCTTTTTACCTCACTGTGATTATATTCTGTCTGTCGATCCACACAGAGCCGACTTGATGTGTGTGGCATGAAAAAAACAAGGAAGGGCCAGTCAGGTTACAGGATTGATGAAAAACATTCATTCTCGTTCAAAAGAAAACAGCCGTAACCTTGAAATTTACACTTCGTTGGTCTTCTTTGGAAAGAAGACCAACGCTAGCATTGATGTGTATTTCATAGGCTTAAAAACAGACTTTGAAAGTCATGAATGTGCAGTGAAAGTATTATCTTTCAATATGTAACAAAACAGGTGTTAAGAGAACAGCAGAGGCAGAGGGATATTATTTTAATAATGTGCAAATGAGATATCTGTAGCAAGCATTCTTATATGTCATGATCTGCTTGGATATTTCCTTAAAAAAAACTCTGCCGACAGCAAGTATCACGAAAAGCGGATCGGAGCAACATTGATTCATTTAAAGATTGGAATAGAATAGAATTGCCATTTTACAGCCGTTGTCTAAGGACAAAAGATTACAAATTAAAAATTAGAGACAACGTCAGAACTATCTTTCTACTGGCTTAAAGAGAGGGGGGTATTTTGTTCTTCTTAGTTATCTGCTCAGCAAAAGAAAGCTCTGTGAAAAACCTTCAGGCATCTCATTACATCGGATCCTGCTGACCACCTAGGGAGACAAAAACAAGCCTTGGAGCTTCAATCCATTATAGATTTGAGTGAATGCATTCATATCGGGGATGGTCGCCTTTCTTTGTGCTCCATTCCCCAGATATCGACACGTGATGGCATTTCCTCAGCTTACTGACAAAGAAAGCAAGGACACACATCACTTAATAGACCACAGCAGTATGGGAAATGAATTCCCCCCCCCCCCCCCCATAGCCATGTGAGGAGGTTTTTGGGTATTTATTTAGACTAATTATTTTCAAATTGCCTGACTTGAGTAAAGGTTTTGGTTAGAATACAAATGTTCAGCAAGTACCTCATTTCCTTTGCTGCAGCTGTGACAGTGCCTGTGAGGAAGACAAGCATCAAAGCATCCACCGCTTCAACGCGCTTATTGAAGGACATTCTCAATGTCATGATGACTCAGCAGTGGACTGACAGAGCCACTCGTTCAGGAAACGGCGCTGCTGTTCGGAGGTGTAACGTAACCTGATAGCTGACATAACTGTGAGGTTAAACTCATCCTCAGCAGATCCATGAAACTGAACGCCATCAGACCATTCCTCTTTTCCCCAGGCTTTACACTCATTTACTTACTCATGTCAGCACTTTGATTAATGGCCTGCTTTACACACAGGATCACATGGCAAGGTATCAATCATAGTGCTGTACGTATTCATGGCTTTTCTGCAGCTGCGTTCCCACAGTCAAAGCCTAATTACATCTACCTAATACGGGTGCATGAACAGCAATGCCCCGAAACTGTGAACATATTGAAAATATGTCACTAAGTGTAGCCTTAATCTGTTTAAATACATCGAATATATCCAGTTTAATCACTGGGTGGAACATTATCTGAGTCAACTGGGGACAAAACCCCAAAAGTGAGGTGATTATTAAGGACGAGCAGCTGTTTTTGTCTCAGCCACTTCCGCTAATCTAAACTTCTGCAGACTGTAATGAACGCTCCTACAGCACTGGCCTGACTCGAACCCAGCCGAGCTCCTGACTTGAAATGAGACTCACATTGTTTCAAGGAAAATTGCTTGTAGGAGCAGTTTCATTGAATAATTAGCTTTGTATTACCTTTGGCATTAGAGGTCAAGCAAAGATGAATGGTGTGTGTGTGTATGTGTGCTCCCCATCCCCAGCCAATCAATACTGAATCAGCGCTGTTAAAGGGCAAGTTTACCAAGAGAAAGCCTTGAACTAAAGAAGAGATAATTTAGGCTTGGTGTATCATGGTTAGACTCCACCAGACAAGGGTTGTGGAACACATGTTGAGGTCCTCTGTAATGCCTTGGCTTAGCTGAAGGCGTACAAGCTTTTCAAGTAGACTTCATCCAATCACGTCAACATGGGGTAAGTTACAGGTCTGAACAAGAAATTAGATTTTGCTGACGTTACTGTCAGATCTCCGAATCCAGATATGGAAGTGACCTTTTTGCTCTGTGATTGGAACTCTGCAAGGCAGTAGCAAAACCACAATGCAACTTGTGCTGTGTGACGAACAATTATTCGTATCATCAAATAATCTGGCAATTGTTTTCCTTTTTTACAATGAAAGAACACGTTTTAAGGTCTACAAATAGAGGGAAATGCTCCAAAACCAAAATATATTCAAAATGCATGAATATAAAATGCTTTACTATAGTCTATTTGGCTATTTTAAATATTTGGCATGTGTGAATGAACAAAAGTGTAGTTGTGTTAGCAGCTCTGTGAGGCTGTACTTAGGCACAGCGGTGCTATGAGCAAAACATGCAAACTACCAATGCTAACATGCTAATTATGTTTAGTGTTCACCATGTTCAGCGTCTTAGTTTTGTGTGTTAGCATGCTAACATTTGCTAATTAGCACCAAACACAAAGTACAGCTGATGCTGATGGGAATGTCATTCGTTTTTCGGATCTATTTCGTCATGAACCGAATAAATTGCACACAATTAGAATTTTGACCTGAGGATGGTGAGTTGATGTCAGAGGTTCACCGAAATTATTACAATTCATCCTGTTGGGATTATGCATATGTATGAGCATCAAATATCATGGCATTCCAACCAACTTTGACATGTTGGTGTTTAAATAAAAAGTCAGGGGATCAACAGAAATCCTCATGGTTCTTCTTTGGGGACCATGAACGTTTGTACTAACTTTCATGTCAATCCAACCAACAGTTGTCAAGATATTTCCATCTGGACCAAAGTGGTGGACCGACAGATCAGCATTTCCATCCATAGAGCGATGGCTAAAAGTCCCTGGGAAATGAAGCAACTATCAAATTAGTAGCCGATTCAAGTACAACAGAGGGAAATAATGAAAGAGCTTTGCCATCCAAGATAAAAGCTACAGCCACATGAAATATAAAAGAGGGATATTTAGGTCAGTGAAGTATTCTGCTAATTATGTTGTTTAGCACACGCTGAAATGTCTTTGAGATCATTTTTGCTCCAGTTACATTAAAATACTGGACTGGACATGTTTTAGAAATATGATCAGCCAAAAACTTGTAAAACCTTGTAGTGGGTTATAGCTTATTAAATATCAAACATCCTAGTATCAGAATCAACTGGCAATTGATGAATCATTCAATGTAACATTGCAGCCAATATAAATAATAAACAAAATGTAGTTTTTGAGTGAACTGACATTTTTATCAGAAGCATCCTCAACAGTATAAAGTGGAGTAGTCGTCTCTTTTTTTGTCCTTTGAGGAGACAAATTGATTAATGAAACATACAGTTAATTATTGATCTTGTAAATAGAATTTTGACAAAACGAATCTCTGACACAACTGTGGGCGGTTGAGTTGCATCGTGGGTAATGTAGGCGCCAGGTTTTGACGAAGAAGAAGAATATGGGGAGTACTGCATCGATTTTGATGATTAAAAAAACCAAAATGTCTTTCATGAGTCTGACAATGTTATAGGGGTGCAATGCTAAATGGTGAAGGAGTCTTTTTAACACACGCTCACATGGCAACAGATTTATCTCATCCAATCTAAGCTAATAAGTGGAACTTGAGTTGGGACAGTTTTATTTTACTTCACAGTATGTTGTACGACGGGATACTTTCCCATCCTCCCCGTTCCCATGTTGAAGATAAATCAGTGTTTTTAATTAAGTAGTCGAGCTATATTTTCCCACAGAACAAATTGATCACGAGGATTAGATTTTACATTTCCCTAATTCCCAAAGGACGGTTTTGCAACGTGGTTCTACCAATTACGCGCGTAATCCTTCCACTGGCAAGTCTGTAAACATTAATCTCACTGTGTACATGTTTTGGCATCATCGCTATAGACTACATGGTGCAGCTTATGGAAATCTTTGGGAATTCATCATGTTCATGTCACATCAACGGGACCAAAATATTACGAGGACTTAGGAAGCGGAACAGCAGCAGAATCTATATGTGGCTCGGAGCGCACATACTGGAATAAAATGTATATAAATGGTATGAAACATTCCCACTGCTCAAGCAACTCTCATTATGACCTAAAACAATAATGCATCCAAAGATTATATTTGCTGTGCCATGTTCTGGAATTGCTTGGATGAATATGCATATTTAACTTCATTAACTCAGCAGCAGAATGTTGCAAACAGCTCATGACGAGTAACGATACATACAAATATGTATCGCCCTATGATTGTTTTAAGGTGGTATTGCCGTCTGCTCGTCTCATGCCATTAACACGCGGCGTCATTTCAGTAATTGTGACACTTTGATCATGTCGTGCAGTCATAATAAGAAAAGACAGATCTGATGAAGGTTTTAACAAGTACCTCTCCTGCCCCATTGAGCTTTAACCTGAGAATGCAAATCAGCTTCAGGAAAACCAAGTGATTTCATGGTTCACCGACTGCTGCATAAGCATATGGTCTGCAGTCTGCAGGAAAATGTATTATAGAGGAGGGGGTTTACATATGGATCATACCATAATCCATAACTGTTGATTTAGTGATCATTCCGTCATATTTAGTGCACTTTTACATTGATGCTGCAGCATCACAGTTTGCTGCATTATACTCTTTGGGATCATTTAAAGACACGGGGGAATTCAAGCGACTTTTTCCACATGGCTATATTATGCCATCAGTATTTAAAGTGTGTGGAAAAGACATGGCCCTCTGTTCACAAATTCAAGCATGAAGATTACAAGGGCTTAGTACGACAAGTATTAGCATATCCTGTTGCATAAAAACCTCTAAGCAGGGTTATGTGACAGTAATGGAGCTGCTTTTAGCTGGTTGAAATTTTTTACGATAAATTGAATACTGAAAAATAAAATACAATGTTGGCTCCTTTGCGGTTTAATACCTCTGTAGAGATCAATTATTTGGAGGGATTCTATATCAACAGATCTGTAGGCTAAGGAAAGAAAAAAAGCTCTTATTATTTTTCACAATACCCTTTCCCCCGATAAAGTGGGAGGGCAAATCCATTTCACTGAGCCCCAAGCACCAGCGTCATTTCCTAAATGAATGTGACAACTTGTCTGTAAACAAGAGCTGGGACTAACTATGAATCATGCTGGCTAGCCAGATATTTTTCCTTATTTACCATCTGCAAATAATGTCTGAGTTGTGCCCAAGCGCCGGCAGAGCTGTCAATTTGACAGATTGTGGAGGTGGTGGTAGCGCAGCAGTCACCAACAAAACAGGTTAAAAAACAAGTGCTCTTCATTTTCCATCCCCTCATGAAAACATCGCTATTCTCTCCAGGCTGGTAAATACTCAGGCTTCTGTAATTCATGCTTCGTTCTTGAATTTATTGCCAACTGTAACAGGATGTGTCCGTCAAGACAAGAGTCAGGATGCAGAGACCAAACAGGAGAGCAGAGGTTTAATATAAGATCGTTACCAACATGTCACATATTATATGAAATGCAGATTATCTGATGTCCCCAGCTGGAATTCATTTCACCGATGCTAAATACCCCCACACCCACCAAAAACAATGATTTCATGTTTCCTATTGGCTTTCTTATACCACAAATTAAATCTACTAAGAAGACGACAAGTGAACACAGTGAAGGCTCAATCACATGAGGTGCAGAGGTTGACTTGTGCTTCTAAACAACATTTCATACAACCTGGTCGTCTGTCATTCGGTTCTCAGTAGTTTAAACAGGGACATTGTTTCATATCAAGGGATTGCATTTATCATATCTGCCTTGTTTGATACCTGTGGACAATTACTTCAATGAAAAAGCCAGGCACACTCATCTCTATACTAAATGATAACGTTGTTGACGCTCTGACTTTCCCTCCTGAACCAACAGCAGGTTCATGTTTGAATACCAGCTGTACTTTGAGCTAGGATGCTTAACTAAGATGGTGAACATGATCAACATTATACATCAGTATGTTACCATTGTGTGCCGAAGTAAAGCCTTACAGAGCAGCTGTATGGCTGTATACTTTTAGTCTAGATTAAAATGAGAATCTATTTACAGCTAATGTTCATGTTGTCTCTTTAACTTAGTTTAATGCATGTTGCTCATTTTGGTGCCAAACTGATTCAATGTTTCTCCTTTTGGAAAATTGCTTATATGGGACTAATTGGTTCGTTTGTCATGGACATTGAAATGTAGGTATAGAAACCCTTAATTTGCTCCGTCTCTTGTGCCTGCTTGGACCCTCACAAACACATAATCATATTTTTTGAGTTGTTGAATAAATGACACAGAACTTAAGGTTAAAAACTTCTTGGAGGTTCCTACAAAGTCTCACTGAACGTCTTGGAAGTGGAAAAGAAACTCCCCTGGCCCTTAAAACAAATACTGAGAAACACCAGCCTCAAGACATCAACTATTAATCCCATTTGAAGCTATACTTAAAAGTGAAAAGTCCATAACACCTCACTGCTCTGCATGGTCTTGAACTACACAATCAAAGGGAAGCTTTCACACCAAAAACTGAGTTTAACCGGGGGACAACTTTCATGTACTTCACGGTAATCTTAAATTCGGTTTCACCCCACGCATCAACTGTATTTTTCCTGAGGAAAATGTAATGTTAGACAGAAACATCTTTCAGTCAACTTTTTGGGCAGATAAGGAACTGAGCATTTACTCTCCTTCACTTGCAAATAAAGGACAATTTTGTCATCTGTGCCCTCATATTACTGTTAACCCATTGTTAACCCTTTGCATTCAGGATGTCATCATTTACAAATCCAAGGTTTTTCGGGTTTTTTCAAACTGATCGGAGTAAATAATTACTCTGAATGAACGCTTTTTAAATATATAATTAAAGCTAAAATTGCTACAACTTTAAAATACAATCATTTACAGGACATGTGCATATTTTCAAACGACTGAATTGGGGGTGAATTTTGCCATGTGCTTGATTCCATACACTCGGGCACATTTATCTCTGTATGTATTATTGATATACTTGGGAGATAAAGTTACAACAAGGTCTTCGGGATCTATCCAGCTCAGATGGATATTTTTTTCAGGACTCCTCTTGGTGCATTTGACAGTTGTAAACATATGTATACTGCTGGCCTGCCTGCGCCAGTCATCTATAATGGATATGGAGTTGTGAGGGGTGGAACAAGTCACCTCTGGTGAGATACTGGGACTCTATAAAATGTTAAAATAGACCTCTTCAAATATGCTCAGCATTCCCATGAATAATATCCAGAGCTTAGAGTCTGAAAATGTCAATCGCTCTCTGTCAGGCCTTCAGAGATTTTAGAGTGGAAAATGAGAAAATATGTCTTAAATGTATGTCACTTTGGAGCTCTCCTCAATCTTGGGGTGCTGGAGTCAGCCAGTATTTAATAGCCTGAACTAAATATTCTCCAAAACCTCAAGAGGTGCAGTGTGCCATTGATTACGATACAACATTCATATCATCTATATAATTCAAACAAACTGTATATTTCTCCAAAGTCGTTTCACTAAACTGCTACTTAATAAGAATAATAATGTGCGGAGACGTTTAAATTGGGTTTTAAGGCACATAGGCGGTTTTCTATGAGCTCCCCTCGTTGCTGTTTGTGCAGGCGATTGCCCGGTTTGAACCCTTTTTGATCTCAGTGAGGCAGTTGACACTACAGTCCAGGTCATCCTGCTTGAAAGGCTCGAAAAAGGGGTTACGTCACAGTTACTGCCCTTCAAATGGTTCAGACCATAAATTGCTGATAGATCATTTTCCTGCTGCTGCAGGTAGTGCATCATCTTGACTGTGTGGTGTTTCCCATGGATTGATTTTAGCTCCTTCCACAATTAAATAACCCGTTATTAGCACAAGTGCTTTCCATCAATAATCCGAAACCAGACCAAAAGACTAAAGTTCTGACTGTGATGTAAATATTTCGAAGAAATGTTCTGTCACCAAATGTTCAATAACCATTGGAACACAATGATTAATCTGTAAAACTACAACAAATCAATTTAAGTGAACTGCCTTCCACCCCTGAGTATGTCTTCTATTTTTAAGGCCACACTGGTGTCGCTGTATTTAAATCTTCACACTCAGACTCACTTATCTCTGCATGGTAATATTCTTGGATGATCTGACACAGTCATAGCATTTGCAAACAGGATATCTCTCTTTCCCCAGCGAACACGCACTAGTTCCAGCCCTTAAAATCACTGATAACATGCATCAGAATCCTCGAGTTTATTTTTGCTCAAATCGTTTTCTAATCTGTGAAGGTGTAACAACTGTTCTGTCTTCCTCCAGTGAACGTACTGATGATGTAAGGTCTGTTGTGACTTTGAGAAGGTTATCCATGCTTTTATTTCAGTTCAGTTTCATCACCAAGACTCTTAACACCAGCTGGATATCTGATGTCACGCCAACCAGAATCATTTTACCCATATTTTTGTGATTTTGTGGTATAACTTCCATTGTTTTGGTGTTTTCCATTTTCCCTTCAAGGTTCTTTGACAATTAAGTTGTATTGTGTAATGTATATAATAAGCTACTTTATTGTGACCTTTTGAAGAATTCATGCCTTTTTATAGTTTGCCATTTACTCTTCCTTATTAATTCCCCTCACACCATCGGTGTGTGTGTAGGTGTGTGTGTGTGTGTGTGTGTGTGGGGTGTGTGTGAAAAGGTGAGGCAACTGTATACATGCAGGCCATTTACCATTTGTGGTTTAGTTTGTGTTCCACAACACTGACACACAAAACAGTGGTACTTTTTAAATTAATTTTCTTTATAAATAATGGTATTTCTATTATCAATTAACATGTGCATGTTTATAACTTCCTGAGTATTTGTTTAGTCTGTAAAATACACATCACAAGTGCACAGAGCCAAAGCTGATGTCTTAAAAGCTGTTTTGTCCAACAGTCTAAAGCCCAAAAGTACTGAAGTACAAGAATATAAAACAGAGAAAAGCAGCACATCCTCACATTTAAAAAGTTGAAACAAAAGGATGTTTTTTTTCTTGATAAATGACTTAAATTATTTACTGTCAAAATTGTTGACGACTCAATTCATAGAATACACATTTCAGCGTGTGTAACCTTGCTGTCATAAAGCTTCAGTTAACTTGAAGCTTTCTTCAAGTTTAAAGAAAATTGTTAAAAGCAATGTTAACAGGATTTAGGCATAATAAACAGTATGGCCCTGACTCATATGTTATCTCTCCTATCTGTGTGTGTTTTGAGGAAAGGGAAGTGAGTTGCATTTTCTTTTCATCTTCAATGATATTCTTGTGTGGAGATGTTAAAACATTTAAAGATTTTTTCAATTCTGAGTTTGCTTACTTGTCTCAAAAGCCTGGAAAACCAGGCAAGATGGACTATTATGGAGTATTTGTGTCTAAGGTTTCTTGTATTATTCAGTAAATGGTCTTGTCAGTGGTGGAGACCATGAAAGTTTGAAAAATATGATTGATTTTAAAAACCTTACCCCTTTTGAAGCTACAGATATATTGCAGGCTAGCAGAGAAGTCGACACGGAGTACAGCAGACAGTGATTGACTGTGAAACGGAGCCCAGTGATCCAAACCGTCCGCTGGGAAAAAGTCAGAAAGTAATGCCTCAGAGTGATGATGAGTACGAGTATGAGGATGGCGCAGTGAACCGTCTTGTACGTGTCACCTGCTGTAATGGTATACACTGGCTTAATTTAAGCTAACATGTCTGGTTCTTAAAGCTTAAACACTCGAGTTTGCTGTGCATATCTGATGAAAGGTCACCTCGCTCCAATTTATTTGCCAAAAGGAGAGGAGACAGGGGAACAAGTGCAGGCTGGGAATTTAATCGGAGTGCCACCCTCATGCCGAAACCTGGTTCTGCTCTGTAAGCAGCCCGCCCCACGACGGCATGCACATCTGACTATGGGCAATGGTGTGTGACTAATGATCAATGACTGACAAAGAAATTCCAATCATAACACAGTCACACGTTTTGTAGACAAATAATTTGTTAGGAAAGACAATGCTGATTAATGAATAGACCTGCGGTCATTTCAATTTTCAGTACGCAATATTTGAAAGACTTTTCAGGATATTTACTGATTATCCTGCTCAAACCTTCACAAATAGAGACGAAAAAAAAGCATCTCATCTCATGTTAGATTGAGGAGAAAGAATTTCACCCTCCAGACGGAATCAAAGTGAAAGTGATTAGATGAGTTATTGATCAGTTAATTTGGGCAGAGTCTCTCTTAAAAGTGAGCGGGCTTCACCTCAGTTTGTGTCTGTAAGTCCTTTGATGACTGCTTGCACTCAGAGAACTATCAAATCGGCAACCGCCATTACAAAACTATTCTCCAGCTTTCAGTCTGCCTTTGAACGGTATACACTTAGCGGCAGTAACCGTCAAATGCAGAATATGTGACTGACTAAATTACTTATACTGCAACACAATTACAAGTCTATAGTCGGAGGGGGATTTAGTTTTTGTCTCTCTCTAACGGCTATAATGTTGCAATTCTGATTTAAAAAGGCTGAATTTAACTGAAGACGATTTGGTATTTAAAAAGGTGTTTGCAATGCAGTTCACAGAGATTTATTGCATTTCACATGTGACACCGATGGTTACCACGGTAACATCAAGTGCCGTTTAACACTACAGCAAACACTCGGATGTGCGGCAACTTTTTTATTGTTTTAAATAGTGAAGTCAGTCGATTAATTGGACTTTTTCCATCATGAATTACGCACCCCTGGTTTGACTTCCTGCTGCACACAGTCTGTCCGGTGAGCTTCATGTTCCATTATTTAAGAGTGATCCGCTGAAATGCTGAAATGACAGTTGTCTTGTTTTTGAAGATGCATTGTTGACGATTAATTGCAGTCGAGTCTAACAGCAGTGACAAATGTACTGCGTGACCTGCGGCTTCGTCACAATAAAGCGCTGTCACCATTCATCTCCCAAGAGGCTCCACTACGGTTAACGTCTGGCTTCTTTATTATTTTTAGTATTTTGTTAAAGTTATGGAAACATCATGGTTTGGGTTAAAATGACTACTTTTGTCAAATTTAGAAGACTTACGTCGTCAACGATAAACATGTGATTTAAGTTAAGGAAACTCAAAATGAACATGCTGTCTCCTGAGTTAAAGTCTGATGTTTTGTTGACCCATGAACCCAGCCCCGACTTCCACACACACTCTTTCTCGCTCTGTGACAACTTCACGTACCTCCTCCCTATAATTACAGCAGCTGCTAGTGTGCTTTGCCACTTGAACGTAAACAGATGTCGTTTTGGGTCACCTGCTGAAACGACTGATGCTGCCGCTCTTCCTGGGAGCACAGCCTGCCTGAATTTCATGCATGCATTGTCTTCCGGTGAATCAGTCGTGCGTGTGAAGACAATTCCCAGCACAAGGGGCAGACTCCACCACTAAATATTAAAAACTACTACACAGAGAAGTAAATACCGGATTTAAATGAATGGCTAGAAATCCCCACCGTAAATTGTATCATGGATATGATTATAGCTTCAGTAAACCCCAAATTTACCGTCTTAAAATCTGCGGGGAGTGTCACAATCTGCAGAGACAACCTGACATCCTGTGAGAATTTACTGTCTTATGTCATTTTCTAATGTCATGACCATACATCTGCAGAAATTGACTGCGCCCTCAAACAGGATAGACAGATAGATGAAGAGATGTGAGCATTGAAACCCTAAGATAGGCTTCACAGGGAGGGTATTCAATGACCTTTTCCCAGCAGTCACTACAGCAACCCCCCCCCCCCCCATCAGCATGAATGAAGGAGCAGTGTTAAAAAATGACGTGCCGTGCTGTCTGGAGATGTCCTTCATGGGCCGCAATACGGCAAATGGTGTTATTATCTATGACCACTGCATTCTGTTATTTCTCTCTCGCCTCTTACTTTGTTGTGCTTGCAGTGTGATGAGAAAGGAGCCATATTTCACCTTCTTATTTACATATAGCTGTAATAATCCTCTGTGCTCTTTCCCCTTCACATTCATTTTCACATTCTACAATATTTACGATTACGGTCTTTGCAATACAGGCGCAGCGTAATGAATAAATTACGCATTAGAGTGAAGGTAGAGTCCTATACTCATAGGTCACATGTATTTTGCTGCCATTTTAAAACCGGCAGATCACAGAGGAACACAGCAGGAGAAAACGTCCAGTCAGACGCAAGTGAGCGGCTGTAAATGGGCGGCCATTGGGGAGAACCTGAATAATTTATAGCCCCTCTTGTTGTGCTGCACAGTCAGGAGAGGTTTATTTCAAACAAAGGGAACATGACGTCTGTCATGAATTCCCATTATGCTTTGTCTCTCCCTGTCATGCTCGCACTCCACATTTTCATCTGCTTTAAAATGTGTTTTATTTGATCGATTAAACCACTGACATGCAGCTGTAATTGATGCAGCCTTTCTGTGCCGAATACAAATATATTTTTGTGGGTGGATCAGAGAGCAACTCTCATCTTCCTGTATCATCCTAGGACGTCCCACTACGTCTGTCTCCAGAGACGCCTAGTCTCACTGACACAATTCCTCAGAGTGAACTGTTAAACATTGCACGTTTGTGAGACGTCATACTGAGAGGCTGCTTGTTTTTTCATATCAAAACTCCGCCACCAAAAATGAAAATGCTTCACACAGTATTTAAGCTGCCACACCTTCCTCTTTGTATGGCAACACATTATATTCCTCTGCGGCTCTGATCATAACTTCCCATGTGATTGGCTGTGAGCTCAAATTACTGGCCTTGTTGGACAGGAAAGAGGCAGGCTGAAAGAGACACTGATACAAACAACAAGATCCTCTTCGTATCATTATTGTGACTGTCATGTAAGTCAGAAAAGACAACAGTCTTTTAATACTTTGTGACGTTTAGTTTAGCTTGTTGTTGTAACGGTCTTATTGATGTATGTGCTTGTATGTTTCTGTTCTGTTTTTAGCTACATCCTCCTATTTTCCTAAATCTGACACATTTACATTGTATTGATGTTGAACAAAGAGTGTTGTCCCTGATGAATAAATGTCTTTTTCTTTGTCATGCCTTCGTCTCTCTCCTACAATACCCGAGATTAACTGCAAAACATGACACCTCCCATGCCATGAATATCGCTTTAAATGAAGCATACTAACTTTGATGTAAAGCAATGTGACAAATGTACAAACGCAATAAGTATCCACAGCGGCTAAAAAATGGTGAAGGTCAATACGAATAACGACAATCCCCATAATTGATTTGCTAATTAGTCTGCATTTAGGTGATCGCATCCTTAGCCACGTAGAAACACAATAGAAACAACCAATACCAGACAGAGTTTAAGCAACAATGCTAATTACATAATACATTCATGAAACAAGCAATACATTGCTTAACATATTGCTTTGAATATGAACTTGATGAGTATTAACAACAGACGGTTTCATATGTGGACGTAGTCTCTGTGACGTCACCCATAGGTTTCTATAGCCATTGTGAAGCTCAAAGTACGTGGCTCCAGTTGTCGCCATCTTGCCAGTGACAAACACCGCCTGACTTCAGGTTAATCGGAAAATGGGCAAAGAGATATCTGAGGCGGGCCTGGGTGACGCAGCAGAGGAGACAGCTTCAAACTAGCGACCTGAGACGGCACCCACCTGTCACTCAAAGCGGCCACGCCCTCAATTATACCTAGCTTTAACTTCTTAATAAGTAAAACGGGTAAGTTAAATTCACCCCTCGTACAGTTGTCATCAAAGGGGAAATTAGCGATGAAGACCAAAGCAAATTTTTGTATTCTGCTGTAAAGTTGGGCATTTTACCAGGGGGTCTAAGGGGGTCGTTTTTGAGCCCAGCCTAAAGTGTCCATATGAAAAAATGCAGTTTTCGTCACTTAAAATCTTTCAAATTAAACAATTCATGGAGGAAATGTAACGTTTTGGAATTAATTTGAATTTACAACCAGATGTGAGAGGTTGTAGGTAGAGAGTTAACATGTTCACAAAAGGTTTCTAGATTTGGAGACAACTCCGTCAGAGGTGGGCCGACTAACATTGAGGAAACAGTCGAGGTAAGCTCTCAAGTCAGAGAACTCGGTGGGAATTTTTATGTCAAAGTTTCACATGTCACATTACAACAATAGGAGTCAGACTGAAGAAAGCTGCTAATCATCTGATATTACAGACACACGAGACTGTTTAAGAACGTGTGTCTTTGGAATGTAAATGTACAGCCTATCAATACTGTATTTAAATACATACTGTATATGCAAAGAAAATAAGGTGATCATACATTTGCATATTTATTTGATCTTAAATGGACGACTTTAGAATGGAGAGGAGAGATTTGCATGTCACTGTCGCTGTTAACAAAGATCCCATTTGCACCTTGTCTTTGGGATCAGACAGCAATTTGCTGCCGTGTGAGATGGCAAGTGTTGCTGCACTGCACATGTGGGCAGCGAATGAGAGGAAAGTTTGCTCACCTCTCCATCATAATCTGTTGTTCATCAATGGGATCTATTTTCTGCCCCTTTCGTGCCTTTGCACCGGACTGCAAACTCTGACAAAGTGCCTGGGCGCGTGCTCTTTAATGATGATAGATGAGGGTTATCCTGAGGATGTTGTCAGATCACGGGATGTACCGTGGGCGTTAATCTGGGTGGTGACACGAGGAGAGTAAATAAAAAACATCATATCTTCTCAGTTATTCGAATGGATTATTTACGTTGTGATGGAGCGCTGCTCTCAACACGTCGGAAAACAATTGAAATCAGCCCACGGTGCTTTAACTCTGTTAAATTAGATCACATTGATCGTTTCAACCCCCAGTTTTGAATGCGTTAATCTATAATTGGGGGTGTCACGACTTAAGCCATTACCAGCAGAAGGGCTCAAAGTAGATCAAGTTTTCCAGCTGGAGAGAAATGTAAGGAAGTAATGTATCCTCATTTTCAGGCAGTTATATGATGATAGTTGCCTGTGATTAATACAAAATGCGGTGCGGTGATTTTTTTTTGGTGCATTTTCAGACCTCTATGCCGCTGTGGTAATGAAGAATAATTCACAAATCCTCCAATACACACACTACTGAAAACGGATTTCATTGTGGGCGAATCTGTTGTTCAACTTGTATTGTTTTGACACAGAGCGTTTTGCAACAGCAGTTTCTCAAACTGACACAGAATAAAGAAGGGTTGCAGCCTCCTCCTGCTTAATTATAGCGCCGTGAGAAAAGCAGCAGATGCCAACAAAAGACATCAAAACAGTGATTTGCATGAAGAGAGTCTAATTTCAAAGTGAGTCGAAAATCTATATATTTGGCGTGCTGATATTTTCGGTATGTTGAATGTGTTTTCACGGAGGAAAAAGGTTAATCCAATTTCCACAAGATATTAGACTCATGTCAATTGGTTTCGCCGTTTCCTGCTGCATGATAACATGAGAAAAACATCATTTAGAACGAAGTGAAATCTTACACACTTTAATAAAGAGTGATCCATTGATACTCTCTCTATTTCACACTTAATACAAAACCGTGAACTCTGCATCGCTGCTCATAATCAATCATTTATAAAACACCTTGCTTTGGGCTGGTTGATTATTATGAAACATTATGGTGTTGATTTATTCTATATAGAAAACACTGGGTAGTTTTATAACCTGAGGTAACTCTTTACAAAGCCTTTGCCAAACTTAAGGGAAGAAGAACTGTTTAATAAGCATTTTCCAAAGTATAAGCACTAATTAAATTACATATTTATTTATTTACCCGCTTATTTTTTATTTTTTTTGCTGCATTCTTACTTTTCTATCAAATGCATTTCAAACTTTTTCGTTTTCTGTGTTCATATTGCGGCTGTCAGCGAGCAGTTTAAGACATTGTCTGCAATTAGAGTAAGCCTGATAAACCTAATTAGTTTTTTACTTGCGACTTGCCAACTTTGTCTCTGTAAAAAAAGAAATAAGAAATGTGATTTTTTTTCACAATCATTTAGTTTGAGCAGGAAGCAATCTAATCAAAATATTTTAAACATGATACTCAGTGCATCTTTGAAGACGAAACAGCAGAAACATTACAATTTGTCCTCAAAATGTCTCACACTTTTCTCACACTATCACTTTCCACAGGCCTATTTGCATTATTGCTTTCAAACACCTGTGGTGTGTCTTTGTGGTAGCAAAGCGTCATCGCGTTTACGAATGTTTTTCTCAATACAAACGACTCTACAAAGCAGATATATTTGCACGAACAAGGACATATAAAGACAATAACAAATGGATAAAGCAGACGATAGAGAGTTGTCGTCTGTATTAGCCCTGTGTGGCACTCTGTTCTGAGCAGTCTTTCTACATGAAACTGCTTCTTAGAGGGGAAACTAATGCAAGCATTGTCACCTGGACCTCACATGTAATAAGATCAAACTCATTTCCTGCACTCTGTTCCCACCCAAAAAGAAACCGCAATCACATTCTTAAAGAATATGACGAGAATGAATAATCTCATACGCAAAACCATCAGCTTGTGTGTAATTTAACATCACGCACTAAAAGCCTCTGTTTCAAAGTCTGTTTTCAAACCGTCCACACTAAGGATCTGCTTATTTCACAAAACATTTTATTTATTTTTTTCACATTTTCTTATTTGAATTTCTAGGTGATAAACTAAGGTTTTGTTAATGCTGATGCTGTGGTTATTAACTTTCTATTTGAACCCCATTGCCAAATGACTGTGGCTGATATACAGCCGATCTCTGCTTACCCGAGTATTGCTGAAGTCAGACACTCCCCTTGTGCATCCTGCAGGACTGCCAGTTCAAAGCAAGAAAAAATCAATTACCTCTTACGGTGCCACATTATGTAAACCCCAGCCATCTGAAAAGGATTAGAATCAATATCTGCAGCGTTTAGCAGCCATGCCTGGCGTGTGGTGATGTCTCCCAACATGCTTTGATATGGTGTCTGCACAGCCGTGTGCTTTTCTTTTACCTGTGTCTACCCCTGCACAAACACACATACAGTTATGTTGCATTGAACACAGCAGTGGCCATTAATTATAATAATACAAATATTTAAGCATAAAGTGCTTTAAAGAGAAGGATATTTTAAGTAACATTTTTCAATGAATTGCAAAGCAGAGAAGATCTCAGAGTTTAACGATGGCAATAAATGACTCTTGACTCGTTAGACCACAAATAAGATCAGTGCTACTGTCAGTAAGTTCAGCCCTACCCGGTGATTACTGTAATACAAATCAATTTAGCCAGGGTATATCAAGTTGCACAACATATTTGTGCTCACATTATACCTTTGTTTTAGAGCCACACAATTAACTGTGTAGTGGCTACACCTGGCATTGATGAAGCTGTTCGAAAAGGGCTGCAAAAGCAACAACAAGTCAAATCTTTGGCATTCATCACAGACTTCTAAGTGAATGGAGCAAGACAGAACTTTTGCATGTTGGGACAACATACAAAGGCATTTATGAAAACATGTCATAAAGAATATAAAGCAACGCTCTTTGACGAGAGGCGAAGACTTTTACCACAAGCCGCCCACACGTGGCACCGGTTCTTGCTAAGTGTATGTCTTGTGAGAGAACAGCAGTTGAACAGCTGTCTTTGTCTGCCCACATATAGACCTAGAATGTGAAGCACACATTATGTGACATTCAACGCTTGATATGTCCTTGATGGCGGCTCCATAAATAATTGCCTCACCGCTGGATTAATGGGGCAGAGAGCGTCCCTTCCCTGTATAATTATTTAGAGTGTAAAGCAAATTCCCTTGAATACCTATGTCCAACCACAAATGCCTGTGAGGAATATTAAGTTCATCAAACCATCCATTGTATGTATTCTCAATCCGTGTTCACAGCAGGTGTTTTTCTGCCGTTCATCAGAGGGGCTGTTTTCCCTATTGAGATAAGAAATTAAATCTGCAGCAGCAGAGGATGCTGGGTTTGCTGCAGGGTGGCGAAGCAGTAGCTCTGATAATGGAGCCGACTCCCATTGCGCAGGCTATGAGGCAAACAGCCATGGCGCCAGCCCAACCCTGCCTATGTGAGAGGATAGCTAACAGTGTCACTCTGCGGATGCTCTCTCTCTGCATGTGAACATGTGCTTAAGTCTGACAGAGAGCGGAGGAAAAGAACCAGATGCTGAATGTGTGGGAGGAAAGGGGAAGAAAATGGGTAGAACTGCAGGGTGTGCCTTTGCGGTTGATGTGGAGAGAATATGCATGCATGGAGAGTCAAACACACTGACCCATGCGGAATAAAAACTGAAGGGGCGAATTCACAAAAGGCTTGCGCAGATTTTGCGGCTGCTAAACCCGTTCAGATAAGACAAAAAGGAAGCCGTGTGCAATCCATGGTGCTATCAGCGGCCGCAGATTCACCAGAGAGTGATAAATAGCCTCGGAGCCTCTCGCTCCTATCCCCTTTGCCCCATCCGTTTCTGCTCATGTTCTCAGCCTGGATGGGATATGTGTGGTAGTATATTATGTAAATGTGAAGAGGGTTTTAATTTCAATTTGGGAACTCACCAGAATATTGAGTCGTTTTGGATGCTCCTCACGGGGTTCACTTCAAAGCAGTCTGCAGAGAGAAATAAACGGTCACACCTTAATGTGCAAGTACAAATAGCATTGGGGGCCATACGGCACCAGTCGTAATAGTGTCAGAATCATACAAAGGTTCAATTTATAGTTCAATCGTTGATTTCATTCCAGACTCAATACAAATGATTTGATATTTCTGAAGCAGCGGAACAACCATTTTCTGCCCAGAGCCTCTTTGCAAGAGGGAATTTAAAATAGGAGAAATTGCAGCAGAAATATAATTTGACGTTCCTTCTTCTTTACAGAGGACTCCTGCTTTATACACATAACCACTATTTGTCCTTTGCTTGTGTAATAACTATAACCTTGGATTGTACTCTGGGGTACTTACATCTTGTGTTTAGTTTTTCCTTTCACATGTGTATTTTGGTCCTCCCAACTATTAAATGCAATGAATGGATTCAATGAATAGATTCAATGAATCGAACATGTACCATCTGTAGGTTTTGCACTCTTCATTTGTGTTGCAAAATAGGTAATGGGTCCTTGTATAATGTTGAGTCATTATATATAGTGTATTATTAGACTGCCACCATTAACACACCCTATGCATTTACCATATCAGGTTAAATACAGCCAATGAATGTAATAGAGTGACAGAGAGCTTTCATACAGTAAGTGACAATGAGAGTACTTTTAAAAATGATGTCAGTGGGGTGCAATGTAGAAATACATTCCAGTTAAATGCAGTCCAATACTGCAACAAGCTCCACATCCACCGTAGAGCTGAAACATGTATGAGTGGTACACGCACCAAGCCACATTATGTTAAACTTCAAAAAAGTCCCAAAGTAAATGAATTCCTGACAGCTGCATTAATTGTGCGGCTCTATGTTAAACTCGCGAACCAATCTAGTCTACCACTGCTGAAACACATTAACTTTTACCGCCTTCAAACTAAAAGGCCAAGGTGTTCAACAGGTTTTTGACTTGAAGTGGGATGACACATAGCCTTATCCCAGGTCCACCTCATGGCAGGAAATACACATTGTTATATTTGTATCCAGTTTATTTAAAGGGGCATGTAAGGCTGTGTCAGCGTGTACATTGTTGTGCTTTCTTTAGGCATATGCCATATAAAGGTCAAAAACATGGTTTTGATTCCATTGTAAATTCAAATTCCTCTTTCTATTTTCTTGTATAACTAATGAAACTTTTTTTAATGAGTTGTCTTCCATTCCGGGGTATATACTTAATGTTCAACCCATCAAATTAAAATGAGCTTACAGTGAGAACTGTGAGAAACCTTTTCAAAAACGGGTCTTTGATTTCAAACGGAGGTAGATAAAAGCAGGCCTCTAATATTTAGCAGCAACCGTTAATTTTGCCCGATTGACAACTCGGAGATTTTATCAGCGGTAGCTAGCCAGCTAATTAAGATATTAGCTCCAAATGGTCGTTGAAAACATCACCTTCTCTGACTGACTTTTTCAGTCAACTGACTTATTTCAAAATTTGAATCTTGAAAAAGGAGTCTTGAATGTGCACTTGAAGGCTAAATTCGCGATATAATGGAATAATTCGTCTGAAGCTTCATGTCCCAAACAACAGCTCCGCATTCGCACCAGCTGATGTTGAAAAAGAGGAATAAACATCCACATAGAAGACATGGAAACAAACATTCAGCAGTTCTTAATTGCAGCATAAAGCTAGTCCTTGTTATAAGTATGATGAGGAAAAATGTAAGCTTCCGCTTACTTTATATTTAGTTTTTATTTTCAGCATGTTTCACTTTTAATATTACATGAGAAAAGGTTTTTCGCATGAGAGCTAACAACTGAGTTTGACATACGTAACACTATCTTGGCTGGTGTTGCAGGAGTGTTAACTTTCCAAACTTCCCTTTCTCCAAATCGAATAAAGAGAAGGACATTAGTCGGACATGCCATCAATTGCAGCTCATGTCACAGCAGATAAACACACAGTTTACTCCATCCCTCACACTTTTACTCTTGTGTATTGAGTTTTGGAAAAGCATAAAAAAGCCACTATCCAAAGTCTTGAAATGTCAAATATCACTCATTCTTTAGTATATTTTTTTGAATTAAGTGTTATTTATGGAGCTTTTTTCCTGTCTTTATTCAAGAGCATGGTTCCTTAAATGTGATGTGAAAAACGCTCCGTAGTTATTCCAGTCACTGACCTCAGAAAATCAGGCTGCATTTAACTGCCATGACATACTTTACTTATCTTTTCTGGTCATTTTACCAGCTGAGAGCACATCAATGCTGTTTATGAATATAAGCAGTTGCAAAAAAAGACCAACTTTTACGTGTCTCTGGTGCAATGCGTTCATGCACACCTTGCTTTGAATGTCATCAATCTCGTGCAGGAACTTAACTGCCAAACGAAACATTTTAGCAGTAAATAGTTTTCAGAGTGTACACAAATAAGCTTCTTGGAACTCATTTCAACTGCTGCAATACTGTATGTAGACTCAAACAATTCAAGGGACCCACAATGTGTTCTCTCTTTCCCAAGTGCACAACTAAAGGCGTACATGGAGCTATTACAGTTAATTGAAGCTTTTGTAAATGAAGAAAAAGGGACCACTGTCCTCCTTTTTTTTCAGGAATAATGACAACGGAGGAATTGCTCCGATTCTCCTCTGTCACATTTAATTGCCAAAGCAAGATTAGGATCTCAACAGTCCTTTTTCTTATCAGCCCCAGCCAAAGCAACACAGGGTGCTTGTCCAAGCAAGACATATTTACCAACCCTAACTCTCACTTCTGCTAAGTGTAAACAAGTGCACCCTTCACAAAAGACCCTAACATTGAGAGCAACCTTCAAAGGTAGTTCAGTAAGCCATCCATTACATCCAGAGAGACATGCCTCTTCTTCTTCTGTAATGTCATCTTTCCAACTCACTTCTCTACTACAAGAGTTAACTCAACACGTGGGTGGTATTCCATTTAGCTTAGTCTCCAACCTACCTCGTGATATTAAGGAATCACTGATATATCATTCTGTGTGGGTACTTTTTTATGCAACTTGAATCCTTTACTTTCAAAATGTCATTAAGTAACGTCCAACGGCCAGCTTTGTGACTGACCTAAGACGGTGACGTGAGAAGTACAATTTCACGCATGTCGCACTTCACTGAGACGTCCATCTTATGTTCATGTTACCTGAACACTGAGGAACTGATTAAAGCCCGCTGCGCACACACACTGCAAATATCACCAGAGCTATTCCTACCGCCTCAGCTGTAATCTTAGACATTGCGACCGCAACAAAAAAATGAAACAAAATAATTTTTGCTCCAAAATATCCTTCGACGATCAATAGACGCTCCCTTCAGCCATATCTGTGCCAATGCAGCAGGGTTATTAATACAGAGGACATGCAACTGGGATCATTAAAAACATACAAGGCCAATCGTTATTTTCATTATCAATATATCTGCCTGTCATTTGATTAATACATTGACTATATGGCCATAAAGTGTCCAATATAATCTTTCAGAGCCTAAAGTGAAATGTTCAAATTACTATGTTTCAAAAATGACTTAAACAAAAAATAGATCATGAAAATATTTGCTAATTCATTTTCTGTCAAATGAATAATCAATTAACAAGCTAATAGTTTAATGTGTAAAACCACATCACAACTTTAGATCCATGCACGGAAATTAAATTATACATAAGATGAAGCATGATTCAGTAGTGACTCAAACTGCAGCTGTCAGGGTGCTGGTTTGCTTTCCCCTCTTTTTCTAAACCCAGTGTAGCAACCCAGCCTTCTCATTTCATCCTCAAGGACAAACAGCTATCTGTTCAGTGTTTCAGGGCCTCGAAGATTCAGCACACAGGGTAAGGCAGGCGCTCGGATGACTGTAAGCTTTGATTACATCTCCACATTGTATCAAAATGGATGCTTCAGTTGACATATTTCCACTGACTTTAGTTTGCAGATGGGCATTCAACAGAAACGAAAACTATTACATACCGTAAACTGCAACATTCTACTCCCTGTATTGTGCAGTAGCTGTTAGTCTTTGGTGCGGGACTGGAAACATTATCGCCTCCCAGTCGAAACACCTTCTAGAATTGTTAATGAGGAGATAAAAAGAACCTACCACCGGGCCCTTTCTATTGCAGTGTGAAAATGCTCGGCACACAGCACATCCACTTCTCCATTATTCGGCTCGACTTGCCACAAGGCTAAAATAAACATTTTGAGGCCAGGACCCACATTGCCATTATAGGACCTCCGATAAAAAGCAAATATATAAAAAAGATATTTGATCTCAAGCTAGAGTGAACTTAACCAGTTGGATGAGATAGTGGCGAGAGGCTATCACATATACTGTGAGCCAGGCCTGGTTATCTGCTGCTTTAATCCCCCTCTCTTGAAGCGATCAGCGTGGAATACAAATCAAGAGGTGACATGTCGAGAAAGGAAAGGATGCTATAAATACCTGCTCCAACACGTGGCTTACTGATGGCTTTTTAAGCATGTTTCATCAGCTACCAAACTGCCGTGTTACACTGCAGCCTCCACTGAGTGTGATTTAGCAGACGGCATATGGTTCTCTTAGCATGCCCACACAGTTGGCACACTGACCATTACCAGTACCTTCAGGGCAACCAGTGTGACCTCCAGAGATGAGAGAGCTCCAGACAAAAGCAACAACCCGCGGCAAAGTGGAGGGCCGTACTGTGGGCTGCATACTGCAGAGAGCCGGAGCACATGAGAGCGCAGAGGTAATGGCGATGGCGAGGCTGTGTAAAACGACGAGGAGAAAAAGATTTGCGCCCGTGTTTAACTTTAATATTTGCCATGACTAAGGGTGTCGTGACTCCTTTGTTGGGAAGGAAAGTCTCGTCGTGGTGTGACACTGAGCAATACTACAAGTTGCCTGAGAGAATCACATCAAATAATATACGCTCTAATAATTGCTCTGGTTATGCGGCTATTTTTAATGAAATAATAAATTAAAAAAATGTCACACTTGCATGTCTGTGTTATCGTAAACCATGTCCCGCATATATAAGTCAGTGAACCAAGGTGAACATGGTAATTGAATAATGCACTTTTGCCATGTCAAATGACTAATCATGCAATAATCACAACGCAATGTTTGCGCACCAGTGGCCACAGAGGTCAGCAGCGTTACACATGAGTGTTCACCACGCAGACAATACGAGCATGCGAGGGATCAGAGTTCCCCTCTGTTCTGGATGAGTCAGGGAGGATCGTCTTCGTTGCTCATGATCTGATGCTCTGGTAGTAAGCGCTTTCCCCTCCCCTTTTCCCCCATGCGAGCTGAAGCCTCTGATGATGTCCGTACTGCTATTTATACGCTTCCCATGCTCAGCACATTTACCGGTAACACATAAATAATCAGCTCGTATGAGAGATGGCGTGGTGCAAGGAGGACGGGTTTGCTTAAGGCTTCCTACTTTCACAGAGCAATGCACCACGGTCTCAGTGTCACAGTTCTCACTCCGGCTTGTCCCTTGTCATGATTTATGAGGTAAATGCATCATTGATAGTGATTTTTTTTGACGCTAGTACTTAAAACAATACTTTGCATCAGTAGAATTAAAACTTGCTCAATACACTGGAAATTATGCACTATGGGGTTCTGTTTCTGTGAAACTTGGCATAATTGCAAACATTTTTCATTAACCCACCGCTAGTTTACCATTTTTTTGCACATTTTTGCAAAAATGAATGAATAAATCTACAGTATCTCGTACAGGCAGGGTTGGGATCAGCACTTGATGGCAGATCATGTCAGCTGTCCCATTTAAAAGCAGCAGACTGTTTCCTAAATGGCTGCGAGGAGGATCAAGTCCGTCTTGTCCTTTGAGTAGCTAAACTGTTCCTGTGGATGTGACCAACCCACCAAAAGCACCCGAAATGTGATTATACAGCATTGCAAATATTCTCCCAAGGGTACATCATGTCCCTGCTTTTCTTATATCAGGAGACAGCTAAACGTATCATTATATCCGTCAATACGTGCATGTAGTTATTTATCAAACAACAAAACTATTAACTGCTAGGTTATAACTAACATCACAATAAAATGTGTTCATTGGTTTGAATCCTTGTGTTACTTGTTGTTTCACATTGAAAACATGCAGCACATCCTTTATATTAGTGACAGCTGGAACGTGTCATTCGCGCTGATGGCTAGAAGTCTTCAACCACATCCTACATGAAGTTTTGTAGGATATTATAGGCATAGATCAATCATTGATTAAACAAATTATAATAAATATATATATCATATAATTACATTTAACGTTGGATGACCATATTATATGAGTTTTAGATGTTCATTTTATAATGTAGATTAAAGTTTTTTTTGTGATTTTGGTATGTGTGTCTTCACCAACTAAAGCTATACAACAATCTACTGGCAGGAAATGCATTCCCAACTTGCCAAAATGGGTACCAAAGTGCTGCATCCTATCATCTGCACAAACACAACCTCAGCCTTGAAGCACCTTTAAAAAGGGGTTATTTTCCTCATATTTCCTTTGCACTGACAGGTCAAAAGAGCTGTTTGGGGAAATCATTGTGCCCTCACCAGCCTTGGCGCAATAAAACTTGATCTGAGCCCAAAACCCCCCACAAAAGGCACATGGACAAAATTGCAATAACACCTGCATTTCATGAGGTTTCAATACATAAAGAAGCAAAAGAAGAAGCCAAGGATATGTCTTCCCCAGACAGCTGCTTTGCCTTGTTGCTGCCTGGAGACGCAATAGAAAAAAAACTCTGCTACATAAAGGCAGTCACTGCACTGATCAAACGAATCATTGAATGTTGTGCCCATTGAATTGATGAGAAGCTTATAGCTTTGTCGGGGTTGAAAATGGAAAGTGAAAAGATTTGCTTTCAAGTATTCTGTAGAGGAAAAGTTAAAGGCATTTTGAGGACCATTTTAAACCCAAAAGTGCAATTTATGGCCCACAGCTTATTACTAATCTAATGATGTGAACGACGATATGCTGTAGTGCAATTTTCAAAAATATTCCAAACACAGCAAACCATGGCCAAATAGCAAGTTATTATCAAATGGGGAGACTGAAACAATAACAGATTCGTATTAAAGCATGAGGGCATATAAGGCAGATTTCCTCCAATATAACATATATTTCTATCATTGTCAATTTGTACCATCATAGTGGAGCATATTACAGTTCATGAAAGCGAAACATGTTGTAATTTTAGCTCTGTTAATTTGAATCTACTGTAGCTCAATTTATTCAAACATAAACTGTAAGTTCACTGCTTCAGTTTAAACTCATTAAAAGTCAACAATTTCATGATATGAGTTCATGACATGTTTTCACCTCAGATGTACTGGTATAGGAATAAGATACAGGAATGAGCAAGTATAGACAAATGGTCGGCTATGTTCAAATGTTCCAGGTTTCCACATTAAATAATTTAAAACCTTCAACTGATCGATGACATCTTTATGTCCAGATTCTAGTCTGTGATAAGGTAAGATGATATACAATGAAACTTTAATGACTATCATGAAGAATCTGGACTGCTGCAGTAGCAAATATTGACAGGATACAACGAGAACATCCTGAAATATGTTGCGTCTAACACTGAATGCCATTTCCAATCTGTTAAGTGCAGGATTTCAAATGCTTGGCAGTGCAAAAAGGAAGCGAAGACAATGCCATTTTCAACATTTAGCAACATCTGAATGTGTAACATCAACATTGTGCCTGAAGACACTCGCTTTGAAAAGCGATTGTTTTTATATACATGTAGCTCTAGCTGACAGTCATGGTTAGCTGGACTTGGACAGCCTTGCTTAGTCACACTGACAAAGCAGTGTTTTCACAAAACACCAGAAAAGTTATGATCCACTCATTTGAACTCCATGTTTGCGGAGCTCCATTGTCTGTTTAGTCCCAGAGCTGTGCTTGAGTGTTAGCTTTGTGTGTCCAGTTATTTGCTCCAATGTCTGCAGGCCTCATAAATGCCACAACGTCGGCGCATCGAATAAAAACGCAGCCCGGAATCCTCTTGATGATATTTTGTTAGACAGGATTGCATTTCACCAACGGTTTAAATATGTTTTGTCGTCATAGTGGCAGTGGATCGACAGTAACATTTATATCACTGCAGTGGCTAATAATAGCAACCTGCCAGCTACCACTGCAAACACTGTGATCGGCAACAACAGTAAGCCTGCAAAACTGTTGTATCCTATCCATTGATGTCAGCGTATTGACATCCTTGCTAATATTGAAAGGGATTATGTGACTTAAGTCTGCATGTTTTGCATGCCTGAAGAAATGCTCTACTTGGATGGAAGCTGATCTTGCCGTGCCAGTCAGCTCTGTCTGAATACTGACTTCCTCCTTCGCAGATAATCCCGTGAAGAAGACAACTCTTAAATGCCTAACATCCTTAACACAGCTCTCTCAATTCCATGAATCAGAATTAGCCACCATGGACGCCCAATCAATTTCGTGCCTCACCGTGGACCTTTTTCCACACGTCACTGAAGATGTGCCATGACCGTGAATCAGGTTCAAAGAGATTCGGGTAAAAAAAGCATCACTGATAAGGAATGTGCTGGGGAATATGATGTGCATAAAAGGCACACGGGGAGAAACCTGTTTGTTGCTGTTTTCATATTAAAGTCAATTAAATGTGCAATATACGTGCAGGATTCAGAGCATTAATAAAGCAGCAGACAACAATTTGCTCTGTAAAGATACAGTGGAGTAATGTCTACCTGAGCAGAGAATGAAGTCGATCTCCCTCTGTGTGTATATCATCCGAGCTTGTCCTTGCTTCGTTTACAGAGCCGGCCCGGCTGCGCGTGCTTTTAGTGCATGTTGTTGCATGTGAGCGTGCCCCACTGTTTAGCTCACGGCCGCCGCTTTGTGCTCACACACCGGTTACAGCTGATAATGCCGTCCCGACCGTTGCGGAAGTGCCCACCCTCTGGTTCCCCTTAAGGCAGGGGTGTCAAACTCATCTCCACTCTGGGCCACATCAGCATCACAGTCGCCCTCAAAGGGCCGGTTGTAACTGTAAGACTGTATAACTAACTTCTCCTAACATATTGTTAAATAACTCTCTGCATTTGATTATTGTTTATTCAAGTGTAAAAATATTGTACATGCAGTTATAAAAATGAAAAATGATATTTAAACACATTTCTGTTATTATAACATGAATCATTTTTAATTGAGGGTTAAGAAACCCACATTACTCTATCAAAGATCAAACTATTAAAGAAAATAACAAAGACAAATATCAAACACAAGTTAATACAATAACTTTGTTCAAAGCTGTTTGTGTCACCTCTCTGCATCACTAATGTTCCTCCCTGTCGTCGTCCTGTGCATGGCAGCTACATCCAAGAGCTCCTCACTGAGAGTCAGGTCTGATAAACATGGATAGATGCTCTGTATCCGTGTTGTCTGTGCTTTCATCAACAGATAATGAAGAAGACGAGTACCTGCTCGTCTCTTAGCTAGCTGTGTTGTTAGATTGCTGCTAGTTCATGAACTCGGTCTGCGATGGTGTTTCTTCACAAACTGACATTTGTAAAAGTCTGTATCTGGTCGGAGCTCTGCTCACATACCTTTAGCATGCACTGGGCTGTAGCTGTGTAAATAGATTCTGCTGTGATTGCAGTCTGCCTTTTAATTCTTGGACAGTTTGATGTTTTTCTTGGAGGCTAAACTTAGCTCCGTGTTTGGTGTCAAAATGCCGACGTGAATTATATCCTTCATCACAGACACGCCTCATAACACAGAAGACAGACCCGTTTCTCTCCTTGAAGCACAAACATGTATTCGCTTTCCCATCTTTCATTTCATTTTCTTCCCTCTGCATCAATTTTTCTCTCCGTGGACATTTTGGGATTATTTGTCGATCTTTTTCAATCGTTGGAAAACCGCTTTTCGGGCTGTTGCCTCTCCTGTCCACCTGTTGTGATAGTTTTAATGTCGGTACACAGACAACATGCTATCTCATCATTTCAACTTTATATCTCATAATTTCGACCATGGGGATACTTTTATTTTCAAGTCTAACTTTTAATTATTTTTCCAAAAAAAAAAAAAAAATCTTTTTTAAAATTTCTTTTTTTTGCTGGCGGATTCGGGGGCCACATGAAATGACGTTGCGGGCCGGATTCGGCCCGCGGGCCTTGCGTTTGACACATGTGCCTTAAGGTAAACACTGTTTGCTCTGTCAGCACTATCGCCATAGTTTGCACTGTTCACGCTGCTAGCACTGTTGGCTGCGAGCTGCTGGCACAACAATAAGTTGTGCTCCCAATCTTGTTGAAAACACTTTTAAATGATCTCCTCTTTCCTGTATGGATGGGTTATACATTATAATTGTTTTGCTTTTCATCTATTGATTCATGTTGCATTCCATACAGATACAGCTCAAGCCTCTCTTGGTCTTCACCACAACACAGCTGCAGATTTCCATTAAGATAAGCTGGAAAATGTTCTGATAGAAAGGTAACGAAAGCTCATTGTTTACTGCAGGGATTCATGAAAAGACAATAACCGAATTGTTTTTTGACAGTGATCCTGTTTCTTTGGCACTATGTGTATTCGACCTCCTGCCACACATTCACGCCGAGTATTCTTTGTCAATTTTCAAGACTGATTTTAATCCATTTAAATTCTTCCATGTTACACTAAGGTTTCATGGAGAGCAAAAATCACATGTTGAGTTTTCTCCTTTATATTTTAAGTCCATAAAATGTCCAGTCGAGAATATCTGTGCCAGATAAAAAAAAAAGGCTGCAGGAGGAGAGAAACATGAGCATGTGTCTGCATGAATAAATGACATTACTGGCCAAATGCTCTCAACACCATACACCAGATTCTGAGGAGGGGCCGCGAAAGGCAGACAGGCCACGATGAAAATGGGACTGTGGTCAACAGACTATTTGCAAAGAAATTGCTCAGAAGTGTCAATCAAAATGGTTCGCCCTCAGGTGCAGGTGGAGTCTCTCGATAGAGCGCTTACGTGGACAGAGAAAAGACCTAAAATACATACAGGAGGTCGGTACCACTTTCTGATTCGTCACCCTTTATAAAGTGGTTATTAATCTATTAATAGATAATGAATCATGTACTGATGCTTCATAGATCGGTATAACCGATAAAGCCATTTATGACAACTTTACAATGCCTAGTAAATTCAAGTGGAGAGAAACAAGTAAAGAAAACCACAATAATAAGAATAAAATAAGAATAAAAAAAATATATATAGAGAGAGAGAGAGAGGGAGAGAGAGAGATAAAGGGTTTAGGTTTATGTGAATGAATAAAAGGACTTGCAAGAGAGCATGCTTTAACAGCTTTAAATAGTGGATCAAAATCCCATAAAATCAGATGTAAAGAATTAAAATGAAGTAGAAAGTTGGTTCAATTTCAGAACAGCCAACGTGTGAAGACTCTGCATTACATCTAGATAATGTATTCCATACAGTCCTGTGATGAAGGTTTAATGGTAACCCATGATCGAACTCTCTATGCTTAACAAAAAACACTCCTACCTGCATTTAAAATAATCTTAACAGTGCCTTTCTATAGACTGCTATACTTTGAACCCTTTTAAAAGCAGCGTGTGTCTCCATGTTCAATGCATGCAGCACTGCCATACACTGTTCTGTACATATACTGTGCCCTTTGAAAAGCTCTCATGCAATTTCCTTGGTTTTACCATGTCGCACATAAAGTAAGACTGATGTGAGCTCGCAATGGATTATCTCACAATGAAGCTAAACTGTTGGCACTTTCATAGTGCTGGTTCCTGCACCATTTCACATTTGTATGCAAATGTATGTTGGCATTTGGGAATGCTGACTCAAATTAAATGTAAAATACAGTTTGAATCATTTTTTTTAATGTCCAATCAAACATTTACTGCAATCTACATCCATCAAAAGTTGGCCTAGGTTATTTTAAACTATCAAGCAATGATGAAGGTTTTTTTTAATCAATATGCATAAGGAGTGCAGGGTATGAATCAGTTTAAATCACAACGAAAAGACAAATTATGAATGATGCCCTTCTAAGAAAGAACAACATCAGCATCGTACAAATCCTTCTGGTACATTCATACAAACGAGGTCAAACGTGGTTACTAACAGTTCACTGCATCCCCACATTAATACGCTTTCATGCACATTTTCCTATTTGTATGAATCCAAACTACATGTCCTTGTATTATGATGCCTTTGACAGCTAAGGAGAAAATTGATCGCTAATGGCTCTGGAAGCAATGGAAGGTCTTTCTAATGTCTTGTTGCACCATGAGGAGAGAATCAAGCAGAGATGAGTGAAAGGGTGTTTTGCTCCACCAAGGTCAATTATTCCACGTTGAAAAGAGCTTGATAAACTTGCTTAATAGCTGTGTTACAAAAATACTAACTGAGAACGTATTGTGTCGTAGTGTAGGCGTGGAGTAAAGCTATCTCAGTTGTATTGACAAAACAAGTAATAGCTGGACAATGCATTGTTTGCTGCACAGAACCAAAGTTGTCGAGGCAGTGTTAGGTTTCAATGAAGTTGACAGCATCCATTATTTATGACAGCGTCCTAACAGACATTAATTAACAGGGTTTGTCAGTTATTTATGTTTCTGGAGGCATCTTGACCGGGCTGGCAGAAAACAAGAAGTGCATATGCAGAGCTATCTATCATTCATTTGTCATCATTTACATTTAGGTTGGGGAAGGGGACCTAATTGTATAACCCAAGCCATGTTTTATCCCTTATGGGAATAACCATTGAACAGTACTTACCCCGCAGAGTTTAAAGCTAGATTTCAGATTGGTGTCAATGGAGTTAATCCCATTACAGGGGCAAATAGAAGCCAGGGTGAAAGAACGGATATGTATAGAGAGAGAAAAAGGATCAGTGCAGAGATTCAGCCAACCACGCTATGCAGGGGTGCTCATGGTTTAATGGATTAAACCCAGTCAAGCCATGATGATTAACCTGACCCCCGTGTTGGAGAGCTGCCCCCTTACACCTCACAGCTTGGGAAATATGTGATTGTTCCTGATCCGGATCATGGGAGGTTTGCATTCAAACTGTCCCGCAATCGTGGCCATCAAACAAGGCCCTTGCACACCCCGCAGATCCATCTGTGAAAGGCAGATGACGGGGGAGTTTGACTGGTACAACACACCGCGACATGACTCACAGATGGGAGCCAGCTCAGGCAGGATTTGTCACCATGAAGGGAACGGTGTCTGTATATGTGTACTGCATGTGCTCGCGTGTATGCACGTCTTGTGAGGGTGTCTGCGAGCACGTAAACACACGAGTGGTGAGACTGCGGTGTTGACTTTCAGCGGAAAGGGGGTGGGTGGAGGAGAGGCGCTTTGACAAGTGTATGATGCATGCTCCTGTGACGGCAGCAGCCATCAGAGAACAGCGGGCTGTCAGAGACCGATAACCCAGACGGGAGGAGCTTGGCCCGACCCCTGTCACTGGGCCTAAACAGGTCACAAAAGCCCTCGGTACATAGCCCTCTTAAATGAACACTGGAGTATCACACTTACTTTTGGGGATTTTCTTTTTTTTTTTAAAGCTGATTGCTAAAATAAAGCACAGACACCACAAGTTGTACTTTAAAAAAATGACAAGTAGAGTGTGGGAGTTAATTGAAAGCAATTCTGTTCCTGCAGGGTTACAGCCTCTCTTCCTTTGAAATCAAATGTACTGCACTACCTTAGTATTTCCTCACTTTGGATCCCACTAGATTCTCAAATAAGACACAGAAGCAAATCACTGCCGCAGCTACAGCACTCTTTATCAAGCTGAAGCAGCAAAAGTTTATTTTCACTTTCAATTGAGCATTTATGAGGTAAAATATGTCAAACTTTGTAAGAATTGGGTTGCAGTGCTAAAAATGACCATTCTACCATGATTAGTGATGTATAGTGAGCGAGAATGGGCCGAATATAATCTGTCAGTCTCCTCTGTTCAAAGAGACATCTGCACTCATATAGGAATAATATATCTCGCCCATTCCTTCATTTTGCTCATATCCAAAACCCAGTGCACAGCTATATTTAAAACATGATCAAAGTTAGGTAGTTTAGTGATGATTACAAGTTTGTACAATGCGATACAATGAGGTAGAAATGCATAAGGTACTCGGTACGATAGCAGTTTACCGTCCTGCAAATCAAGCCAAATAAAATCGACGAACATGACTCGAATATTCAAGTTTCATCTTCGCATTGTGTACGTAACTGCTCAGGTCAATGTCCACAGCCGTTTCACTCTCAATGAAGGAGAAGGAGCAGACTCCTCTCTTTATGGACTTTCTCCTCCTGTAGTCAAGTAAAAGAACGCTTCAATACTTCTGTTCGACTCAAACAGGGCTCTGCCTTTACACTTAACCATTATCAGGCTCAGTCCTAAAAATGAAAAAAAAAAAAAAAGGAAAGCTGAATCTTGAGTAGCCCAGCATTGTGATCTGTAACTAAGAACAGAACATTTCATCTGTCGGTTGAATTTAGATGATTTCATAAGTACCTATATGAGCTGTGGAGAATATTTCTTGACATCAAGCAGCTCCTAACACATTGATACCACATTCGAGACTTGATGAATTGAAACGATGTACCTTTTCACAGGATTGACAGTAATGACTGTTTTGAAAAGCGTGATGATTTACATTTAAAGGACGTTTCGCAGCCAACTCTCACTCGCCAGTTTCCGACACGCATGAAAGCATAGAACGAGCAGATTTTTGTTTTTTTTAGATCAACCCATTCTTTCATTTGCATCAACCCTGCAATGATACTGTGACTGACTCAGAAAATGAACAATGAATATGATTTTCGAGTGATTGGATTACCAATACAGAGAAAGTTACTTTTTAATCATCTGTAAATTGGCTCTTCACTGTTTTGAAAGAAATACAATATGATTGCCACTGGGAAGGTTGGAAAAAACAAATGGTTGGCAGTGATGCAGAGTACATGTGATGTACAGTAAATGGATTCAAATGTGCAGAAGCGGCAACGTGGCCCTTTAACCATTTAATTGCTGCTACAGTACGTGTAGGCCAGTAGGAGACGTCTGAACAGGCCTCAGGCTGCCTGACCTGAGCGTGAAAGTTAACGGAATGAAAGGAGACATCAGCTGAGCCTTGGAGCTTACAATCTACAGCCAACATCAACATGTGGAGTTCAGCAATGTCTTGAGAATCCTACAGTAACTTACGAGATATCCTAACATATACAGCTGCTCTCCAACACGGCAGCACACTCAAGATAGTAACAAAATAGGATTAATAGGAACAAATACAATTTCATTATCTTCTGTGGTTGTGCAATAAGACCATTATGAGACAGGTTTTTGGAGCACAAAAGTTGGATTTACTCACATAACTACTGTTTCCTAACAACCAGATATGGCAGCAATAAAGGTCATCTTGTGATTGTGTCACCTTACAGTAGGCGACAGTAAAAGGAGTCGTATGACTCAAGCTTCAACATAATCATCCAGTAATCGCTTTGAATGTGCTCCGGAGTCCCAATAATGTCGAGAGAAAATGAGGGTCAGGGCTCCATTCTTCAGTCAACATGTTTATCAGCTCAAACTACTGTGTATCCTGACTCTGCTTTCTCGTTGTATATGGAAGATAGATCATGTTAATCTTACCTGGATCGTGGCAGGATAATATGAAAGAGTGGTGAGGAGCAGGAGGTGAGCACTTTAACATCCTGTGTGAGAGCAAATGCAGAAGCTAAGCATTTAGCCGTGTGTTGGTGGAAATATGACTCTGATAGAGTAACATGGATTTTCAGTGAGCAATTTCCTTAGGTTCCTTCGGTTTACCGGTCTTCGGTCTCTGTGAAGACCCAAACCACAAACTTACAGCTACTTTACTAATCTTCAGAGGGTGTCTGCTCAAAAGATCCTTGGTGTGGATGAGGATGAATGAATTTAAAGCTACAAGATATGAATCTCATCGAAAAACATTGGAAATACAACGAAGGCTTCTAAAATGTTGTTTTGATTGTGAGATTCTTGGCAATGTTTTCATTTTCTTCTGAATAGAAACTCAGCGATCGATCCTTACTGAGACGCATTTCTGAAAATGAGTTTATAGATGGGACGAACTTCAAATAAGCCGAGACTCAAGACAGATTTGAGTTCCTGAAAAGCTTGCGTCAGACCATGAATATAAGACCAACCCCTTTCGTAACTTGCATACAAATAAGTGAGCTGAGGAAAATGTTGACACAAATTGAAACAGTGGCACTGTAAAACAGCAACGCTTTTCATCTTCAAATAAAGGCATGCAGCAGTCTGTACTTATACCATCAAAGAGTCTGAATCTGACATCAAAAGATATCTTACTGACATAAATGACTGAAAGAAATGTGTATAAAATAAACATATATTGAGTGCGTAATGGCAAACAAAGTCCTCCTTTAAGTATATTTTATAATTAACGATGGCAGCCTGTTGATCCAATCTCAATCTCTATCTCAATCTCAATCTCAATCTCTATCTCTATCTCAATCTCAATCTCTATCTCTATCTCTATCTCAATCTCTATCTCAATCTCAATCTCAATCTCAATCTCAATCTCAATCTCAATCTCTATCTCTATCTCAATCTCAATCTCTATCTCTATCTCAATCTCAAGCTCTATCTCTATCTCTATCTCTATCTCAATCTCTATCTCAATCTCTATCTCTATCTTTTTCAGGCAGAGAATTTGCCATGAAATTAGAAAACTTTTTTACATTAAGCTACCGCATGTATTGAGGAAGAGAGTCAGTAAAGTAAAATAAAATATGCAAGTGATGCAAAGCTACAAAACCACACTGTCGTCTGGCCTGTAAATTGACCTGAACAGCATACAGAGTGGATTTTGTTGTTTTATCCACTCCACTGCTGCTGCTGCAGTAAGTTCCCCATGCCTGATAAATGACTGTGTAGTTTGAATGGACTCAATACGAAATAAATCTTAAAACATTCCCTTCAAATCGGATTGGTTTCACCAAACCATAAACATCTTTTCACACAATGCCCTCCAACCTTCTGGAGAATAGCCAACCTCGAGTAGATTGTGTGTTTTGTTTGATGATCTTCATATTCAACCTGAGGGCACACATCACCGCCCACAACAACACTGCACCTACATAGTCGGGAAGAATGTCCAACTCTCTCAAAACAGCTTCTAAGTGGAATGTAGCTCAGACAGCTGACTTCTCATGACAGTGAAAAAGTGAGTCCTAATTAAGTTACAAGAAAATTCTAATATGAACCGATAGAGTTGATCCAAACCTGCATATGGGGCTTGGTTCAAATCCCTTTGAGATTGACTATCAGCCTCCCTTTGAATCTATTTTCTCAGCCAACGTGCTGCCTCTCTGAAGGAAACTAAAAAGGAATGAAAGTTGGCATCTGTCTGCCGTGGAATCGAGATTCTCTGCTGCGCTCCGACAGCAGTGTTGAAACGCCCGGGACGACGAATGAAACGATCACCATCTTTGACAATCTCTGCTGCAGATTGCAGAAGAGCTGCTGCATATATGCAAACAATGGCAGGATCCATAAATGATACACCTTTGAGAAAAGAGCAGTGTGGGCGTAGCATTAACGGAGCACTCTTCTGAAAGGCAGCTCTTTCAGTTGTCTTATGAAAGCAACCCGCATCTGTGCTAGAGGTGAATACAGTGGGGTGTTTGCAGAAACATGAAACATTTTACTCCAAGAACCACTCCGGTTTGTTTTAAGGTTGCCATAATGTGTCTGGTCTCTCCTGCTCCCGCCTTTTCAATTTTCCTCCGTGGCAAAACGGTTAAACGTTGGAGTTATCTACGTGCTTCAGCAGTCATACTTAACCACTGTCTTGGGACAATTTTATTTGGAAAAATGTCACTTAACCATCCCCTGTCTAACACCACACACTGTCACAGTCCAATATTGCTCAGTCACACTTCCCATAAGCTTAGTGGCTGCAACACCAGCGATGACTTTATGTGCTGAACGCAGCTTAAACAAATTGGTCCCTTAACCATCAGTAACAGACGCATTGTTTTATGTATCTTGCAGAAGTAGTGATGTCGTCCACAGTCAAACTGAAAGAACTGGAGTATGTTGTGGCATGTTGGCTCCCGACACTGACGGAGAAAGACAGTTTCCCGAACAAAAAGAGACCAATAACAGCCCAATGGGAAAATTTGTCTGCATATTTCTAAGAGAGCTGTGAGTTGAAATTCGCGACATGCTTTTAATTCATTTTAGAGGAAGTGGATAGAAGAGGACGTGGGAAGAGTGACGACAGACAATCAACATAAATATCCTACAACGGGGTCTGAAGGGAAGGTGGCAGCAGGCATTGGACTGACAGTCTGATTAATGACAGCTTTGTAGTCTGGAGGTGGTTATATTCGCAGTCAAGCAACCGATCCCGGCTGCTCAGAGCAGCCTCGGAAGTAGATTACTCCTCTACAGATTCACTCATTATAAATCAAACAGGAGACATTATCTGCAGGAATATCTTTGCTGTATCTAAAGCAAACGGTCAGAAATGTGTTAAACTGTGAGTTTGCCTCTCTTTGCATATATTTAGTGGTGGAAGAAGTATTCAGATCATATACATTGCAATACCACAATGTAAAAATACGAGTTAGTCTGTCCCGTATTCAAAAATAAATAAATAAATGATCAGCCAAATTTACTGAAAAGTATCATACCTGAAAATCCTTGCTATCGAGGAAAATAGCATCGTTATATCATCGTACAGCGTATTAAAACAGTTTCTGTTTTCAGTTTATTATTTCTGAGGCATCAAAATGTTGTGTGCTTGCTTATTTATGTCCGCTGTTGGCTGGTCTATTCTACAATGATAAATCATTATTCTATAAATGAATAATGTGTTTTGACTTACAAAGTGAGTAGAAATTGTCAATTTAATGAAGTGGAACAAAAAGTACAATATACAATTCTAAAATGCAGAGTACAAGAAGTCGCATAAAATAGAAATACTCTTCTAAAGTACAAGTAAATGCATGTAAATGTACTTTGTTACATTCCACCACTGCATGCATTGCATAAACAACAACTACATAGTTTCATAGTGATGGGCTGAGAACTGCAAACATAAATAATAGTAACACGGAGAGCAGAATGTCATTGCATATGATTGAACATCAATAAATCTTTTCAAAAAAAGCCAAATATGAGAAAGGGCACTCTGCCATGCACCCTGGAATGATATGCACGTCTAGAGACAAAAAATTGCGCAAGATGGAAACGCTGCTGTGACCGAGTCTTGGACGAAGGGGTTCATTTTCTATCGAGTTGGAACTGTTGTAATATTAATCTCATATGAACGCTGCCATTGTAAAGACTGTTAAATGGCCGCTCTCAAATCTATACATGTGTCACAATCATTTGTTTTGCAACTGTCTAGGTTGATGCTGGTGTTTGTGATTCGATTTGAAAGGGACGGGCTGGAATTTGGTTGTGATGCACTACAAGAGAAGACGATGAATGGGCAATTTATACATGTATTCATGCCCTTGGTTCACTTGTTCTAACGACACCATTGTTGGCAAAGATTTTTCATTTGTTATCATTTTTCACACTTTGTCCTTTGGCTGTTGTTAGAACAATATTCCCTGTAAAACTCTATTGTATTGTACAATATATTCTATTGCACACACATCCCCCTCTGCAAAGCAAGATTGATAATTCAAAAAGCAGAGTGATTTGCTGCAAGTAAACAGAGCCGCTTTAAACACCTGCTGAGGATCTTCACTTCTACTCCAGTGTAATATTTGCATTTTACAGGCACAGCTCCGCATGTAGGATTATTCGTATTTTGAGCCGATAAAGATCTTACAAACAGCAGTGAACAGAGCCGACACGCTGCCCTCTGGATGTCCACGGGACAGGTGTGTATTACATGGTTCAGGTTTGAGCTATGGGCGTGCAAGAAAATATCTACGATCATGAGATTATGTTTTGTGATACTGTATTGATTCTAAAAAAACACTATTTTTAATTCATAGGTTATATGCAAAGATTTGAAGCAGACAATGGCTCGGATTGCACAAAACGTAGTGCTGTATAGTGTTACAGGGGCCGTAATGAATGCACATGCTGATCCCACTGTTCTGATCGCACACACAAAAAACAGTTTTTTTAAATCGGATTTTAAGGTGGTTCTTTATACTCTGACAGTTTTCCGAAAATAAGAAATAAAAAGAATTGCAATATATCTCCTTGTCTGCAGTATAGCAGTGTATCGCAACATACTGAATCGTAACCCTGTTTAATTATACATATTGTAATGCTATATTCTTGCCAATAAACAGCCCAAGTTTGAGATAAAAAGCTAAAAAAGATAAAACTGCAGTGTTTCATCTCACCACTCCACCTGTGCACAGCTCTGTTTTATTCTTCTTTATACTCACAAGTCCAAACTCCTGCTGTCAGCCGTCAAAACCCCATCATTGCTCTTAAGATAACATCAGTCCTTGTTGTCTGATCCACTCTGCTTATCTGAGACCTAATTGTCTACATTCAACATCAGCGAACCTCACTGGCATTGTTCTGAGGTGGCTTCACAATAAAGGCCTCCCACTGCTTGGTAAACAAAGTTATTGTGAAGCACATGCAGGAAATGTTAGTCTGGTATCAACGGTAGCTTGATAAATGAACACCAGCTCACTGCAGCAAACCACCATTGACATTGCCATTTGCGTGACAGAATGACTTCTGGCAAATAATGATGAATGCGGCAGTATTACACACAGAAGACTGGTGGATCATTGAAAATGCAGACGTGGCACACCGCCATGAGTCGATGAATGTAGCAGAGAAACTACATTAACATCTTTCTATCAGGAAACAACAATTCTGATCAGGAAACATAGGTCGACACAGCATCCTGTGACATTAACGTGTACAGTGTGTGTAATGGTCTAAGGATTCAACATTTTGACTTTTCAATTTAATAAAAATGCAACTTTGATCTCTGACTGACAAATCCCAACAGGAGCAAGAAATAAAGAACATAAAGTCAAGGGGGGCTCTCAGAGGCACTGACACTTATTTGCTCCTCTTAAGTCTAAAAACTTTCAGTTTATGTTTATTGTGAAGCACACGACATCCAAGCACTTTGGATGGTTGATTTATTTCCCCAAAGCGAAACAGATGTGTCCGAAACATTCACACGTTATTCCATGTGCACGTACATTAGAGTTCTTTTTTGGCTCATTTCCCTTCTCATGCCTTCATTTTCCATTGTTCACAGAACATTTCACATTTTGTGATTGTGTTTGTTTTGTTTGCAATTATGGGGCAGAACCCGTATTTGAACCATTAATTCACATCATTAATTTGCTGCTCAAATTGAAGGAACATAATAAATACCAGTATCAGAACTGCGGTACTTTGGAGACACATTTCATGTGTAACAAAATGTGCAAAAGGGCTCTGTGATCATGAAGAAATCATGAAACAAAACTGGTTAACAACCAAGCACACGTAAAGGGGATCGCTAACTCGTCTTAACGCCAGTGTGTGTGTACGACAGTTGCAGGTCTGCAGTGGTCCTCTTGAACCTGAAATGAGTTGCTGGAAGCAAAGTGAAGGCAGTGGAACACTGTCACACTTCAAACAGCTGTAGCCCTTCCCTGTAGTCGTACTTCCACTCCAGCCTCATTTCAATATTACATCCCAGAGAGCTCCTGCTTTGAACTTTCTCTACTTGTTTTCTCATACTTGCCACGAGAATTCATCTTTGTGTTTAGTAACGAATGAATTCTGTTCCAAGTCACGTGTTTCTCATGAACAGCAGGTTTATACAATATTAAATGGGAACTGCTGTGTGTGTGTGCCAGTGGTTTGGGCATGAAAAACATCTGGCCAGCTGTGCTGTACATCATTCATTAATTTAAGACTTAATTCTTTTTGAAAGAGAGTGACCCAATTACTTGACTGAGTTGGACTGTACAGGTGGATGTTGCGACTTGCTGAACATTTTTGCCTGTAGCACCTCCGCTGCAGAGTCATCAAACCGGGGACCAGTGTTTATTGATACATCGCTGCTTTAAGGTGGTATATTTCCTGATGGCGGAGCAGTGGGGAGTGGGGGTCTCCCTAACAAAACACCTTCAGCTATGCTTTGTTTGACAGACTCCAATTCCTGTTCTACCTCTTTAGCTGTTACCACAAAGTTTCCCTTCTCTTCCTCCTCGTCTTTTGTTGTTCTACGTGGCTTCACCCCAGTTTCAACTTTGTCCTGAAGGAGCCGCGGTGTAGAAGCATCCACCGGGTAGATGACAGTGGTCAAGCCTGCCTCCCTGCACTCAGCTGCCAGCTCTGAATATTTCATCATCTTACGCTTGTGGGCAGCCCGCACTCCCTCCTTCAAGAAAAATGGTGAGCTTGATGAGAAGACCGGCCTGAGTAGCACTACTGATCCCTGAAGGCAACTGCAGCTGTGTACCGCGGCCGACACTCGTGTTCCAATCATTGCCTGGAGAAAAGAGTCTTGATCAGCCTCGCAAACTAGTGTCTCTAGTGCTCTCACTCCCCATGCCTGTATGTGATCTCATCAGATGTGGGATGGTTGTTGTTCATGGTGTTCCTGCAGGACCTGCTCATGCCATCTGAAGTGCCCCTGGGGCAGTGCAGTCTTACACGCTGACAGGGTATATCGGAGGCTAGCATTGGTGGTATCCAAGATGGGGCAGCCCTCTTCACTGCTGAACCTTTTTTATATTTATATATAAATATATATAAATATCTATATATATAAATATATATATAGATATTTATATCTATATCTATATATAGATATATATATATATATATATATAATGCAATGACAGGTCTTGTGACACAAAAGTGACACAAAAAATGCACAGTGCAAGTGGGAAAAAGTATTTTGTTCTCTGCCGTCGGCAAACTTGACAGTTTGCCCACCTGCTGTCCCGTCACCTTCAACACAAAGTGCTGTGAAGCCTGCTGGCTAATTCTGCGTGGACAGTGAAGAGGCAGCTGCGGAGGAAGAATTAACAAATCCAGCAGCCGGTACACAGACGGACACCACTAGACTTAATGCTGAAGAAAAAAATGGGAACTAATTAAAGTAATTACACTAAATTTAGGTCAGGTTTGCGATAATTATGTGTAAGTAAGGCAAGGCAAGTTTATTTGTATAGCACATTTCAACAACAAGGTAAATCAAAGTGCTTCACATGAAACCATTAAAAGCATAAAGGCAAAAGTAAAGGAGATTTAAAACATACATTGAAACAAAAATCGATGTCTCCCTGAGACATTACGCTGCACGCAATCAACCACACACTGCCGCAATTCTGCAATTACTCGCACACAAACCACGTCTGGAAAAGATCTCTGCCGATCTGCGTTTTATAGTGTACGCCTTGCACGAACTCTGTCCCGGAGGAAATGGCGATACATTGTGCAGTCCTTTTAAAACCATTAAAAGCATCAAAACATAAGGCAAAAGAAAAGGAGATTTAACAGCAATTAAGAACAGTGTAAGAAATAAAATACAGTAGTAAAATGCATAAATGCAGGAAATTGATTAATATATTAATTGAACGTGGTTCAATTAAAGGCAGCAGCAAACAGAAAGGTCTTCAATCTTGATTTAAATGAGCTGAGGGTCTCAGCAGACCTGCAGCTTTCTGGGACTTTGTTCCAGATATGTGGAGCAGAAAAACTGAACGCTGCTTCTCCATGTTTAGTTCTGACTCTGGGAACAGAAAGTAGACCGGTCCCAGACGACCTGAGGGGTCGGGATGGTTCATAAGGTAGCAGCAGATCAGAGATGTATTTTGGCCCTAAACCATTCAGTGCTTTGTAAACCAACAGCAGCATTTTAAAGTCAATTCTTTGGTGGACAGGAAGCCAGTGCAAAGACCTCAGAACTGGAGTGATGTGATCCACCCTCCTGGTCTTAGTGAGGACTCGAGCTGCAGCGTTCTGAATCAGCTGCAGCTTTCTGACAGACTTTTTACAGAGACCTGTAAACACACCGTTACAGTAGTCCAGTCTGCTGAAGATAAATGCGTGGACAAGTTTTTCCAAATCCTGTTGAGACATAAGTCCTCTAAGTAAGTAACTTGAAAACAAACAAGAGACTACTGAATACATGGACTGTATAAATATGTACTGTAATTATGGACTGTATCTCAACGGCAACAGTCGATTTTAAACATATACTCTCATTGTACAAAACCTACAAAACACTTGAGGTTGACGTTATGTTTGAATATGTTTGAATATGAATTTGTTCAATGATAGAGAATCACTGTTTCCATTGTTTTATGCAAAACAGCCCTTGTTGAGTCAACAAATTGTAAAGTTAGTTATAAGATATCAGTAAAACACAGCTAATGCAATTAATATCAAACAATACATGAAAGTTAAACTTAAGAACTGCAAGATCATCATCAAAGTGTTTGATGATTGATTCTCCTTGTGTCATAGTAATACTCTTTTAAAGTACTTTGAAAGTGTAACTTGTCCTTTATTTATTAGATGTAATTGTATTCATTAGAAGTCTGTACACAATTGCAGATTCACGACAATGACTAACACCTTAAATGAAGATGTAATCAAATAAAAATAAAAGGCTGAACTTACTGCATAACAACTTTAACCTTCATTTCAGTCTGTTTTCATTATAAAAAGGGTTGCTTGTCAATGTAGCATACCCTTTCTTACTGTAGTATGCAACTGTAACAGAGTTAATGATTCCACTTGCCATCACTGGCCATTGGTTGCTAGTATTACTATATTAATTAAGTTATTGCTAATCCTTATCATTTTCATATTATTTCCTTGTTTAAATATCATTTACAACGTATCATTAGTTCCCCATGGAGACAAGTGGGTTGTGTGTAACAGCGCCCTCCGCTGGCTGCTTGCAGACTCTAGTGGTGCGCCCAGCTTTCATGAAGGAGTCTGAAGCAAGCTGTTTTCATGGTCGGTTGACCTGTGACAAGCTCCGTTGTGAAACATCTCATTCGATGTCTGATGTACCTGAATTAAACACAACGCAACGGAGAGTACGCAACTGCTCCACAACCACTAGTCAAATTAGAATTATCATTCTAATTTTGTATTTGTATTTACAGCAGTCATAGTTGTTTAGTTGTTTTTACTGCAACATTAAAGTTTTAGACATTTGTTCATTACACACTAGAAAAGCCAGTGACTTGAAAGGACAGGTTTGTGTTTGTGTCAACAGAAAACTGATTCATCATTGACTGTGGGTGTAACCTTTGATAGTTTGAGCCTTCTATCAGCATCAAGTCTCCACAGAGCAAGGTAAAGAATTCATGACATGATCCCTCTCTCAAGCTGAAAGATTTTGTTTGACGGCGATGGGAGATGTTGCCCCACTTTCTGCTTGGCCCCCTTGGGAGCGGTCCTCAATCTTCCCTCTTCGCATGGTTGGAAACAGAGAGTCAGGCGCAGTGAAACTACTGCACTAAATACAGCCCTGCAGTTACCATAGAAACCGGCGCTGGTGCATCCCTGACTAGTCCTACTGTATTTCAGTTTGCACTTGACCCAGAAAATCACTGGGAGGTTGCTGTTTTAGTTTCTTCCCAGTCAAACTTTCCAGTATAGGTGATATAACCGGCAGGAACAAAGAGCTGCGCCGTGAATGAGCAATAAGCAAAAAACCTGACGCTTTTCTAAAAAAGGAGACAAAAGGGAAGAACGCAGAGGTGTGGAAAAGATAGAGAGAGGAAAAAAGAAGATAAGAGAGGTAAAAAGAAGATAAGAGAGGTAAAAACGTGCACACGAGTGATACAGCCAAAGGCGCTTCGGGCAGAGTGAATTTACTGTGACAACAAAATCGAGTACCGCTGTGAGGCTGGCCACAGCTAAACTGGTCTGGACAGCACATGATCGCTTTTGAAATATATCAAGTCCTACTTGTGCCGACACCTTTTCCAAAGATAAAGCACGATGCGACACTGATTTTTTTCCCCCCCTTCCTTTTAGGAGTAGTGTACCAATGATGTTATTGAAGTTATATAATGCAAGGTGCTGCACTGCATCAAATAGCATTGTTTCAGAGACAGCGCTGCCCATCCCTCTTTAACAATTCTGATGTAGATTACATTAAAATCAATGCAATCCAAGTGCTTAATAAATTATGTCATCTTTAGGAAGAAAGTCAGGAGCTACAAGTCAATTACCAGAAAGCTCAGTTTTTAACAATAAGATTTTCATTATACCGTTCTATTGGCCCCCATGATGTCCAGGCATTCCACCATGTTCATTTTAAACTGCACTCTCAGTTCCACCGGGACATCATTATCGTGTCCAAATAGGTCAGGAACAGTGCATTATACTGCAGCCAGGCTTTAATCTGCTGAACGTCATAAAGCCTCTATATCATTACCACACTTTTTAACAACACTCGGTTGTTCGCACGTGTGTCTATAATGTGATGATGCTCACAACGTACATGATTTCACACAGTCTTTTGCACTGAATAACAACAGCGAGTAGATGTAACACGAGTATGAGTACGTGAGGTTTGTATAAGAACGGAAGCAATAAATGATGCAAAGGAGATACACTAGGACAGCTACATTTGGGCTATACATCCTAAACATGTGCAGGGCAGGCTCCCAAATCTATCACGCTGACAAGTCACAACTGATCGCTGAAGTCCTCGCACTTCACAGGCATTCCTGCTGCTAACTTTCCAATTCTGTGGCTTGCAGGTCGACTGTGTTCTGCGTTCGCAGGAAAATAACATCAGGGCTGGTTATACAAAAATAACTTTCGCAGTCATCAGATATAATAAAAAAAACATTCCATAAGGCTATCAGAGGAGACAAATAGGGGAGGGCTGAATGCATTTTCCGTGATAAAGCAACAAACGTTGGGTATTTATGAGAACAAAGTCTACTTTGTATATTACAGTAAGTCAGTAGGCCTCCATTTTATATACTGTGTTGTATTCAAATATTTCAGTGCCTTTTTAACACTTATTTTTCGTAATTTTTCTTGCTTGCAGGAGGCAGTCTTTTTCTTTTTTCTTTTATACATTTTTTATTGAAAGACACGAGACAATATTAAGACAACACATAGACATAACAACAAGAGGATGACAAGAACAGTGGGATAAAAGCCAGCAAATATCATATAGTCAGTGTGTGTGTATGTGTGCGTGTGTGTGTGTGTGTGAGAATGTCCTTGAGCCTTTTGAGATGGAGGGAAAAATATATAAAAATAATAATAATAATAACAAAAATTTATTACAAAAAAAACACAACTATAACCAAAAAAAATTAAAATTAAAAACAGGTAAGTATGTGTGCATATGGATGTTCATGTCTGCATGTACGTGGGTTTCAATTGGTTGTCCGGCAAGAAAAACAAAACAGAAATCAATAATAGTAAAAAATACACAAAAAAAAAATATATATATATACACCAGTATATATACTATACATATTTCAATATTAATAGAATGGGTGGTGTCACGTTTGCAGAAACATAGTGAGGGATGACCAGGTGGAATGGTGTTCTGTTGTATTGTATATGATGGATGAGGTTAGATTTTCCATTGAAATATATTCTATCATTAAGTTTCTCCAGTGTGCGATGTGTGTATTATTCCTTGATTTCCAGTTCATGAGGATAGTTTTCTTGGCGATAGTTAGGGCCACAAGGAGTAATTTGCGGTTTGTTTTACTCAGATGTATTGTTGAGATGTCTCCTAGTAAGCACAGTGAAGGGGATAAAGGGACGAGGCAGCCCAGGAAGACAGTGACTCAGTTATTTCTTCCCAAAAGTGATGAACTGGTGTGCAGTGCCAGGTGGCGTGAACAAAGCTATCCGGGCTGTTTTGAGTGCAATGTGGACAGATATCTGACGTGAATCCCATTTGAAACATTTTTTGCCCGGTGTAATGAATTCTGTGTATTTTAGTATTTTAGACTGTATTAGTTGTAAATTGGCATTTTTAGTCATGAAGTAGATGTTATTGCAGATTTGGTTCCAGAAATCAGCATCAGGAGTGATGGATAGGTCTGATTCACATTTTCTTGATGGTATGGATGATGTTTTGTCAGACTGTGATATTACTCTACATATTTTTGAGATGAACTTTTTTGAAGAGGGGATATTAATTAATTCTGAGGTTGAGGGGGGTAATACTAGGTTAGTGGCCTTAATGTTAAGTTTGGATTGAACGGATGATTTGAGTTGCAGATATTCCAAAAATGGATTGCTCCTGATGCCGTACTTCTGAACCAAGTGAGGGAATGAAACCATGGTGTTGTTATTGAAGATGTGTTTCAGATGAGTGATGCCTTTATCGGACCATGTGTGGAGATTTAGAGGTATCTTGTGACTTAGAAAATCAGGATTGTTCCATATGGGAGTAAAATTTGAAGGTGCAAAAGTAATGTTTGTGATTTTGTGGAATTTCCACCAGGCTGTCAGAGTTTCTGCTGTTGTTAGTATATTGAAACAAGGATGGCGATTGATAGATTGGCTTAAAAATGGTAGGTCAGAAATCTGAATGTCCTTACAAACTGTCTGTTCTATATCTAACCATGTGTTGTCTGATTGGCTGGGGTGGATCCATTTAAGAATGTACTGAAGTTTATTTGCTAGAGAGTAGTGAAAAAAATGTGGAGCTTCAAGTCCTCATTGTGTTTTTGGTTTTTGTAGAGTGGCCAGTTTAATTCTTGGTGTTTTATTTTTCCAGTAGAATTGAGTAATGATTGAGTCAAGCGACTTGAACCAGGAGTGGGTGGGTTGAGATGGTATCATTGTGAATAGGTCATTTATTTTAGGAAGTATTGTCATTTTAACTGTAGCTATTCTGCCCATGAGTGATAATGGTAGCTTCATCCAGCGGAGGAGGTCGTCATTTATTGTTTTAAGTAATGGAGTGAAGTTGAGTGTGAACAGCTCTGACGGGGGAAATATGTATTCCCAAATACGTGATGGCACCTGTGCAGAAAGGGATAGGTGGTGTATGGGCTGCCCCATCCCAACTGTTACTATCTAATGGAAGGATGGATGATTTGGAGGCAATCTTCTTTTTCGGCAATGTCACGTTGCAAAAACAAAATACTAATCGAATGTAAATTGAATTCACCCACAAGACATGAGGTAATTTGTCGTCGACGTCTGAAATGCCCCCTTTTTCCCTGACTTCATAGGCAGAGCACCCAACTGAGTTGTGAGTCATTACACTACTAAGAATGTTACAAATAATAATTCTGATAATATTAATCATATTTCATACCAGGAGGGGTTTTGGTGCAATTAATTTGCACCTCAATATACTTTTTTGAACTGCTGTTTTTGTCGTGAGTACTTTCACAGAGTAAAGTAAAGTATTACGCAGCAAAAGGGAAACATCAATTTTTCTGAGTTTTCGCAGCAAACCTAATGATTGAAATAAGGGATATTCAAGTGTTGGTACAGGAAGTTGATAGATGTCTCCTACCCTGATGTAAGTCTATGTGAAAGAGTCTTTTTGGGCTCCATGGCATTACGTGACGGACCCGGAAAAATACCATTTAGCCACTATGTAGAATTTGCTTCAAAACTCTTGCGTTGTACAACTTTAATAACGACATTGCTACAGTACTCCTAAAAGGAAGAAAAAACATGCCAGAAAGTATATAATCCTACATTGATTGATTGACAAATTGTTTCATCTCTATAGCTCCATGGTAGAACAAAGGACACGATACAAAAGCGCCCTTCTAGCTGATACAGATTCAGTGTCAGTGGTTTCTCTTTGCACTGTGCCACCCGGCCACCATTCTTGCTCATTCAATAGCTGCTAAGGGAAAGAAAAAGGCTTCTTATTCAACCACATGTTCACAGACAGCTGGGATTTGAACCTCTGGTGGTCTAACCTTTAGCTTCCCATCATCCTATTATCCTGCAGCTGAAAAAAGGCAAATGACTGTTATCATACATCAGCATTCACTAATACAACTTTGCAAATGGTCCACTCCTCTATGTAACAGTCAATCAGGCACAGCAGCATTAACAGGCAGGCCAAAAGACCTAATGATTGAACATTTGTAAATTGGACTAATTCTCTGATTATATTTTTTGCATTGCGCTGTGCTCCATAATGACTGTCTGCTATTGCGTAGGTTGCACACTCCTGCTTTTGTCTATAATGGTAATTTAAATGGCATTGGCATATAAACCTATGCTGCTGGATGGGGCTGAGCCAGCCAGCTGCAGTAGGAGCCTGGCGGCATCATGTTACACTGCTGGAAATCTTCTACTCTGTGAGTAACTGTGAGCAGTATGGCACGAGACAACTGAGTTCTTTGTAAGTGTTTTTTGTGAGCACTGTTAAACGCAAAAGCACAAGAGTCATAGGGACATTACCACTTAAAGGTGTTTCACAGCATGGGAGGGGCTTAAAGAAACAACTTATATGCTACGAATGTATTTGCACGATATGAGTGAATTGCCACAGAGCATTTCAGAATCAGAATCAGAACCGTTTATTGCCAATGTATGTAACATACAAGGAATTTGTCATGGCAGGTGGTGCATGACATTAGACAACAACATTAAACACTAAACAACAATCAACAGTGCAAGAAATAGAAACATCAAACTGTACTGTATATAACACCTGTATAACACCACCTGCCACACAAATGCCACAGAAAATCTGAGCAAAATGCAGGACCAAAAGAAATAACATGTCATCTGGAAGAATCACAACATGATGATGCTAAAAATGTGTTGTGCCTTAAAGCAAAAGTAAAGGGAAAGATTATTATACACACACACATATACATATAGTAGGGGTGTAACGGTTCACAAAATCCACGGTTGGGTTGGGTACGATACAGTGGAGCCACGGTTCGGTACGTTTCGGTACAGTCGAAAACTATAAATGCCAGAGAAATGTACTTGATTTTAAAATATATTTATTCATTACAACGAACATCATGAAGTTATTCTTTGACTTTGAACAATGATGGAACTATACCTGAGTGACCCATCTTCTGGGGTGTCTTCTTAGCAACACATCAGCATAAAAAACAAAAACTGCTCCTTAATGTTATGTAGTATTGTCACTTACATCTTGCTTACATCTTGTATTGTTACTTATATCTTGCAAAAGAGATTTTTAATCTCAATGGGACTACCTGGTTAAATAAAGGTTTTTTAAAAAGTTTTTTTTTATTCAAACGTATTCGGTTCGTCATGCGTACCGAACCGTGAGCCTCGTACTGAACGGTTCAATACGAATAAGCGTACCGTTACACCCCTAACATATATACATATACACATATACATATATATATATTTACATGTGCATATACATATACACATTTACATATATACATATATATATATACATATATATATATATATGTTAACATATATATTATGTATATCGATCACCATAAAGTGAAAAGGGAACCCTAATACACATCAAGATACGTTTGCCTTGTTGAACAACATCTTAAGTTGACATGATTACATGTAAATATGATGTCTTATGTCTCCTCTCATTTAAAGTCTTGATTCAGTGGAAATTCTCCGCAGATCAAAGAAAAAGAGCAGACAAGAAGAAGATTAAATTAGGTTAGATATAACCCTTGTAATGGAAGGCCTTGAGAGATGATTAATGGTAATTGTATGACTCGATCAGATTCAGAAAGAAATTCAAATGAGACTGGGTGTGTAGGCTTAAATGGACAATGGTGAACAATGCTGGGTTTTTATATTCAATAGAGATACACTGTTGAGTCACTCGCAAATGACTTTGCAGAAATCCAATAGAAAGTAAAGGAGTGGAGCTTTACATGAGAGACAATCTTCATAATCTGGAATCAATAACAATCTGTAACACGATCGCCTTTCAGCTAAAAAAATGGGGGATGTCATATAAAACAATGGTTTTAGAATATAAGAAATAATATTAGAAACCTTTTATTGGGGGTAAAAAACTGACAAAATAATAAAAGAAGACAGTTTTTGTACTTGATTTAATCACCTCATCTTGAGTTTGGAAACTACATACCGAAGGTGTGGAGTTTAAACAATGTGGGCAATTACCGTCAAAAGTTAAAAATAAGTTATTAGTTGCATTATGGGAAATGTACAATCAGTTGTTTGTAGAACTTGATCCACAGGGGGACTTCATCTTCGACTCTCCTGCATTGATTTTAACCATTATTTTATTTCTCCTCTCCCCCCAACTTAGTGGAAGTGCAATACAAAATAGCTGGAACTGCCCTTTAACATTTCAACTTTCTCTGAAAGAAATTACAAAGAGAATAAGTTAGTGTTTTTTTCTACAATACAGTATGATCCAATATCTTAAGAAACAGTACAAGTATTTGTAGAATATTATTACTTTCTGGATATGTTGTAAATCTAATAATAGTAAAATACCTGAACTGACAACACACATACCACACAGAACACGTGAATCTGTGACTTGGATTAAAGCGGTTCATTGTTGGCCCCTGATGCACAGCATATGGACTCGCAGCAGTCCTCATTAGCATGGCTGATTAACTGGCCAGGTTAACGGCTATCCTCCTCTAGGGATGAAGACGCTTGTACCGCACAGTGTGTTATCTCCAAAATCAGAGCAGCAGCGGGGTGCCAGCTCTGGTGTTGGTGACACATCATACGTATTAGGTGGCTTTTGTTTGTGGTTACACGACTGAGCGTGAGAAACAATGAGGACACGAGCCAAAGTCACCGGGGGGAAAATGTGTCACAAGATAGCGACTGAGGTAAGTTGTGATGAGCCCTCTTGGATTGAAACACGCCCATCTCACGTTCAGAATTACTGAGAGCATGTTAGGAGAAAGTCCTCGAGCTGTTGGGGTGGTGGTAATAGGATGGCAGCCACAACCCATTAACGCAACTTAAAGAAAATCTATTTTGAATCTCAAGTTCAAAGACATGTCAGTGGTTGATTGTGAGCTGGCTCTGGGGATTTTTCACTTGGCATTCCACATTCATCTTTACGAGTCTTTGAGGCACCCGACACACACACCAAGTGACAGCTGTTAGTTTCCTCAAGCGACCATGCAATGTTTGTTGGATTATCTTTCAACTAATGACGTGTTATGAGCTATATTTTTGACTTTTTTCTTCCTAACCTGCAGGACTGCCAAAAAAAAAAAAAAAAACTCCAATTTGCACAGTCAGTTCCTAAAAGTCTGTAGGCCACCAGAGTCTGCAGAGTGCACTGCATTTACGGGTGAGAGGTCACAGTGCTGCTGGAGTCCCCTTCCATTCTCTGAAGGCAAGGTAAAGGTTTGGTAGATTAATTCCAGGCAGTGAAAGGGATGCTGTTGTTTGTTGTAAAATTCCCAGAGGGTCCATTGCTACCTTTAAGTGCCACGATAGATTTTGAGAAAGGTGAATTCTACTAGGAAGGGAACTTCTGTCGCTTCCTTGAACTCCCCAAATCCCTTTCAGCCTGACGGTCAATTGACTCCTCGTTTTCACTCAGAGAGGCAGCCATGTCACACCGCCGTTGATGGAAAAGTGCTGCAGTTTTAAGCCCGGTGCATCTGAGCAGTTGCATGTCCGGCCCCTACTCGCCAGGGCCGTTCACACACTGCTACACTGAAAGTGTGCAGACAGCAGGAAAGGGATGAATCCCTCAGTATCCAAATCCAACCTGTTCTCAGAAACAGCAGGGCGATTCATTAGCCTGAATGTCAGCCACTAAGTGTGCACTGACAAGGCCTTGCCTTTTAACCAGTTCACTAGATGACAGAAGACCTTTAGTTAGCCTTGAGTCTTCCACACGATCATTTAATAACCTACCGTAATGGCTTTTTGTACGTTAACAAGGGATTCTCACTGAAAATTCATATGCAAACCTTTGCCCTCTATAAAGCGTTTCCTTATGTGATAGAAGTTTTCATTTTCTACTTTCATTATGAGTGAATATGGGTTTATGAACAGCCGCCGTCTGATATGAGCTTATCCAGGCATCACAAAAAAAGTAATTGCCAATTGTAGTGGTTTCTGTTTCCACTGCTGTGACTGTTGTCCAGGCAAAATATAATGCCACAACCAATATGATCTTTGTCTGTTGACATTGTAACCGTAAGATCCATTCAGTAGCTGAGGATCATTCATACCATCTGTATCGGGCTCTACCAGCTATTTCTAAATTCATTAAAAGTTTACGTATAAAGTCCTTCCTACATTAGTTAGTGAGTTAGTTAAGACTATGTAAACAGGAAGTAACAGTGGCATCACAGGCTGTAAAATAACTTTAAAAAATAACAGACAACATATTGAACTTACCTTGTAAATGATGTTGTGTTATTTATATGTGCATATAAGTAGAAATATGTGTACGCTATATTCCTGCAGTTTAAGGACGGGGAAATATTAGACTGTACGAAACTGAACAACCTTATTTGGTCATTGAGTCCAACTTTATTGATGCAATGTTTTATAATTTGATGTATACTGTGTTATTTTAGTCAAAAAAAATAAAAAATTGTCCTTATTTAACAGTGATGTAATTAGGTGATTTATTTTAGTCTTTATCTAAATCTCAAACATTTTAACAAGCCAACATTCGTTTTGTCAGTCAAGATAGGCAGCAAAGTGACACCTGCCCGCTTCTCGGTGCAAATATGTAGTGAGGACGTCTCATTAATTCAGTTTAACGAAAATAAAAAATAATAATAACAATAATTAAAAGGAGGTTCTACAGCGCCATGAAAACTAAATGAACTCCTTCTACTGATCATTTGATCAGAATGAAAGGTCCACAACAGACACTAAATGGATCTTGATGAGAGATTGTTTGTCAACTGCTGTTTCCAACCTCTACTTACTGTATGTCTGAAATACTCCTGCTAACATTAAACAGACTGCTCTTTGTCCTCTCGATGAAGCGATTTGCTGTCAGCAGTGAATATAACTGCTGACATATTGTAAAGGAAGAGTTCAGCGAGGGATTCAATCAACCCTCCCTTAAATTTATTTTTCTTTTTTTGCTGAGCCCTTTTCAGAAAACAAGATTAGAAGATTAAGGTAAAAGCGTTAATGTTACAGCAATATCTTTCACTGCAAACACTGAAAGCCTGAATGTACCCATGGCCATTTTGTGCAGCAGAAAGATATGACCCTGGCAAACGGAGAGAAAGGCAAGAATTCAGTTTTTAACACTTCATTTTGAAGTCACTGCTGGTAAGTGAACTTCGCGCTCTCTGCATACTAATTTGCACAGCCGTCGTCCTTGACAATCGTGCGATTAATAATGGATACAGTGTGACTCTATGCCAATAGCCGGGGCGAGCTGGAGAGCACTGAGCTACGACGCTGGGTTTGAAAATGTGCCTCCCTCCGTTTCCACGTCTCAAAATGTGCCGCGCTTAAATCAAGAGAGACAATTAAGAGTTACATTTTGCAGGGTGAAATCGATCCTCCTATGTGGCTTTGCAGGGATGCAAGGAATCAGGGAAATCTGACCATGTTGTGAGAGGCTGGCCTCGAGCTACACACCTGCATCACAACTGCCTGCAGCATTTCTAAAGATGCTTTCTGCCTGAAGACAATGACATGAAATGACAATGAAAATACAGGCAAAAATGTCCTCTTTAAATGAATGACGTTCTCTTGATTGTTTGGGGTATTATACAGGCAAAGTTTCTGCAGAAACACAGCCGACTAACACCACAGTAGACTTTGTGAGTGTGAAAGCTCAGCACAAAAGATTGTTCATCATTGTCATGCTTGTATAATATAATTCATGAAATGAAAGTGCTGTCAAATTAGAACCTGAAATGAGAAATTCAGTCCAAAACCCTCGTTTTCTCTGTGGTTCTATTTGTAGTGCATGTTTCTAAACTGACATTACAAGGCCCTGCTCCCAATTTGATGCATGTAGAAAGAAGTCCGCTGACAGCGACATTTGCATCATTCCGTCTTTAGATGCATCCTCATTGCCGGCTGACATTTCATTTTAGCCTGTGATCTGAGAGAAGCCGAGCCTGCAGACCAATGCCAGATAGCATGCACACATTGTGCACTGTGCGCTCCACATGTTGAACAAACACATTAGCCAGCTGTAGACTCATTTGCCAGAGGCCATTTCTACATCTCTTAACAGATGTAAAACCAAAAGCAAATAGGTTAAACATCCATAATTAAGCACAATTGAAACATAATTCTTAAAATCTAGCGGAGAAGATATCGTATCTGGGCCAAAGAAAACTCTAGAGTACTCTTGTTAACCAACTTTTTGCTGCTGATGGAGACGCACTGCACATTAAAATGTTAGTTGCTTAATTAACTTAAGTGTGTTAAATGAATACGAGCGGTCCAGTGCCTTCTTTGAGCTCAGTCCTTTGTGAAACCAAGATATCCTCTTCTCTGCTACACTGTCTGCTTTTGTGAGCTGTCTGAAGCCCACGAAATGTTCCTTTATATATTCTTCAAATCTCATCCAGTTCCGTCATTAAAAGTAGGCTTGAGAGTTGTTTGTGCTGCTTGAACTACTTTCAAAATGGATGGACAGATGGAGCTTCATTGTAATTCTAAAAAAAGATCTCAGGGGGAAATGGTGGATGAAGAAATCTCCGGCTGAATTACAAAAGGGTACATTTATTGGCACTTAGCTGGTTACTATATGCGGAACACTGTAGTGACATGCACCATTTGCTCTAATGGTTGTAAAGTCTTAATTCTCTACCTTCCTGGAAATAGAAATATTTACTATTCGCGTCCTGTTTAGGAACTTGTGGTCGCAATTAGTTTTGCAATCGCGCTAGAAATTCGAAATGTGACATATGATTGCAGCTGTTTCTAAGGACTCATCTACTGCAGCACCTTCCAGTCCTGGTAACCATGGGAAACTACTATACAGAGGACAAAGGCAGACCTGAAGGATGGGGACCTGCCAATGATTCCCCCTTTGGTGCAGCCACAAGACTCACCCTTCTGTGTGAGTCAATGCTGGTGTGAAACACTGCTCAAACTGGATATTCTGCTTTTTACTGGTGCCCATCTCTCAAAGGTAATGGCTTGGAAATTCTGAATGTCTTTAAAAGGCAACAGGGACTACAAGGCCATGATACATTTATTATCTCGCTGACATTGCCATCACAGCTTTGACAGGCTGACACGGAGGGTAACAAGATTACTTTCTAAAAAAACTAAAGGAATGGTGTCATTAAGACTTCATTTAGTGATGGTTTAGGTGTGTAACCTGCACATGGCAGACTGATTCAACCATCGGTCCAATCATAATCATTTCAAGCACTTCCAGGATGTGGAATTGCGAGTCTTTGCATTAGATCGGGGTAACAGCGCAGCACTTCATGTGATTTCCAGCGGTACCTCTACATCGTCATGATTTCAGGTTCAAGGAACACCTTTGTCCGACACATGATCAGTTTCCAGAAAACCACCAATTAAAAGGTGCTGAAAATACATCCGTGCACAACGAGAACATGTGGTCAACAGTTGGTGTCCAAGATTTACCTCGCTAAGCCGGCTTATACTTTAGCTCATAGCACTTCTAAGCTTCTTAACGAGTAAGCTCAAACTGAGCTAATTATTCATGGCCAGCTTCCGTCTCAGGTAACACAGCCAGGGATGAGTACCTACACTGTAAATAATTTCCAGGATTACATTAGAAGAAACTGTAATATTTCACGACAAATTGCATTATAATAACTTCCCAGGCTTTAACAGTGACATTTCACAAGAAAATACACTTTGTAGCCGGTTCCAGGAGTTAGCGTACAGAGATACGTTAGCAGTAACTCACGGTAGGTTTTAACAGATGCTGTCCGTGGTTGTGGGACGTCACCGAGACTTCAACAGTGGTTTTCTGTTCCCTTCTCCCTCTCAAACAAGTGGCGTCTTGCAGACTCAACTCCAGTGCTGGGAGCTGTTTTGAGGGGCCTGTTTTTGAAAGTCTCTCTGTTCAGCAATCAGTACTTTTGAACGTTCTAACTGATTCATTGTTGTTTGAAATTGAGTTTCTCTCCTGTGTTTCTGTGTGTGCTTTCAGATCTCTGGCTTGTTGCATGGTTTCCTGATCACAATCAGTTGTATCAGCTGTGTTAAGTTACTGCTGATGAAAACATGTCCTGCTGCTGCTTTATATTAAAAGCTTTCTAGTGATACAAAACAGGAAGCTGATATTGTGAAGAAGGCACAGGAAATGTGACACAGTCACAGCATTTGCTGGAAGAGGAAAGAAAACGGCACGGGAGACTTTGAAGGCATTCCATGCAATTTGTTCGCCCACTGCCGAGTCCCACTGTCAAATCTGAAATGTCTTCATACTTTAGTAATCAAACGCATAATACCTTCCAGCTTCTCTGCTCCACTAACAGTCCACAACCCAAAGATTTTCAGTTGCTATAACAGATGACTAAAGAAACCTGTACATTTTCACGTTTAGGAAGCTGGTACCATCGAATGAATTAAACCATGACTAAAAGGAATGAATCAATTAAAATAGATGGGATTCATTTTGTAGTTGGCAACTAATCTACAAGTTGTTGCAGCTCTAGTACTTCTAAATGTGTGTGCACTGCAGGCTTCAGGTTTTCTCATCTTTATGTGTTGGTAATGTTTTAAAAAAGAAAATGACAGAAACATTAATGCAGTCAATGTGTCATGGTTTTGTGTTTATTTGAACCCAGTAGCCAGTAATTTACTGTAAATATACATTCAACCAATTTACAGAGAAATCATGATTTTTGTACTGTAACATATGGAAACTGCAATTACCCATTTCAAAAACAATGCAGGAACATCCATCATTTGAAAGTAGCGCTGCTGTTTTCTATGCTTATTATTCTATTTAGGGAGTCTCACATCAAGCTTTTGTCATCCACAATCTTCTGGTTGGCTTGGTAAACTTAGACTCACAGCTATGGTATCTTGATGTTTTAAATTAAAACTTTGAGTGAGCTGGGGCTGTAATTTCTCTCATGTTTAGGCAAGCTTTCGTCCCCAAAGATTTAAAAGCTGACTCGTATTACTCACCTTAATATGGCTCTCCCATGTGCCTTTGTCATTTTAATGTAGCTACTTCAAAGTCAGAAGTCTCTTTCGTGGTGCTTTTCTTGCTCACTGTCATCAGAAATGGGAGCGTGTTTTATCTCATACTGAGGAAGCAACTGGAGTTTGTCAAGATTTCAAACTATTATCTTTTTCCTGATTACAATTAAAATATAAATTGTGTGCATCTGCTTCATTTACAGCACCATTTGACATCCCAAAATAACAGCTGTATTTTAATTCCATACCATTAGCAGAGATACTTTATTACATTTACATTCTAGATCCTGCCTCGTCTTTTTTTCTTCTTTTCTTGGCACGTCTACATTGATTTTCCCATCTATAAATTGCTTGCTGAGGCACTTCATCACCACACTGACAACTTTATAACTTAATTCTGGTTATCAGCATATTACCGAGAAAGTCATTTATGACAGACAATTGGATCACCTGTGAGGATCACTGTTGCGCAAAGTAAACATAATTGTCTGTGTAAGACTCTACAGTAATCTGATCCAACATGATTAACAGGGAGTTCCTCACAATGACAAACTCCCAGTCAAACATCTTGAAAATAATTACTTATTTGAATCGTAGTAGTGGAACAGGTTGTTGTATGTCAAGCATAATTAACGTTATTCTACTTGCAAAGTAGAAAATGGTGAAAAATGTGCATTAGCTGCTTTTCATGACTACATTAAGGAACAATAATGTAGCCATTTTTTTTGAGTCGCTGAAATCCTGAATTATGATGCAATCAGCCAAATTAAATGTAAATGGTATGCAAAATACTCCAGATAATAATCACCTTTCTATGTAGCACGTCTTATAAATAATGTGGAAAGGTAGTCATCTCATCAAAGCAACTGAAGGTAATGATGCATCAACTGATGCATCAACTGACTGATTATGCATGAATTAATATACAAAACAAATATTCTCAAACACAATACAAAAACGGCAATATCGTTCACATCTGATATATACTGTAATTCCAGCAACAACATGACTTCAAAAAGACGACTCCGTCTACTCCGGCTGATATATTTCTCCTCATTTTCAGCCACACCAGCAGAGTCTTCCGGTTGGACGGTCCACCACTTTGGTGCACTTTGAATTATCAGCAACTATTTGTCGGATCGCCGTGACATTTTGCACAGACAGTGGTGAATTCGGTGATCCTCAGACTTCTCATCTAGCACCACCAGCAGGTCAAAGCTTTTACTCATCCAGTGAAGAAACTCCTCATCTACTACATGCACTGGCACAACATTTGGTGCATTTGTGGTTCCCAGATGTTAAATCCTAATGACTTTGGAGATCCCCTAACTTTTCTTATACTGCCACAGTTTTTTTAGTCTGTTTTCTTTTTAGAGAAATCTCTCGAAAACTTTTGGATGGATTGCCGTAATATTTGGTACAGACATCCATAATAACGATGGTGACAGCGGTAAACATCATAGCTGCTTCACTTCAGCTTTAAGAGTCGACTCAAAGCACCGCTGTGCTCAAGTGCAGATAAAGTGCAGATAAATGTGTGGTGAAGCGTTTTTCCATAACAATATAATGCCACAATATAAATTGCCAAAAAATAACACAATCTTACTTTTTTATGGTGTTGTTAAGCCCTCATTTAACTATTCACAACTTTTAAATTCCCATTTCAATCTCAGAAGATATCAAATAATCACATCAAGGTTGAAACAACCCTTTAACTTGTATTACATATGAATTACATCAATGAACAGCATGATCTAAATATTCACTAACTCCTGGAGTATTTACATAAGTTTTTTTTGTTTTTTACAGTGAAATGAAAAAGACTTCTCAGAGAAGTTAAGTAAGCCATTAAATCTTTAACTATGCACTGTATATGTTTCTAGGCAATACAAATGATGTGCCAATACTAGGCTGAGGAGATGATGATTCTGTGGTTGCATCAGGTGAACTATGTGGTCACAGGACACACAAAAAGTAGCACCTGGAGCCAAATCATTTGAAGTCTATTAAGTGTGCTTGGACCAGAATGACAGAGCTGTAGTCTCATCAACCATATGTTAGGCCACCGATTAAAACTGGAGCCGTGCTGAGAGAAACACGGAGGTGCATCTGTTTTGGATGAGGCCTGTTTTACATCTTCAAGTCTCTTTAAGGAATAATTGAAAGGAACAGTTGATTTTAAGTTGCTCTGCTTGGCAACACATTCCCTGCTTTGAAAGGCAGTACAGTGACTTGTGTAAAATGGTAAAATGTTCAAAGAAACATGGTAAAATGCAGTGGAGAAAGATGGGATGTGTAACAAAGTGCCCCAGTCAGGATTCAAACACAGCATATCACGATCGCATGGCACACACTGTATCCAGCTGGGCCACCAGGACACCACAAACACCTAGCCGGTTTGAGAAGAAATGTTTGCTGCCATGGTAACGCTGTAAATAACACTCATCTGTCTTAACATCAAGCTCACACAAGAAAACCAAAGAGCTCGAGCCCCAATGCCACCGTGAAATTAAACCATGTCCAGTTTCAATAGACTCAAAATCATTCCACATTATTCCACTTTCCTTTATTTTTTAAACCTGTAAATATTGCCAGGCAATTTGGTCGCAGTGCATTTCACAAAGCTTTAGCAGACACGTTGAGATTAGCATTCTAATCCCAATCATTTCTTTAAATGTATGATTTGAAATTGTCCTGCGGCTACGTGTAATGATCACAGGAGACATAATTGAAGACCGTAAAAAATGCACAACGGATTTCACTCTCTAATACGATGAAGTCTCTTCCCCAAAGCTACTCAAATGACAGCCAGCTGCCAAGTGTCATGCTTGCTCAGCTGTCTAATCGCAAAATTACTGATACGTCAAAATTCTAACAAAAGCCACAGTTTGGTATGTACCTTTGGTTTTTGTGGTCACAGTTTGGTATGTTTAGGTAGCAGGGAAAACAGAAGAAATGCAGAAAATAACATTTGTGTCATTTATTTTGAACATTGTGAACATCCAACAGTGGCTCATTGGCTTTAATTCTTCACAGTAAAGGCACTCAAATGCTGGCACATGGTCAGTAAGAAAAAATAAACAACAAAAATAAATGACACAAATTTCAATATATTCCATCGTAAGGCTCTGACATACTGTGTAAAATATAGATTTAATTTTCAAGTTTTCCTCCTGTGTGTTCATCCACACATCCCCGGGAGAGAGGACAGATCTGTTGGCACTAACAATGTCTCCAGCCGTTGAAAACAACAACTTTCTGCCTCGGGACAGCGGTGGCGGGGTCCTCTCAGACTTCAAGAGTGGGCCAAACATGGCTGCTGACTTCCTTAGAGGGGGAGATGATGAAGAGTTCTGTGGGACTGCTCCACCTGGAGTAGAGGTGGCCGCTGCATTCTTCGTGTGCAGGGACAAGAGATGGAGAGACATTTAAAGTGCAGTTGCCATTGTAGCAGCGATATGTATTTCATTCATATTTTAACAGAGCCTTTTACGCGTTTAAAAAAATAATAACTTTGATCTAAAATAAATGAGATACCTGCTCGACACTGGAGACCGTCTCTGAGGTGAGTGCCCTTAGATTATCTCACAGCACACACAGTCCATGTGAGGGAGCGTCCTGAACCTTGGAGTAAGCACCGTGCAGTTGTTGTGGAAGTCTCGAGTTGAGGGTCACAGTATCTGTTTTGCGGGTTCGCTCTGACAGTATCCTCAATTTTTGTCATGGTGGGACCGTCTCCATCATTTGATTCCTTGGATTTTAGGATCGTGGGTTTGAGATCTAGACGGTAGAAGGTGTATTTTCAAAGCTTATTATTGTTATGGGGCCTTTCAGGGGTTTACACGTCCTCTGCCACTCTCACATCCTGGTCGGACAAATGAAGAATGTCTTTGTTCTTGAGTGCCTTTTCTGTCAGCGCTGAGTAAACATAACTGGAGTTGCAGTGGGTGGGAACGTTTGCATTAGTCGCTGCTTTGTCACGGTCTGATCTGCAGTGAGAGGCTGCTTGGACGGGTTTTTTTTGTGTCGTTTCGCTAAATCAACACAATTTGACATCAGTGGAACAATGTCGGTAAAACAGTTTTCGGCTGCTCGTCTGAAGTCGCGTATGAACCAAACGTCCTGTACCCAACGGTACGGGGCGAATACAAGAATCCTTATACACCTAATAAAGACACTCATTTATTTTAATGATTGGCATTGACACACAAGGATGTACTGTACATTATGATCGACACATGTTCCTCCAGTGCCGTCTTGTTAATGATAGTATGTCCGATTCAGACACTTCAAAGCACTTTTACTCAATCTAAAATACTGTCCTGATGGTTGCAATGATAGTCCAGAAATATGTTGTAATATAAATTCAATCCCGTTTAAATAATAGTGTGATTAAAAAGCCTTTGTAGTCTAAATACAGTCGAAGTCAAGATACAATGCAAGCGCTTAACTGCTGAATGTCTTATCACAGTCACTCAATCGACTTCTCCTCCCCACCATGGATCAAAGGCGTATCCATCTGCTATTACTGAGCAAATGCCACGTCTTTCAGTTCGGGGATTTCTCAGACATTATCTTCTTTTCATCCTGAACCGGAGCTTTATTTCCTCTGTGACGTGCACTCAAAAAGCAGCACCCAATCATCTTCCCAAACAAAGTCTGAGACAAGAGGAAAGGGCAATTGTTTTAAGTTTTATATTTCAAAGGTTGCCATATTAACATGCAACATTTTACCAATTCGATGATGTATTTGTGTCATTTACGGGCGCCTTTTTTTGGAAAAATGTAAGGCGACAAATGCCAAGGTGACTAATTGTTGTTGAGATTCAAATCTTGCCTCTGTGCCGAGCTCAAGCTTGGAAATCCTTCGTAAGTTGCCTTTGGTAAGGAGGATTAACAATTAGAGGCACTGACAGCAAAATGCTCCCGGAATTAACGTCGCATCATCTCTGCAGTATGATCTTGGGACACCTTCGGTGAGATTTGTGCACGTTAATGAGATGTTCCTACAGCTATGAAAACTAGAGAGTCAGTTTACTCATCTTCGAAGTGACACTTTCCAAAGCTGCTTCGTTTAAAACAGTTGTTGTGAAGAACGAGACGACATTGAATACATACACAGATGGCGGTGGTATCTTTATACCCATTTGAAAACCCCGTCTAATATTTTGCTCTGTTCCACTTAGTTGATATCGAAGTGTAGAAATGAAACACACAGTTGATTACCTAATTAGTTGATTGACGGAAAATGTGTTATATTGATAATCAATTAATCGTTGTAGTCATCTTTCAGACAAATAACATAAACATTCCCTTGTTCCAGCATCTTTGTTCTGAGGATTTGCTGCATTTCTTTATATTATGGGATAGTTAACTAAATGGTTAAAACAAGTAGTCAACTTATTGTTATTTTAATAAACTAAAAAGATATTAATTAACTGTTTCATACCATTGTTCATCCATATCGTTGGGTTTTGGACTGTTGGTTGGACAAAACAAGATATTTAAGATTCAAGTCTCTGGGGAAATGTTCTTGGACATTCTGCAATACTTTATCACCTTTTGTAGACAAAACAAGTCATTGAATAGTTGGCCGATTCATCGATAATGAAAATAATCAGTTCGTATAATTGCAGAACTAGACGTGACCGAGAGAAGACCTCCCTGCATCAATTCATTTTCCACTCTTAACAGTGTTGAGTTAAGATTGTCCACTTTAAAATGCTCACACTGACAGCTGTCACATTCGATAAATGTAGTTAAGAATACATAGATGCGGAATGATAAGCCCGAGGTTAAGTGCACATCTTTACAGCAGATCATGAGATAAACCTTCTCTGCTGAGTTAAATGACACATGAAGTTCTGGAGTCTTCAACCATCCAAACATCCAGGAAGAGACTGACACGCTTTATGAATGTCCTTTACATCACTAATCTTGGGCACCATAAACGAGGCCCTTCGAGTCAATAGACACCCGGCCCACAACGACTACATCCAGTCATCATCCATCAAGTGTCTCGATAGAGAAAGTAGTTTGTCAGTCCGATCTAATGAACTGATCTCGGAGAAGCGAAAGTGCATCATCAATAACCGTAAGCGTGGACGGCTCCGAGTCCGAAGGGCCAAAAGCATGCATCCACTGCCTGTTGGAAGACAATCACTCTTTAACCAGATTGTCACTTTACGTTGCCAGGTGGGTTTGTTTGCCAGTTGGCTGCATGGTGTTATTAAGCTTTCATATCGTTTCACGTCTCAGCACCGCTCATATGAGCGAAACACGCGGCTGACCTTCTACCGGGCACTGTTCTCTCTGACATGACTTTGGTTGGCATGTCTCAATGCACCTTGACAGAAAGGTCCGCTGAGGGCTGCGACCGTGATGCCGATGCTGTTGTATCGTTCGACAGTGGAGTTTGAGTTGCTGCAGCTTTTGTTTTGCCAGTTTAGATGCCCCTCAGTGCCGGCCCTTACAGATGATTCACCACATCACAAAAGATTCAGTCAAGAACATGGCATGCTACACCACTCATCCTTCGGCTGATTTGTCTTATATAAGCATGCCAGTTCAGAAATTGGGCAGTTATTGAAAAATAAAAAAATAAAACACTGCTGTGCGTTAATTTGGCTCCAGAATGACATTTCCAGATATAGGATAGCAGTCTATTGAGCGGAGTATTACCTTTGCAATGGCCAGTGCTTGCACACATTTAAAAAGGAAAATCCTAATTTCTTCCAATAAAAAAAGAAAGAAATTGCAACCCTAACATTGTCATTTGCATTTAGAGCATTCGGCAGACATGGCTTATCAACACTGCTCAGTTTTCATAATCAAGACAACTGCGCCGGATCAACTGAAGACATTTGGCAGTGACCGGATCATTCCAGCATTCAGCTGACCGTAAGTGTCCTACAGAGAGTAAACCGGTGTGCTGGACTAACAAGCGTCGACTCTTTCCCTTGAACAGATTTACGTAGGACACAATAGGCAGTCGCACTTCACTAACTGCAGTATAGGATACTTTCTTTATTGTGGAGAATGCTGGACATGCTCACATCGTCAGCATGTCGATTTCTTTAAACTAAATGGAAAAGTAGTACTTTCTGTTGCATTGTATTCTTATAGAAAATAAGGCATTCCACAAGCTTTAAGCTGCAGTAAGGTACAGAGATTGTATCATTGTAGTCTATCATCGGCTATATTTGGCAAGCTGCATTGTGACTTGTAGCGGCACAAAGCATAGTGTGCACTTGATGCACTTCACATCTGTTCCAAGAGAAATAAAGATCGTTTTTTGGATATTGCCACTGCCCGCACTAAGGGACAGAAGCATCCTCAAAGAGGTTTTGTCAGAAACTCTCTTTAATGGGGGTGTTTTTTCTTGAACTTCTGTTCACTGTCTGGAAAATGGTGTAATGACTGAGTTTTAATTACAGCCCATTGTAGTGTCGGACACAATTACACACCAAATGTATTGCCGTTTAACAGTTTTATAGATGTTTTTATGTCAAGTTTGTCTTTGGTTTAGCCATTAACTGGCAAAAGCAGGCTCTGTAAATACGTACAAATTAGCCAAATAGCCCAGAAGATAAGCCAAAACACAAATAGCAGGTCTAAAAGCCTGCGACACCAGGAACAGACACACATATTTTGGGTCAAGTTATAAAAAAAGGTAATGGGTTTTTTGTATACTCAGTGCAAGGTTAGTACACTATAAATATTTGTCTGTATAATATATACTGTAGACAATTAGTACGATGTATGGAATTGGGACACAGCATGCATTTGGGTCACTCAGGGGCCGTAAATCGCCTCGGGTTGCCTTGGATGGATGGATTAATACATACTGTACATTATATAGATGGATGAATACATGCATAGGAAGGACTGAGAATGGCAGCCTGAAAAAAAAAAAAATCGAAACGTGTAAATCATATTATGCTAATCAATGCAACACGCAGCACGGTCACCCAGTGAATGCATGCATGCAACACGTGACAATTTCATGCTCTGCAGGATTTATACGGTCTACAAAACAGCAAGTGAGTCTGTGGACACACGGGAGTCACTGGACACGTTCCAGGGGTACAAAAATCAATCCCCGCAAACAAGCCAATAAATATCACCAAAATGAAGTATCACTGAAATTAACTCACTGCTGGAAACAGCAACAGCTCTTGTAATTAATAGCTAAACTTCAGTGAACTATTTGGAAACAAGGATAGAAACATCCGACAGATGTTGATCTTTGGGATAGATTTTCTGAGCCGGGCTTGTCAGCAAGAAATCCACCCGGCTTAAGTGTCCTTCTGCTCACGTATGTCTAATAACGTGCTGATCGATGAGTTATTCTGCTTACTCAAGCGAAGTGCAGACCACGCTGCACAGACTCTTCCTTCGGTAGGATGTCATTTAACTTAGCAGTTTTTCTTAATCACACATTTAACATTGGGGGAGTAAATCAAACAGAAATCAAACATTGTTTATAGCACGCACATTTTCTCTGCAATGGCCATGATGAAGATATTTTACGTCCATTACTTTCTGAAAACATTGATCGATAATTATTTGTGCTGTATTTCTCCAGAAATTGTTGTCATCCGAGGCTGAAATCTATTCTGAGGAGAATGTGCTCAGTATTTCAGAGTTATAAAGCTTTCAAAGGTGCCAAAGATGTACGCAGCAATAATCTGCAGCTTTACACTAATAGGCAGGAAATTATCAGTTTGTGAATCGTGTGTGCATATTAGATATATATCAAATAACGCATGCACCAAGGAGTGCACTGAAGTAGAACTTATTTCATGGATATTCTGCTGCTTCTTTAAATTCATTTTTTTTTTTTTGTCTCCCTTAAGCTGTGCTTTGTTTTCTGATGATCCAGCCTAGTTAGACTAGCACCAGTGCAGCAGCGGCCCGCTGAAAGGCACCGATGAAATTCTCCTCACAGACCTGTGGACTAGAGGGAGAGACATACCGGTAATCAAGGCGAGCTACATTTCTCCACTATTGCTTGTAAGCTGGCAAAGCAAGAAATCAAGGTGCCAGATTGTGAATCGCTCATAGTTAAACATGCTCTTTGATAAAGTGTTGAAATATCAGGACTTTATATACTATACTATTCTCTGGTTTATCTTCCCTTATGTGAAAATAATAAGAACACCAGTGTGGTTGCACAACATCAATCCAGCATGAACTGAAACATATCTGGCTCCCACAAGTTTCCTGGAACAACACGCATAGATACTTTGAAAAGACAACCAGATAAAAATATGGTCAGCCACAGGATAAGACGACAACGGACTGTTTTGTTTTTGCACTGGGCTGCTTGATTATGCATGTGTGTCTCTATTAAAGCCAGACATTTCAAGCAAACAGAGGAAAAGAGAATGTGAAGGTTGAGGCACACCGTTCACTTCACTGGAACAGTTAATGCTTCTGCGGTCTTCCAGCCTTTAATAGGAGTTAGACATCTCCAATGAGGCCGGCGCAGTCTGATGAAGAGCACGCTGCACGACTTTCTGACAAACAAATCAATATGTAACAGGACAGAATGATCTCTCATCACAGTGGCATATTCGTAGGAGTAATTCATGGAGGCATTATCTTTTTCCTAATGCCTCAGTCGAGAATGAATAGTGGCTTAAATGCACTGCTTCTTACTTCAGAGAAGAAAGTCCTAATAGGACTAGTAAGACCTGTGGTAATAAGCGCTGCACAATAATATATTGTTCTTATGCATTATTTAATGGCACTGTGGGGAAGATAGTGTTTGTGTGCATTTCAAGTTCTGTACGAGAGCATGTAGCTCGCTTAATTGGCTTCCTCAAGAGAGCCAAAGAGAAATGCTGTTCTGGCAGAAGATATTGATCAATATGCCCAGATGCAGCTCCTGAAAGCATGATCTAAATCAGTGTCACCTTCAGATAAACAGGAGAAGGCTAGAAGCTGCAGTCGAAGACGTCACTGGGTGTTTGCTACCGCGCTAGACAAAGACATTGTTCACATGAATATATCATAATCCCTTTATCGAAATGACCATATAAAGGATGTGACAAGACAGAGTCGGGAGCAACAGTTAAAGGCTGCCACAGTGGCAGGACGACTGCACAACAGTGCTTCTTGAGGGCGACAGATGCCACTAATAATTGCTTTTATCCGAAAGGGGACTGGCTGGTTACCATGCAGCAGAGCTCACGGCTACAAAATGTGATCCTCCTCTGCAGTTTAAATGCCACATGCTATGCAGGTGACAAGTGTTTCTCAATTGAATATTTTTGCGTCCGGACTGAAGCTGCTCTGGACACGTTGAATATGTTTGGATTATGACGGCTGCGTATACCCCCGGGCTCAGATGGGTGTTAAATATCACACCACATCCTGCACAGCACTATTGAAAGAATAACCGTGGTCGTCTTTATGTGAATCTGTATCCCCTCACTTCAGACAGCTAGTCTCCCCCCCCCCCCCCCCCCCCCCCCACACACACACACACACCGAGCTTCCATTGCACATTATGACCCTATTGCTCCATTTTACATGTGACACTCATCCTGTGGCGGCGAGCGGGTCAGACTTTAAGTACCAGCGCTCCTCGTGCGCACCTGTATTATCAGTCATTGTCAGAGGCAAACAACTTAGCCACGGTTAACTCGAGCATGCTCCGCGCACACGTTCACGCTCCGTGACAATAAATGACAAGTTTCCTCATTCGGCTGTACTGCTCAGATGTCAGAGATAAAAGGAGCCATGCAGCAATCATTATTTCCAAGAGTTACCAAGTCAGAATACTGATGTTCTCAAGACATTCAAAACTATGACCAAGTGCCAAAAAGTACGATGTCTATCTACTCCGGTTTATCCACTTTAAGAGTTTCTGCTGCTTTGCTCTTAATTGTTTCATCTAAATGTATCGACTAAACATTTGTAAAAAAAAAAGCGTTTGCCAGTACGCTTGACTGACTGGAGTGTATTTGTAGTGAGTGTAGTTTCATTTTCCAATGTTGAAAATGAATGTGGCAGGGGAAGGCAGACTGACCCAGCATGCAGGTGAAGAGAGAAAAAGTACAATCTGGGCAGGTCACAAGTCAAACACAGGGCTAATAATGTCACAGTCAATGTGATGGGCAAACCTTTCCAATCCACCACTGGGCATGGCTTTATTTTACTTTATTCTCTCAGCTAACTAATGCATTCAAACCCAGGACACTCTCGCTGTGAGGCGACATCCTGCCCAACATACTGAACTAAATAACGTTTTTGAACGAGAAACACTCTTCGATCAGGGTCATCGTTTCATACTGTGTCAAATATAGCACATACGTGCCCAATAGCTGTGCTTATGATTTGTAAAGTATCACTGCAGTAACCTCTTTGGAGTGATATTTTAGTGCTCTTACCGTTTGCTCTTTGAATTCCTGATGCAGCGAAGTTGAGAGGCGGTGTTTAAATGCCTCTTGAGGCCAGTATGTTATTTACCTGTGTTTCCTGCAGTGTTCAGTGCTCAGCGTGCACCACTGCTTTTGCCTGTCACTTTTTTGACTCGATAACCTTAAAAAAATAAATTCCAAGGCTATAGCTGTAGTTTAATTGCTTCAGTGCTTTAGTTGCTACTCCTTTGATCTTTTTGGCTACATGCAATTACGCCATTTCTTCAACTGTTTTTTCATGCTTTTGATGCTTCTTGCACTAAATAACTTGAGTTGCCTTGGGAGAAACGTCTATCTCATTCTGTCGACTGATAACAACTTAATTGGTACTTATTTTCTCCTTTCTTTACTGCTACTTTTTCTGCATGCACAGTCCAGAATTCAAAAACATTAAGAGGATGGAGTTTTTTTATTTCAAACCCATCACTTCTTTTAATTCTGTCACTGTGTGCATCATCATATCCTTTGATCCTTCGTTGGTTATTTCTAAACAATTCATGGATGCAAAAAGCAGCCTGAGACTTAAACATGGAGAAAATTCCTTCACACAACAAGATCATCGACCCTTCTCACTTTCAACAAACTCATTTTCCTTTCACTAGCTTAGGCCCCCACCTCGGCCGGAGCGAGCCTTCGTCGGTTGTTTGGAGTGTGAGGAATGGTTGATGGAGATTTGGCCTGATGCGGTTTGGGAGAGGCTTAGCTGAGGATCCACTGCGGCTCCCAAAATAAGCCTGTGCGCTGGTCCGCAAGATCGAGTGAGGATTTGTGGGTCTAAAGACGGCGTTGGATATGGCCGAACCGATGTTGGACGGGTGTCTGCAGGAGGGCTGAACTCCTGGAATGGGAAACGAGAAAGCCATGGCATTGCGGTGGCCCAGACGTGAGCTGCATCGAGGACGCGCCCTTGGCGGACGGGTGTCGCAGCGTAATTTGATGATTGGGTAACCGACTGCTAGGTAGTCAGGAGTTTAAGGGATGGACTGCTGGGCCATCCGCGGCCCCACGTGATGCTGTGGCTACTATTGGTCCGATTTCATAGCATGGGGGGGAACGACTTGGCATCTGCTTGCAAGATCCGAGGCTGGTCTACGGCAAACGTCGGCCGTCGTGGAAACCCCCAAAAGACGGCAGAGGGAGCGGCATCGTTGTTGGCCAATTGTGTGGGTCCATTGCTGGAAGCTTTTTTTTCTCTTCTCTTTCTTCTTCCTTTCTTTTCTCTCTTCCTCTCCTTCTTTCTCTCTTTCTTCTCTACTTTGCTGTCTTTCCTTTCTCTCTCTTCTCGTTCTTCTCTCTTCCTTCTTTTCTCTCTTCTTTTTATCTCTCTCTCTGCGATTTGTTGTTGCTTGCTGCGTTCAGTGGTTGCGTTGTTGCGTTCAGTGGTTGTGTTGTTGCGCTTAGAGAGGGGGACAGCTTAGAGAGGGGGACAGAGGCAAGAAGACCTGGCAACCCAGTGCCAGGAATCTGCATTTGAAAAGCAGGATAGGGGAGGGGGATGGAGGAGAGGGAAAATGGCAACCCGGTGCCAGGAATCTGCATAGTAGGAAAAGCGGGATAGGGGAGGGGGCCAGAGGAGAGGGAACCTGGCAACCCGGTGCCTGGGTACGGGCAGAAGAAAGGTGGTGTGAGAGAACAGTGAAGGGACAGCTTAGAGGGGGGGACAGCTTAGAAAGGGGGACAGAGGAAAGAGGACCTGGCAACCCGGAACTGTGGGTTGGGGGGCGGAGCCTCTGGGTGTGTGGTGGCGTCACGTTGTTGGCGTCACGCCGGAGTGTTTGCATGTATGTACGTTTGTGTTTTTTTTTTGTTTTTTTTCCAAACGTGACTTTAGGAAAGTTGTGAGGAGTTGGCACGGTTTGCTTTGTTGCGTAGATGCTCTTAGCAGGCGGACTGTGGTCGAGTTGGAGATCAGCTGGTGCGTCTTCGATCAGCTGGTGCGTCGTCGATGGGGGACCTGGCTGGAGCGCTGGGGGGTGGCGGCGTCTTTGAACGCTGCGTGGGCAGCCAGAGTCGTCGGAGGCTCGTCCCGAGCTGGGTCTGGAGCGAGCGAAGAAGGAAAGCTGGATTTACGTTTCCGTTGTCTACGTCTGGAGGTAGCGGGTCTCCCTCTGCCACCGAGATGTGAGTAAAAGGAGGACGGCCGTGAGTCCGACTCTTCGTATTGTCGGATCTCTTCGTATTGTCAGATTCGGGTGGATGCAGCTGGTCGGCGAGGTGGAGATCGCGGGTTTGGCTGCCCGGACCCTCTCGATCCTGTGCAGAACACGCGAGTGTGCCGAGGCTTAGAGTGGCTAGGTATTTATAGGAGTGTGGCCGGAAGTGGGCGAGTGGCTGAGGTGTGGTCCTGCTCCTGAAATTCAGCTAAGTTTTATCTCCAATTATGTTGGGATCGGACTCTTATCTCTGCACATTCAAACCAGCACACATTAATATGTGGTACTGGGATACTGTAAAACAAGAAATCTCTGGAGCAGATATGTGCAATTTGCAAATCCCAGTCTGCAAGCATGACTCACTGCGAATTGCTATTTAAATATGCCTTGTGCAGAGAACAAAAACAGGTTTATACAATCTGTTATGAAGTCCTTTATACTCCCAAAGACAGGTCAATAGCTTGTGCTTGCTGTTATTCTCCCATTCCTGCAGTGGCTGATAACCCTCGACTGGTCCTGGGTTTCATAATGCAAACACATGATACCGGCACCACGAGCAGCTGCTGTAACACAATGCAACAGAACGGCAATGCAAGACCCCATTAATCTCACCCCATGGTCCGTATACAGCAACCTAGAAAGCAGAGGCCCTTGCACACATGGCACTGCCACTTGCTTTTTTACGCGTTACCTGCTGAGATATGAATTTGTTTTCGGCAGTTGTTTCCTGCCCGCACTAGCGTTGCTAAACATGGCAGCTTTGGCAATAATGCATGATAATGATAATGACCATCCCGCCTGATTTCATGAGGCAAACACATGACAGCAAGTGCCCTGAGCTTCTGCTGTAACACACTGACAAGCCAAAGACGTGAGCACCACCACTTACTGCAACACACATACACGTACACACACAGAGCTCGTAAAGAAACGACATCTCTACATAAGAGCCCCGCTGCATGCACTGCTAATTAAAATTACAAATCCAATAAGGCTCAAGGGTATCAACCCTCCGAAGAAGAAACCTCATTAACCTCTGTTTTAGGAGTCTTTAAGTCCCTTATGTTAAAACATGTAACCAAACATAAATTCAATTTTCTCTATTCACTCAGCCAGTCAAAAACACAGCCTTTACTGGAGCACTTCACAATAACAGCAAGTCAAACCCCTCAGCTGGCTGTTTGTGCTTTTGTTCGTTTGTAAGAGCCTTGTATGACGTATAAGAGTGGTTTTCTTTTTTCTTTCTTGGACATAAGAGGCACGTTTGTCAAAATAACAACGCCAAGACCTCATGACAACTTTCATTTTAAATTTCAGTTGACAGCAGTGAAGAGGTGGTATGCTCTGCCATGGAACATACATACAGTCCTAAGGCTCGCTGTGGGTAAATGAGGGTGTATACAGTAGATGCAGCCGGTAGTCACTGTTTTCCAATAGCAAGCTGCAGTAATGCTCACTGCACGCCCTTATGTAGCAACACGGCCGGCCGATGCCTACATCTTCCCCCCGGGGACGTCTCGGGAAGGTAATATGCGGATAGAGCCCTATGAGGGATGTTCACTTGACTTTAGTGGAAGCATAATGACATCTAACCCCTCTTCAATCTTATAGATTTACAACCTCGCTACCCCGGCACAGTCATCCTGGACCCTCACTTCTCCCATCTGGTGTTGCCGGTGTCCTCTGAGTGACAAACAGATATTTCACTGACCTCTTCCTGCCCTGCGTGCCAAAATTAGAATAGCCGGCGTGTAACAAACTTTCTACAAATGCTGAGTTGAATCTAAGGAGGCTGAGTTTATTGAGTCACTGGAAAATGATGAGACGGGCAAAAAACTCTGGGAAAACTTAATTACCAGCATTCACTCACAGCAACCGTGAGATTATTATCATGCTACTACATCAGTGCTTTTGATTTTTTTAAACCTCTTTTATCATCTCCAACCTGCTTAGCCGATTGTCAAAAACAAAAGCGCTGCGCAGCCCTGTAACTCACACACACAGTGCACACATCCTGCTGAGGCCTCCACTCACCATGCAATGAAATAATCATCCCTCAAATGGGACATTAGCAAGTTTACCCCTCATCATTCAAGCTCGGTGGCTCCACAGTAAAAAAAAAAAAGAAGAAAAGAAAACTGTCCACTCTCTCAGCAATCAGTGCTACTGCCCTGATGGGGAGGATTTCAGTGCTGCCGATAATTTATGAAAAGTCTTCGCCTCTGCGTCGTGCTGACGCAGACACACCCGGGCCATTTCCACATGCACCCCAGTCTCTGGGAATTCAAGTCGCGTGTCACTGTTTAACCGCCTTCGTCCCTCAGTTCGGAGCCCCGGCTACAGCATGACAGGGGCCCTATCTGTAACTGTATAAGAGCGCTACCACTCAATCAGTAACTGCTCCAGCATGTAAGAACCGACGATCTGAAGTAGCCTGAACACATCTCAGCTCGATGGATATCATATTATCGTCTACAGGAGACTGGGGATGCCTACAAAGTAGAGCAAAGACTTGCACATTATGCAAGCAAGAGAGAAATAGGTATGTTGCTGATCAGACAGATAGATAGATAGATAGATAGATAGATAGATAGATAGATAGATAGATAGATAGATAGATAGATAGATAGATAGATAGATAGATAGATAGATAGATAGATAGATAGATAGATAGATAGATAGATAGATAGATAGATAGATAGATAGATAGATAGATAGATAGATAGATAGATAGATAGATAGATAGATAGATAGATAGATAGATAGATAGATAGATAGATTGATTGCAGTTGGGGCACAATCAATGCGGCACACCATATATTTGGACACTGTTCAGCTCGTCAGAGAGGCACACATTCATCCACACACGAGCATCAGGAGTGGAAAGTCCATCGCACATTGCTCACTAAGTCTACAAAGTGACTTACCAAAAGTGGCACGAATAAAGCAGACGCCGAAGGGTTGATCCGATTGCACATGATTTCCGCCGTCCACACACTTGTCACACTGGATACATTCACCACGACTCTCAGATGGCAACGGGAGTTCATTTATTCCAAATGCACACGTACAAAAAAAAGAAAAAGCTTCTCTTTGGGGCTGGTGCTGAAAAATCCAGCGGACGTGATGAGTGACAATGTGCAGCTGAAGTGTCATCAAGCAGGGACTGTGGGGTATCTTCCAGTTACCTGCGTCGCGATAAAACCCCACCTTAAATCCCAGAACGATCCGATTGATACGTAAGGGCAGAAACTGTAAAGCCGAAAACGCGGAAAAAATCCAAAAGCGCAGGAGAGTCCGAGGCTTGCGTCCGAGCCGTGCACAAAAAGGGGGTTAAAGCGTCAGTCCGTGGTCGTATCAAGTCCCCTCGCGCACTGGTTTAACGCAGGAATACGATGGATTAAATTGTCCAATAAAGCTCGCGCTTGATATGAATTGCAGCACAGATGGGAGTCGGGACAGAAAACTGCAGTCCGGGGCTCGTTTGGAGGCGATGGGTTGCGCTCTTGGAAGAAAAAAAAAAGAAGCCTCTGGCGGTTGAAGGTTGGCGTCAAATTCGGGCTTTAAGTCCGCTAAGAGATCTCCAAGGTCGAAAACTCTCGTAATTACAGCACGGCGGCGCAGTTATCACGCCTGTTTTACTGGCAGCCGTTTGTTGTCATAACTTCCTCTGTCTGAAGCGCAATGAAAGGAATCCCACCCATCCACTGACACACTGTGGTTTTTTCTTATTATTATTCTTTCTCTAATAGGCCGACAATGCGTACCCATGCGATCAATTAGTTTTCATACATGGCTTGGTATGCGCGCTCCCCTCAACAAAGCGATGCGGTCGATTTCTCCGGGCGGGATGTGGCAGGAAATCTCGCTGTGTCCTGGGGAACAGGCAGCCTCCGAAAATGCGCCCTCTCTTACTCCTCGTGCATGCGCCCACCTGCGTAATAAGAGCCCGATACAAGCGAATACATGTTGTCACGCCATGATGTCTTCAGCAGAGCAGAGCCAAGTGGCCAGTGGACAAATGCTTGGTGTCAGAGGAAACGACTGACACCTTTCATGGGCAGTGCAGCACTGCAGCAATGTGATGTCATTTAAGCTGCATTTCGAGCATATATGTACACGATCAACTGAGAGTTTCTTTTTCTTTTTTTTCCTGTGGGGAAGATGAGAATAACATGTTATCACATTACAGTGGGAGGTGCTATGGGGTGTTTGCGATGCTCCGGGAAATAGCTGGTACAGCTCGTGGTCCAGCACAAGATGCTGCAACGGTGGGGAGGGAGAGAGGGAGGGAGGAGGGGAGGAGGGGAGGACAGTGGCGGTTGGGGTGTTGGGTCACTGCTGCACTTAAAAATCACATTCACCCCCCCCCCGCGTGCTGCTTTGTCTTCAGGCTGTAAATGAACACGCTTTCATTTTCTTATCCTCCTCAATCTTAAACGCCCGTCATGATAAGCAGGAGCACAAATATGCCCGACCACCCACGTGTCTCAGACTGCAATTCGTGCTTTACTTTGCTTTGGGACAAGCACTCTTTTTGGCCTACATCAATGCAAATGGGATATTCGTCGAGAAAACAAAATCAACATGAATACCATCCCACCATAAGAAAACAAACTGTGTGTAATCCTCTCAGAGATCCAGCAGAAAGCCAGAGACAGCCCATCCTTCAGTATAATGTGCACATCCGCAAAATGCCTCTAAGAAGAGGATAACGTGGGGTTGTTCTTTTGGTGCATATTCATCCCCAAGTGTATTATCTGCCTGCATGGAGGCCACACGACATGCCATGAGAAAAGGAATTCTGGTGGACTTGACAAATCCGGTCAAATCCGACTGATGTGACTGCAGGAACAATGCACATAGACTTGCATTATGCGATGGTGAATATTAGAGGCCTGCAGGCGAGACAGCAGAGGGAAGTTCGACCCCGACTTAAAGTACAGGAGATTTAATATATCTGCTTTGAGCTGAATTGATTCGTTGTAAAAAAAAAAAAAGTACCTGATCATGCAAGAAAATGTAAGATACAATAAAAAATATTGCTCGTAACAGGTCACGAATGTAATAATATTTGAATGTTCGGACATAAAAGTACCATAAATAGCAAGGTTACTGCTCATTATAGAGTACCACAGTCACACTTTATGTCCTGTAAAGTTACAAATAGTTAAAAATGATAGGAATAGCAAATCTCAATCGGAATACTTTTATTTCTTTGGCATTGTTTTACAATAAATATATCCTCGCACTACTAAAGCTGTAAATTCCGCATGAACTTCATTTCCCTGCTGCAACATAACAGGTGTTACAATCATCTAGCGTGCAACAAGGGCAGCAGCCTGTTGTAATTAAAGGGCAGTTCATACTGGGTGGGGCACCTCCAGGGCATTTCAAATGGATAGGTGAGATGTGACACAAACTCATTTTGGGAGACTTGCAAAAGCCTCTTTTCATGGCCAAACTTGAGTGCACAAACATTCAACTTTGAAACCAGACAAATTAAGCTTCAAATGCATTGTCGTACTAGTTTGGTGTCTTTATAAATAGACGCCGATTGTTCCAAAATGTCTTTGTGAAAAAGAAGGTGCTGCAGAGTCAATGTTTCATTATGCCATTGCCCTGAGCTTGATCTGAATGAGCATGTGTGTTCATGAGGTGGGCGAGTGCATAGGACGCATGCAACGAATACTGATGGGAAATGAGAAAGAGCCATGAAGGGAGCCAATCTGCTTTTATATCAGGCTGCACTCCATGGGGGCAAAGCGCGCTCTCACAGTAATGCACTGTAAACGTGATTGATTAGTGCGATATTGAGAGATTGTCTGTCTTAACCGTCTTCACCCGCTAAAGTGATGAAATTACTGCACACTGGTCTTTGAAAGCATAATAGCAGATTAGGTCAGTGTGATCCAGCCTCTCTAATAAGGAAACTTGCCATTCGCTAAAGTGCAAAACATAAGAAGAGCATCTGCACTCAGATCCAGTACACAGCAGCCAGCCACTAATACCCTCAGAGAGTGTGCTTAATGACCTGGAACACATTACATACTGACGTTGCTTAATTTAGCTTCAGGTGTATCTGGCCTTTGTATGTGTCCTTCTCAACATGTCATTTTTGACTCCACACAGTTGCCCTTGTCACAGTTTTAACAAATTGCCCCGATCAGTTTCCATTAAGGGCGATGAAATCCCAGTTCACTTCTCCCTGACTGAGCCGAAAGCACCTATAATATGTGACGCTCAGTTCAACGTGTCAGTGGATGGTCTCACTTGTGTCTACTTTGAATTGGGATAACTGCAGAATTAGTGCAGTAGCAGAGACAATAAAAATGATGTCTTCAGGAACAGCATCATCATTACAGTGTATATGCGGCGCTCTATAGTGGATCTTGTTTGTACTGTTGAATCACCCTGTGCATGAGTACTCTCTCTCCCACAGTGCAAAAGGTTTCTCCGAATACGCTACGAACTCTCCAGCTTACCATTAAATGTGGAAGCACCGTAGATGTGATTTCCACTATAAGGGTCTCTAATTGGCTTCACAGCGTGTGCTTTTTTTTTTTTTTTGTAACATGGTAAAATAACAGGCATGTGTAGGGAGCTGCATGCTTTGCCAGGGTTCAGCCTTGTTCTCTGTAGAATCAAACGAAAATGATGCAAAAAATAAGAAAAGTGCGCAAACGATAAAATCACCAGTATATTATAAAAAATAGAAAAAGCACTTTGTACACTCTGTTTTTACAAGGTGCTATTTACATGAAGTTATTATCGTTATTATTAGTAATATGTACAGCAAACCACAGGAATCACCTGCAAGTGCTGAATAGGCTAAACATGAATGATGGGTCTCTCTCATGGTGCCTTTCGTCACACAAATGTTATGCATTATTCCACTCGTACAGTCATGCGCTAATGTTTCATATGTGCCGTTGGCTGCTTGATGCTCGATGAAACACATGCTACTTACAGTTCTTCATTGTGCCCTTGTATGAGAAACCTCAAAGATAGACATGGGCAATCATGGGGAAGTGTGAGGTACAGCTCCCTCATAAGCCGTCCTCTGAGTTTGACTTCATGCCTGAAGTTATAAAAAGAATCCCGCTGGTCGTTAGGATCAGAAGACAAAGCTATCAGAGTAAAGACCAACAGCTGCACAAGCTTTCATTGTGTTATAAGGTAACATGTATTCCCAGGGGCATCTAAAATAGCCACTTCGATGCCAAGATTTTAAAACATTGCAAATGATATCGCAGAGTTTAATTGAGGATGCGACATTATATTAAAACAGCGAGAGGACGGTTTCAAAATCAGATCCCACATTCAGTCATCTTGGGTTAAGATGTTCAGAAAGGAAAGATCCCAAAGGTCTCGCTCTCTTTCTTTTTTTAATGAAATTTAAATGACCTCCTGGACCAAGAGACACTTCGTCAATGGCAATGAAAGACAGAGCAGACATTGGCTGTCTGGGTTCTTTAAAGTGGCTTTCTACACGATTTTTGACACCCTCTCTCTTAATGGAGCTCCTGCTCTCAGTAATTCACTTTTTCAAAGAGCACTCTGTTTCGCTTTCTGGGGAGGCATGAAATCATCCATCACATCTGTTGTTTTAAAGTTAATGAATCTCCGCATGCCTTTGGTCTTGGAAAGGTTTTCTGTATTTCTTGTATATGGTCAATTAAGGCTATAGGATATCGCTGAACATCTTTGCTGTTGGCTGCAAATGATCATGTAACCCTATTGAAGGCTGAGGGTGCTGTTTTTCTTTTTTACATTAAAGCTTCGTCTGTGGAACTTCAAGAGCAGCTGTGGGTTCTGATCCTGAACTTTGGAGGAGCTGCAAGGTTGTGAACAATGTTTGTACCCTTTGCACATAGAAATACTGTACATGGCAGACACTGACTGTTGACAGCAAGCAGGAATTTGTGAAAGTAAACACACATCAGACTAAAAAAATATGTTTGTTAGCATTGCAATCTGTAACAGAGTGGTTGTGTATATACAGCTATGAATTTCAAGATGAATCAACAGATAAATGAGAAGACTTTTTCATTTAAAGCTGCATTCATTGATCTTTTTTGCCAAAGAACTTTTGATTTCCAAAAAGCACTTGAGGGAAATATCTGGCTTCTTTGCTGATATTTGCTCAGTTTGTCTGTCTGCCGTAAGTTGCTGGTAGGAAGCGTACAGTGGGTTTATCAAAGCTTTTTGTTTGATAAACACAGCTGCCCGTATGGGGTTGATGAGTGGTGAGAGCCTTTTAAAAGCAATACGATGAGGGAAACTGCAGAGTCTGGCGTTTATTCCCTGTGGGTTCATCACAACAAGCATATCGGTATTATGCTTTCAAATATTACTTTTGATTCCAGGTATTAATTGTGGACAAGCTAATACGTAGTCAAAGCAAATGGCTTTCTCAAATGGGATTCATTGAACTCTTGATGGATTGAGTTGGGCACATACAATACATCTAACCCTACCTGCACTTCTGAGGAAAGTATTTTAAGATGAGAAAGCTTGACTGAGCATTTTGATCTCAAACCTGTCTGTTCTGTGCATAGATATCACACTGTAAAAGTTGTGTGCATGATTTCAACCTACTGCCCCAGATGGGACTCGCTACCGTCCTGCCATGAACAATTCCAAACACCATATTAGAGTGTATGCAGTCAAACTGATTTAATTCAACTACAGAACATTACTTCTTTTATTCGCTGAGTGTACGTTTCTCTTTTTTTCCCCCAAACTATCTATTTTTACATTATGCACTAATTTTGTCTGAAATTGATGTGTGTTTTTGTCCGTTAGGTAAGCAGGCAGAAAAATGAGAATTGCTATCTCAGGAAAAACAAAAAAAAATGTCAGCGGCAGAGTTTTCAAGGTGCCATGGCAACAGAGTATTCAACATAATTTTGATGAGAACAGCAGGCAAAGAGAGGCTGATTACAAGGGTGAGAATTTGTTACTTCAATTGCAAGGGCAACAGAGTCTGATTGCACACACACACACACATCTTATTTATCTGGACCAGTGTGCAAGGACGCTGTTCTTTTCACGGCCCTTCAGTAAGAGGATGAGTGAGAGCGGTTGTTGCATCTTAGTGTGGCGATGAAGGACTCAGGCTATAGGTTGCTGTTTCAACAAGGCTAGTTTATCAGCTAAAGCATTGGCATAGTGATGTGAAGTGGATATAGCTTTGATTGGCAGTGCAGCAGGATGAGACTGCTGGGCGGAGACTCTGTGTTTTTACCCTGAGGAACTCAATTTCAAATCACACCGGAGGAAGTGGCAATCAACACAACACTGCAGCTGTCTATCTTGGGTGGCTATTTGAAATTCTCAATCTCACTCTCCAGTGCTCAGCAAACACACCACCATCCTGACAAACATAATCACTCACAGCACAGATTCACGGAGCATCTGTCGTCGGGTAAAAAGCCTAAAAGAATGCTGCGGCTAAGTTAAACACCTTTTTTTGCGCTGAACACACAACTCTCAGCAGCACATTAGCAGGTGATGACTGCTCTGTAAAAATCCCGGTCATCATATGACTGAAAGCCCTGCGTGGCCAATGTTTACTTGGAAAGCAGGAACAAAAGCAAGAAAAGAGAGAATCCTTAATGCCTATGTGGGATAAATTAATATGAACAGATTTTTTACATGACAAAGAAAGACCTGTCTACGTCACATGAATGTTGACTGTATATGCATTTTGTCAAGAAACGTTAATGAATGACATCATAATAGGGTTATATGTGATATTATTAAAGCACTGCTGCTAACAAGTGGTCCGCCACAGTTCCATCTTCAGCAGAGTACATCACGACCTGTAATACATAACTTACTTTTCTTTCTTATTATTGTGCTCAACTGTAGAAAGGCACTGTAATTCATGAAGTAATCTCATCAAAATGACAGCGATCACGGTGAAGCCCCCCCCCCCCCCCCCCTCAGACTAATTGAATTGAAAGGATGGATCTGGAGGCTACCTTTGTGTGAGCTCATGTGAGTTTCAAGGCTCCACGCCATGGTTTAGTGCTGGAGAATAGATGAGTGTTAGGGTTCAGTGGGTGTATGGAATAGAGGCTACCAAGGCTGGGATAAAAGGAGGATGGCAGCTAACACACACTGGATGGGTGGCAGTGACTAAAGGGGACCTGAGCACAGAAGCACCACAGAGCAACCCTCATCTCCTCTTCACAGGCGGACTCTGATAGAGTGTGTTATCAGTGCAGACAGGCAGGCTAAATCACTGGTTGAGTAAAGGTTAAAGCTACTGGTGTGTTACTTTGCCGTGAGGGCGGGCAGGTGAATGTCAAAGCAGCTTGTATCACAGGGGAAACACTCCGGGGTATAGGGTGAGACAACCCAGGGCAGCCAGTTCACTCATGGGCAACATGTAAGATCAGAGATCACCAGGTAACCGTATGCCTTGGCGTCGATTACAGTGGATAGAGTTGAAGTTGTCCTGGCGGAGGCCTAGTTTTTCAAGCTTGAGGTTTCATTTAGTGGTTTGAGTGCATTGCAGAGCACTTACAGCCGAAGCACGCACTGAACACGCCATATAGCCCAAAGAGGCAGCAGGAGTAAAGTAGCCACAGAGCCACATAGACGCAAACAAATCGCGGAAAATCATCTCGCCGCCTTTCCCTGATTGCGGTGCGCCTGTGAACACTTGCAGGCTAGCTAGTAGCTTCCATGATAATTGTCTCCTCCACAGTCAGTTATTCACACCAGGTAAAAGTTGCTTCTTGGCCCACAATTACATACATTTTCAGTTGTTTGTTTTTCATTAAATCACTCAGGAGCTTTCCGGTATATTTCACTTAAATTTGCATTGTGTAAAAAAAACCTCAAGAGCACAGTGACCTTTGACCTTTGACGACCAAAACCTTGTCATATCTATTTGAAGACGGACGGACAACCCGAAAACATAACGTCTACAAACAATCAACTCTCTAGCCCACCTTTTTTTGAATTGCTGGCCAGTCTTGCGTCGCATGCTATCCCATGATGCATTGAGGAGGAATTCACTCACATCTCGCAGAAGATGAATAGGGGCACTTGGTTTCGCACCAAGTTGAGTGGCTCGTTTCCCTCGCAGAGAAAACAACGGGTGCTGGTGTTTCAATGAGACGGGTGGTGTTACCCTGGAGAATCCATGTGGTACATTTTCCTTTGCTGTGCAGATTTGTTAGCCGACTGTGTTCTGGATATAGTCATTAACACGACACAAAAAAAAACAACAAACACTTGGCTTGACTCTTAATATAGTTTTCCAATGGTATAGTCTCCTAAGGCAAACTGCATTTGCCTTTAGGCACCACATTCATTTCTCCTTGTGTGTTTCCTTGTTAGGTCTCAGTAGAAAAATAAATTGTAAATACACAATGTCTTGTTCCCACCTGGCACTTAGAGTAGATCTGGGACTTGGCTATAATTGAGCCTATGCAGCATTCCATTAGTACAGCTGTCCTACAGGAAGGCAGCCTGTTCGGGCTTCTCTGTGTACTGTATCCACCGCTAAAAAAAGGCCTCAGCCCAGGAAACCTTGTTTAATTTTATTGGTTTCACTCTTCTTTCTCACGGGGCATGCTTTCGTTGGGGATCTTGCAAGTTATGCAAAATGTAAGTCAGAGCAGCTGCTCAGACTCCATACTCGTAATTTTATAATGGAAAAGTGAATGTGGTGAATTCACAGGCCGACTGCGACGACTCTCTCTCTGCTCTACATTGACAGTCCTTTATCCATAAATCCCACAGTTGGACAATAGTGCTTTGGGTTAAACAGCTGTTGTTGCTGTTTGCACACAGGAGTCAAGTGTGTACACAGGAAGAGAGTGAGAGAGAGGGGGGGGGGAGGAGGAGTCGAGCCTTCAGCACCTGCTCTGCAACTTCAATAGATAACACTAAGTATGCTCAGTGTTTTGGCCCACAGCCCCCCTTTTTTTTCTCTTTCCTGCCACCGTCATTTTAACCAGACTTGAGATAGAGCCGGTTTGCTGCGATACCCGATTAATTTCCCTGGGGGCTGATCATTCAATATTCAATCGCTATGTTATGCGGCAACAACTGTGGATGAAGCCAACTGAGACTGCTCTTCCTGACCGATATCATCAGAGCTCAAAACAATCTCATGCGAAGTGATCACAAGATCAGACTGAGACACGGGAAAATAACCTTGTTTCTCTCCCAGTTGTCAGTTTGGATGCAGCATGGTATGGTATTACATGCAAATTATGTTTGTTCTACATTAATACAGAGAAATAAACGCGACTGCATTACTGGCTAAAATATAGACGGGCTCCCGACACATTTAATGGGCTTTCTCGATTGCATATTTGACATCTTAAATTTGAAAATTGAGAATAATAATTGTTAAAATATAATTATATTTCTTACTTTCTTTATTTGATTTGACAGTTGTTGACTACACAGAGACATTGTTATACTACTAGGCTTATTCAATATATATATATATATATATATATATATATATATATATATATATATATATGGCACTAAATAGCGCGAGTTAGATATTGTTGTAATGTTTCGGACCTTTGCCCGAGGAGATTTTCTCAATCTGGACCTTTTGGAATTTTAGTTGAAGACCCCTGGCATAGGGAGTCTTTTGAGCAATTAACTCAGGCAATGACGGTTGAGACAGTGTGAAATCACTTTACACACCATGACAGAGTTGAAACCGTTGTATATGTGCAGGATGCACTGCTTGGAAAAAAAGGAAGCTATTTGAGATTTGATAGCCCTAAACATTCAAATTACTTCTTGAAGGGAGGAAAGGCGACGTGCCACAATCATTCCATCCTCCTGCATCCCACGTCCACATACACCACCGAATGCTTTTGCCTTTTGTTTTGTTGTCCTACAAAGAAGTCGTAGGTGGTCTTAGGTGGGTGATGGATGTACGAACAAAGCCCAATTGCTTAAACGTGACCAGAAAGTGTTTATCTGCAGAGAGGAAATTAAATGGAAAGCAAACGTTCGACACTTCTGTGAGAATGATAAAGTTCGGAGGTCGGAGTGGATGGATGGGGCAAGAAGAAGCAGATCTTGATTTGAAATCACACCCTATTTACTATATAGTACACTATATTCACCAATATATTTGAGTGTCCAAATTATAACAAAATTCTTGTAACCTTAACAAAATAGTTATTTGAAGCCGCACCACGTTTCCCTTACCTTAACTGGTTATTTCAACACAGGGCTCAAAATACTTTTGTTGCGTGACTGGATCTGACCAAAAGAAACATTTCTCTGCTAGTTTTCAAAGTGCAAAAGTTTCCAAGCACATCGATTTATACCGATCCAAAAGATTACATCGTGTCACGTGACTTGTCTTGACGTCTCTATCCTGAGGTTGTAGGAGGAATCGGGAAGGGGAGAGCCAGCCAGCCAGTTTGATTGCACCTAAACAAAATCCGTAGCCTATTACGAGCTTTATGAATCAAACACAATTTAACAGTTTATTGTATTTTGAACAATGTTCTATCATGGCTGACAACTTTTTGATGTGGTTTACAGTGAGATAACAGAATTACTAACTTCGACATATTATATTATAAATTTCAGCAAACCTCTGACAGGAGAAAATGTTTGACTGTTCATACAAGTGTGTGAAAAGTTTGCGCGAGTCTCACGGTCAACGGTCAACTATTTCATGTGTCATTCTTGAGGACAAACATTGTGTTTCGTTTTCTTATTTGGAGGACTTCTTAAAAAAATGACCTTGATGTAAACATCAAAATGCAATTCCGGACAGAATTAGTTTTTTTTCCAAATGCTGCTGTGAATTATTAGTACAGGGTTGGATCAAAAAGTCTGTTTTAAGGATATTACAGTTTTGTTGTGTTAAACATAACCCACAGCAGTGTAGTGCAACTTAAATAAGCAATTTAAAATCTTGTCACAGTATGTATCTGCTTAAGAGCTTTGGATGTTTTTACCCAACACTTATCCATAATTTGCCTCAGCATCAAGCACAGGTTTATTTAATGAGATATTCATCGGAGGGGGCGTTATGTTTAGACATCTCAGTAAAACTACACAGTCACACTTTTGTTCATTTTGTGACACGAGCCTATTGATGTTCCTCCCCTGCAGAGAGAGCTTCATTGATGGCAAAATGACTGGCTCAAGGTCTCACACGGGGCAATCATCGATTCCACAACTTATGTCGGGGATTCTTTCTGAACTCAAACCGTTGGGGCATATTGCTGGCACAAAATGTGTTTACTTCAAGTGACAAAAGAGGGAGCTTGTAGGCTGAAATGGGAAAATCTGAAGAGGAAACATGAGATACAGCCTGTGTGTGTGAGTGACAGAGGGAGACAGGAATGAAAAGGCATTTTAACAGTTCTGCCCGACCTCGAATACACTTGTATCAAAGAACTCAGCACCATCTTGACATGTTGAAATTAAATCGAATTATCTTGGCAACGTTTTTGTCACATTGATGATTAAAATGCTGTGTGGTGTTGCTTCATTATCGTACTGTGTAATCATTAATAACATTTAATGAAGCTAATGGATAGCAGCTAATTTGTGTGTAAGTAAATATCTTTAGCACATTTCCAAGAACAAACCCATTAGATAAGAAGAATTAGTACATTCATGCATGACTACAAATGACCAAATGTCACTTATTGTTTTTGTTCAGTTTGAGGAATTCAGTTATTTGAGGTTTCTGAGTCAAGCAACTTTATATCTGTTTGTGCACGGATTACAAACTCATCCGCTCCCTCACCAATTTGTTTCGACAGTGTTAGAAAGTTGAAGCGTTCAGCGCTGAACAAGCCAGTGTTTCTGCATTAGTGAGTGATCAGGACCAGTTGCTGGACAGCAGCCAGGGATTGGAGTCGTTGAAAAGGCAGGCGAGGGTATAAATAGTCTTTGTTCGATACACACTACTTATCATTCTCAACCCCTCGAGTTAAGTGATTTCTCAATTTATTCAGCAGCTATGGGCAGTGTGAATGTAACAATGTCAGATATAATACAAGATTTGGATTGCTGTCTCATTTAGTCACTGACAAATCTGTACTCATAGCGCTTTCAGTTATTCTGCAAAAATTGTACAATGTTTGACAGCACAAGAAGCTGAGATAATTAATGACCAGAAATGGGATAGCCACTGCCACCTTTTTCAATTGACTTTAAATTAGTATTTTTTATTTTTTACTGGGTGGTAAGACTGGAAACAGCGGGAAACAGCTAGCCTGGCTCTGTCTTAATACGGAAATAAAACCTGCCTACCAGCACTAAAGTTGTAGATACAAAGCCCCCAGGTTTGCTTTGTAGCTAATTTTACATAGTGGCCAAACAGTGGAATTACAACTTCCGGGTCCAACACGTGATGCCATTGGGCCCAATTAGACATTTTATGAATATGAAATAACGAATTTTATCTGAATTTTTTAACTCGGAAGATTCATTTTTTTTACTTCATGCACCACTGAGCAAATTTCACAGGAAGAAACGGGGCTCCACTGTATCCAGTGCTGTGTATACATCCATGGCAGATCATTTGGACAGAGCCAGGCTAGCTGTGTTCCCGTGCGTCAAGTCTTTATGCTGAGCTAACTATTTCCTCTTCATCTTTCTCACCTTCACTGCAATGAATTTGTTTTTGAAAAACCGATGTCGCTTGTTTACCAGTGACATCCCCAGCTGAAATCAATTACAGGTTTGCTGAAGTAGAATCAGAGAGACGACGCTGAGCAGCTGAGCCCGTTTCAACCTAGCTAGAGACAGGTGCTTTGACAGCTTGTTCTTCAAAATAGATGTGAGACGGAAAGATGGAAATATTGCATGAGGGCACTGGAGGGAGGCAAAAAAAGAAAGAGATTAAATATGGAAATAATCAGCAATGGTTAGCATAACATATTAATGTAAAAGTGGGATTACTTATCTATTATATTCCTACTCCTTAAGAAGGAGATGACAAATTTTGACCAAAAGGAGAATCATTTTGAACCTAGTAGTTAACACCTAACAGTCAAAATGTACTGTCAGAAAGCACTGCTTAATTCTGGTTTGCGATGAGGCCAACTACATACATTTGGTGAAATTTGTAAGAGAAACTATATTTACTTTAGCTGTCACACAAATGAGTCAAGGCAGTTGGACGTGATCGCGGCTAATTAAACACAATGGAAACCTTCTAGCAGGGAAGGATGACAGAACATCAATTCCTCATGTGCCTCCTCGTGAGTCCTGCTTTGTAGGAAGTAAATGACAGCCAGAAAAACTGTAACAAATGCCAACATGTGGGTAAAAATATCTGATTGTTCAACTGTTAATGTGGAAAATATGATCTGAAATCAAGATCCTATATTAGGCTTGGGCGAGGTGATGAGATTATCAACACTGTAATGGTTGACTGAGATAATGGTCCTCGCGTGCCTGTCGCTCTCTTTCTCTTCTTCTCTTACTTTCTCTGTGCTCCACCGCATTGCTGTCGAGTAGCCCAACAAAGTAAACACTTGCTAGCAGAGTTCTGCTTTTGCGTTATTTTGGTTTTATAATAGTCATTTATGTTTTTTTTAGATCAATGCAAGAGCATCTGGTTAATACCGGTGCGTGTGGGAGAGAACATGTTATGTGATCATGTGGTTTTTGAAAGTTTAAACGCCAACAAATATGGATTGAAGAATTTCAGCATTTTGTGAGCTATGAAGGTTAAAACAGGTTGTGAATTTTGGAAATGATTACATTCGTCTTTTTTCATTAAATTTGGACTTTTGGACTGAGATAATTGCAGATACGAGCCACTCAGCAGCCGCGTCCCACGCTGTGTTTGAAAGAGAGGGGAAGAGAAGGTGGAAGTGGAAGGACTATGGCACACAATGGTTCTGTTAAGTTATTAACAACAATAATTCAACTGCCTTAGGGTGGGGCACTGAAATCTGTACTTTTAAAGTACGAAATTACTCATTTTAAATCACCTCATCTGAGTCTAGAGAGAAAGAGAGAGAGAGCAAGTCTACGTCACCCCTACAGCTTGTTCAAGTCGCAGCGAGTCAGGGCAATGGCGAGCCGAAAGCGGTCGGACCTGTGGTTACGCTTCTCAAAACTTGATGCAGACGACCCCTGTAATCCGAAAGAACAAACCGAAAAAAAAGTTACCGTTGGTACCGAATTCAACGTATCGTTAGAAAGGTAACAGTTCCCATTCGAGAGCAAATCCCTGCAGCAGGTTCCAGAAAGAGTTGAGACTGTTGTGGCTTTGTTTTGGAATGATGTGTTTAAGAATCAAAAGTATGTGCAAATACTTTTGGCTATGCGGTGTACATTGTGATGATGTCCCTTTTGTTGACTGATTCTGGAAAGGTTGTCTTTGCATGACACAGGTTTCTAAACTGTATGTTTTTACTGAGAACTCAAATATTCATGTTTAGTTTTTTGAATTATTTGAATTATTTCACAAAAACTGGATGTAATGTTAAATCTTTTTTTTTTTAATCCCGCCTTGGACATTGAAGCATCTATTAGTTCCAGTCGTTTATTATTTGTGTAGTTTTAAAAGTTATGAACCCTCATTTGGATGATAACTAAGCTCCCTGCAAATCAAACTCTGAGCAACTGTAATTTAGTCAACGTAATTCATTTAGATTCTCATTCAGTGGTAAATTGACAGTGCCTTTTGTTACACACACACATATGTCTGCATCAGCCCTGCCAATAATCTTATAAATATGGCTCCACACCACACTGTCAATGAATTTCATGCTACGACAAACCAAAAATCCTTTTCACTCTCCAGTATTCCCTTAACTATGGCTTTCATGCCATCCAAACACCATAGAATGATAACAGGGTGTATTCCACAGTATTTATTGTGGAATAACCCCTTATTGTATACTGTTGAGTGTAATTATGTTCGCTAGTTATTTTCAATTATAGAAACAAATGTGAAAATAAAATGTTTTCTTTGGATGTTATTCGAACATTTTAGTTTGAAAGAGTCTTCAGTGAGGTGATTCTGTGCTAAGTGGAGCATAATTATCTCCAATTTGTAGCTTACAGTTTTATGAACTGAGCACGATTCAGGAGGAGCAGGCCTGCGCTGTGAGCTCACACTCTCTGCTTCCATCACTTTTCAGAGCTCAAAAAGAAAACTCAAAGAAGAAAAAAATTGGGATTCTGTTTTTTTAATCTTAAATCAGGATATCAAAGTTATTGAGGAATGATATAAATCCTATTCATCCGCAACAATTTGAACCTCTCTGGTCTGTGTAATGATGTCTCTTTCGAGCAAAGAGACATCATAAATGTAATTATTATGTTTAACATGAAATAATTAATGATATGCCACATGTATACATGTTGGTTGATATATTTGCCACTTTTTAAAGGCCGGTCTGTGAGTCTATTATTTTCTTGGGATTTATTTTTTTCTGTTCTGCATTGATGATCTCTCTTCAGCTCATTACCTGAATACATTTTATTCAGGTAAAGGAACAAAAAGACTAAACTTTTAAGATCAATACAACTGTCAAAAAACAATGAAAACCCCATAGCGCATCCTGCTGTAGACGAGTGTTTCCTTTGGGATTTCGTGAGACTCTGGTGGAGAGGGGGGGGGGTTCTTTACCCTGTGCCTTTCCAAGCTGACCTAGAGCCAGTTGAGGCGCACCGGAGTAAAATGCACCCTGCTAGGGCCAGACAGCACCGGGGAGAGGTTCCACGAGGGGATTCTCACACACTGGCAAACGGCCCCCTAAAGGTGAACCCCCCCGGGCAGACTGCCCGGACCCCACCTGTTGGAAAGCTTAAACAATAGTTTTGGTTCATTATGAAACTGTAGCTGGCCTAGTCTGATCACTTTGACTTAAATTTGAATTACACAACAATTGATGATGATTGGAAAAAGGTCCAACATGTTAGATGTCATAGGCTGAGAACTTATCACCAACATTCTATGACTGCTATACCTGGCTTAGACGTTACCAATTATTACTATAACACCTGAAAGTGGAGAGTCATGTCCCCCTTATTCCAACGACAGTGGGATGGTTTGCCTGATGTCTTTAAATACCATTCAAATATAAGTATGATTGACACTGCCATCATATAATCTATATCAGAATTTAAAGAAAAGATGTGGGATCGATCAAACTCTAAAGTACAAATTATTTATGTATCACTGAGATTATCACAGGGAAGTATTTTATGAACTTGCATATTGATTTACATTATAGCCTTTACTTTGTTTAGACTGAATGTCTTGATTGTTATCTAACTGTTAATTGTACTGACTTAAATTTCATCATCTGTTGTCTGACTAAAGGATATCACAGGCGGAGGCTCATCCACCGATAGGTCCCAAACGGTTTGTGAATCCCTATTTCTAAAACGGGAACTAATGGTGTCAATCTTATTCCTGAAGAAAAAACGCAAATTCCTGAAACTTAAGAACTGAGGCGGAGATGAGTCGACAATAGTGTTGATCGTGGAAAAGAGGACTTTGGGGTTTGTTTTCAAGAATAGTCTTTGAGAGGTGGGCTTGTCTTTCTTTTCTGACAGCGTGAGTGTAAATTCCCATGTGGAACTTTAAGATGTCAAAGTGGACATTTCATTTACTTTGCAATACCGCGCTTTTGACAAGCTAACCCCAGGGGATGGCAAGCAATCGTCACAACCGCTATGTTCACGTTTTTCTTTTTTAAATTCTTTGCAATGGGAGGGCCTCGTATTTACAATAGGCTACAAACACCAGCACTGTGACGAGTCGCTGCGGGTTTTCCAGTCAGAGAACTGAAACATTTTCAACTTTGGGTAACAACGTGCGCTCGTCACTGTAAATTTTACCCAGCTGTCCAAACACAATGAAGGAGGGGTGAGACAAATACCACAAAGACCAACTGCTGTCACATCTTACAAGAAGGCTACATGTGCTGTACAGCAGCTACAACTGAGGAGAAGTGAATACGAATAGACCGGCAGGTCCAGCTGCTCTCTTCAGCCTTACCTAATTGCAGAGCAAGTAGTCTATCTTGTGCCAACATTTTTAATTCTGAGGATAGTCAGTATCATAGCAACCAGACAAAACCAGACGTAAAAAAAACACTCTGTTCTCTGTTGTGCATTTAACAATGAACAAGTACACTTACAAAAAAATTCAGAGGGAGAAAAAAGAAAATCCTGCTTGACTTTGTGTGCTGGTCCTGACTAAATGGGAAAGGGACACAGGGCTCTGAAATGATATTTGGGTCGGCCCTGATTTGGTTTGAACGTAAGCATGACGCGTGCACCATCTCACTTCACACGCTTTTTTTTTTAATACCGGTTTGTATGTGGGAAATAGCATGTGCATTTATACATCTAAACCCTTGAGTGCAGTATACCTGGCAGGTGAAACTGCCTCTAAAAAACAAAGCGTGTAACTAAATATTTCTCATGCCAGATTACAGTGACTTGACCACTGAGTGGATGTGAGAGTTCCTACTTGAAACGAGTAGTTTTAAATAAGGTAAGTTACATAACGACAAGAGAGTGTATGTGTGTGTGTGTGTGTGTGCGTGCGTGCGTGCGTGCGTGTGCGTGTGTGTGTGTGTGTGTGTGGGGAGATTTGAAAGCCCTCCCCTTAAACCATGCAGCCAACACGCTGTTGAAAGGGAAACAAAGTCATAGATCTTTGCTTTTAACAGGGCTGTTCAGCTGAAGTCTTCAGAGAACGACACACTGGTTTTTGCGAGCTGCCTCTCTGTGAGACTGGCTCGGCCTTGCGAGTGACCTTCCAAGGTCTATTTTTGTCAGGTAATGACTGTCATTATTGATGCCTTTTTGCTTTACATTGCTTTTTCTGCAGCAGCCGTGCTCGGATAGAGACATTTACACAGCAGCGGTGCTGTGCTGCTCGCAGCGAGTCCGACCAGTGTCCATCGAGTAGCTGATGGATTGTCAGGTTTCCCCACATCCATGTTCAGAGAGGACATGGAGGTGCCGCCCTATCACAGTGTGCTTCGGCGCCTCCAGCTCCCTCTTGATTGCCTGACATTCCTTATCAACAGTCAAGTAATTCTGTTCCCTTGGCAACAGTTTCCTGCTGATACAAAGAACCAGGTATCACCTTGAAAGTTTAGAACTGTGGTTGGCAACCTCTGTGTTTTCATTTGAGTGCAGCTGCGCCATCATTTTCAGGAGGAATCGAGGGTTTAGTCAGGTTTAAGATTTAATTTGTATCCCCTTACTGCACTCCCCTACATTCAGTCTTCTATATATTCCTCTTTACCACCTCTGATCGGTACTGCTGCGCTACAGAGCTCGTATTAAGGGGTTTTACTGTCCGGTTATATCTGGTATATTTCAGAGGAAGGTCTCAATCTCAATTACTCTCAAAAAGGATGGGTTATAGTGCAACTGTAAATTAATTTAAATCGTATAATATACAGAACTAAGGCCACTTTGAGATTAGGCTCTCTCAAGCGGCCTGAGTGTAAGATTTTAGTGACATTTCTTTTCTCCCTTTCATGACCTGTCGGCAATTGTTATAGAGGATCACACAATGTAATTCAAATTATACTATTAACTACTCGACTGGCACTGACATGCATCAGCCCTGCGTTAAATGGAACAATGTTATATTCACTTTGGCAACACCTCATCAGCATCGTGTTCATTTCTTGCATTATTTCACTTCTCTGGAGAACGCCGAGTCTCTCCACAGGCATATAATATTGTCTGGCCAGAAAATAATTAATGAATCTTCATTTGGGGCGACTGTGGCTCAGTGTTGGAGCAATGTCTTCCGTCAATCGCAGGATTGGCGGTTTGATCCCTGGTTCCACTATAGTCCGTGTCGATGTGTCCTTGGGCGAGACACTTAATCCGTAGCCTGCGGTGTGTGAATGGGCATAAATGCTCGTTGTAGTGCTGATGGGTTGAATGGTAAGTGTTCAAATGTGTGAATGACGACATGTAGTGTAAAAGCGCTTTGAGTAGTCGGAAGACTAGGAAAGCGTTATACAAGTAGAAGTTAATTTACCGTTCGTAGCTACAAGATAGATTATCTGGCAATCATATACTTTTGTCTTAAATATATGTTTGCGTCTGCTTGTTAGTTTTGTTTTCAATAGATTAATATAATCATCTCTCAACTCTATCAGAGATCAAAAACTGCAGATTATATTAGACTTCTGTTGAACACAAACATTGAGACAGAATCAAGACAAAAACATGCATCTGTCATCTGAACTCTTTTTGGTAATATAATGACACACATGAAGTAAGCACAATGCAAAGGGGAGACGTGAGGTCAGCAGGATGGATGAACTATATCAAGCATGTTTTGGTGCTAAAGTGAGGGGGGGGGGGGGTAACAATTGTATGAAGGAAAATGTTCCTTTCTTAAACTCCTCTACAATTAACGATTCGATTCCAATGGTAGGTTTAGAATAGTAGCAGGCAGTGGCAGTTTAAAATTCTTTAACAATAACATTCGTGAACTCAAATGCCTCTTTTTTTAAAAAAGACTTTAATGTGATTCCAAGTATTTCAGATAGGAACATTCTAATCGGGGCTGATTTTAAATACTTGATCCCCTTTTAGATAAATGGTCTTCGAAAACTCTCCAACAACCCAACTCCCGTCTGAACATGTTGATAGAGAGATTTAATTTGGGAGACATGTAGACACATCTCACTGATAGAGATCCTTCCGTCTTCCCTCCAGTTCGTGAAGCTTATTCACACATTGACTATTTCTTGCTAGATTCAAAATTATCAACTGTCAAAACTGTAACATATCACCCCGTCATGATATCTGATCGTTGGGGCTGGTATAGTTGCCAGTGGCGCTTTGATCCCACGTATTTATCTGATGAGCAGCAGCAAGAACAAATTTCCTACTTTATCACGGAGAATGACACCGCCGACATCAGCGATTCCAGATTATGGGTAGCTCCAAAGGCTTTCATCAGAGGTCGTATCCCAGCCTTTGTCTCTAATAAAAAAATGGAACGGGAGAACAGCAGACTGAAAGATATTGAATGTGCCCTTTCAAATGAAGAAAAGTAATTTAAGGACGAACGATCCCAATGAAGCCACTCGAGTCAATCACCAAGTTAATATATAAATAGAATACTAACGCTTCACAATGAGTTGGCTCACTGCTTTCTAAGAGCTGGGAGGGACGAGTACAGAAAACTCACAAGGCCGCTGCGACACACACAGACCCCTCATGCCATCCTTAACACAAGAGGCAGAGAAGGCAAATCTATGACAGATCCAGTTGAGTTCAATCAATGTTTTGCAGAGTTCCAGCCCAACTAATTTAAAACACTTTGGCTTTGGTAAAGAGTTTATAAACTGGATTTGTGTTATTTATGCACATCCTCAACCATTAATTACTATTAACGAGTTTTTTTTGTATTTGAGAGGCGTTTTCCAGAGTTGTTCACCCGATCTCTTCACTTTAGCTGTTGAGGCAGTTAAATTACAATTAGAATTTACAACACAGTTAATCGTCTATCTGTATTTGCAGATGACAGAACATTATTTTTGTCACGCCCCAAAACATTCACCCGAGCACTGGAACACTTAAAAGATCATTTCGAAGCTTTTAAGGTTACAAGGTAAATTGGGAGAGGAGCGAGCTTGATGCTCAAAGTGGACCAGAGTTTTCTACACACCCCAACTTTTATTCAAATGAAATGATTGGAAGGGCTCATTCCAGTCCTACAACAGCCACAGATACTGGATTTCTGTTCTTTTTTTTCTGAGCATCTGATTCACTGATTACTGTCACGATGTAATGTGAATTTCTCCAAAAAATGTTTTTGTCGAAGATTTCATCTGTCAATCACATGTGAAGTAAGGTTTAATAGATTTATTAAAATAATCTTTTGAAGCAAGAACCTGGGGGACATTATTTGCGATTTTAAGAATGTGTGTGAATGGACGTTATGGTACCATTCCTGTCAATCATTTCGAAATGTGCTATTTCTAACAAGGGCTTCAGTTAGATGCAAAAAAAAAAGGCAGTCTGTCCTCTTCTGGAACCAAATTGGAAAACGTAAGTAATATATATTTCCTTTCCACCCTTTCTGTGGAATAAGTCGGTTTTGACCAGTCTTAAAACACTGGCCACTCTCTTTTTATTGTTTACGTGTCATCACCATTCATATCATTAAATTGTTTATTAGAGCACTTGCTCTCAAAGTGCACGCGGAACTCCCTAAGGTCTGACGTTTACCCACCACATTCTGACAAAATCCTGTGGGAACCATATTTTATGCTGGTTAACATACTGCTGTGCTGCATTTGACAGTGCTTGAAGAACAAGGGACGGTTAAGGGGATGATTTTACACTTCTCACATCAAAGTCCCTTCATGTATTTTCATCTGCATCAAAGTTGTTCTCATGTCAAAGGTTAGAACATGCCAAATAATATGTGTGTGGGTGTGCGGGGGAGTCAAACTCACCAACGGTAGAAACACATTTAAACATCAAACTGGCTCACATAGCTGGCTGATCATCATGTGTGAAAGGCTTTATAAAATTCACTTATACACCCGCACTTCAGCTGCACTCATGTGCAGAGAGAGCACTGAAATGTCTGTAGTAACTGTCAATTATAGTAAAAAGGAGGAGACATGCAGCCATGTTATATGCTTTTGAAAATGACTCGGGCTAAAGCAGGATGTATGTGTTCATTTGTCAGAAAATCCAAAGCCAAGAGGGTAGAGGAGCATATTTGTCCTTCGGCCAATGATTTAGAAATACCTCCTCCATAAATACAACTGCATCCTTATCACAAACATTTTATTCTGCTACAAGAACAACCAATTTGTACTGCTTTGATTTTCTGATTGGTGTTAGTCTACTGTTGATGTCAGGTTCATCAAGTTCATCTACACACAGATTTAAGACACTATTATACACATTTAATCATGGATGGATTGTTGCTGATTGAACCGTCGAATAAACATTCGTCTAATTATTATCTTATTCATTATTATTAGTTGACTCGCCACTGCCTACTTGTTTGAGAAAATAACATTGTATAATACAAGGCGTTATGCTAATGTATGATAGGTGAAGGACATAATGAACTAGACACATCTCCGTAGGTGTTTTTAGTTATTCCAGGGAGAATTAAGTTTGTGTTGAAGTTAGGCAGTTTATAGAAACCATGGCTCCATTTAAACCCAAGTAAACATCAATTCCTTCTTAATTTATTGGTAACTTCATGTAGGGTTTGTATACTTCATATATGTTGAATTGTATCCTTGCCCGTCAACACATTTCAGATATTTGCATGTTCATCCATTCAATTGCCAAATCATTTTTCAAATACATACAATGTGAAATACAAGTCAAACCGACACTACGGGCTGTGTGCAAAATTACTAATTTTGATCAAACAATTTGACAATAAAGAATGAAAGGAAATAGTGGTAGTGCTAGCTAGCAAAAACTTGCAGAGGGTGTACAGACATTAAAGCGTGTAGTCCTTTGGCTCGGACAGTGCAGTAGTGTGGGCATGCAGAGGGTTGTCATTTTACTGAATTCCTATGGAATGGGGATGCTGTAGTTGAAAATCATTCAATGTAAATGGCTCTATTGTTTCAAGAATTAGTGCATTGTTCACTGTCAAAACTATATATATATATATATATATATATATATATATATATATGCTTTTTCTCACTCTATATATGCTTTAGATTTGTAAAAGGTGTGTAATATAGAATGCAGCTTGGGGATGTATGACATCCTCCAGTCAGTCTGTGAATACAGAGTGGATTGCGTTTCACGCGATATGAAAAGGTTGTAAATGTGAGCCAGAGCTGTGAGGGCCACTGTGAAGGCCATGGTGAGCAAATGCCCTTCAAGTGTGTGAAAATATTATTCCCACTCCAGGGGACATTTGTCAAGGCAGCACTGATTGGGGCTGTGGTAGGAAGGGTGACATGCCCAACATGCTGAAACAAGCATCTTCTCAGCCCAGCAGCAATAGCAATACATCATCCTGATCTCTTTCCAATAGGTAGTCGCAACCACAAACATGGATACACCTGATTTACTGCTGCTTAAAAATGTAATTATCGGTCTTCACGAATAAAACATCTCATATGATCATTTGATGTGTGCGCTGGGTTAAAATCCCTCGAAGACGATGGGAATTCTCATTTTTCATTTTCTCTGTTAGGGATGTCACATTGATTATTGTGGATGTAATCAGCAGTCTTGGCAGCGTGATTAGCACAGACAAACCTCAATGCTTTGTTGCAACTCTGTCTTCATTGTTTCAGAGTACCGTGGAGGACATCCCATAAACAAAACCGGTCTGTGCACAGAGCTGTTATAATGATGCAGTTTAGTTTATCAAATGATGTCACTGTGGTATTACCACAGTTATAGACCCAGCGGATCCGAGAAATAAGCCAGTGCCCCTTGCCAAATGCTCCCTCGTGAACCATGCTGCATGTCTTGCGTAGTTAGGAGCATTGTGAGGCAGGGTATGAAAACTCTGCATATGACAGGTTCGTTTTTAATGACTGCACTTTGCACCATGCAAATGAGAGGGGAATAAGGTATTTTCCTGCCATGGAGAAAGTCAAATGAAGAATTTTTTTTTGCATCAAGAGAGACAGCGCTCTTGTCCACAGCAGCCACACAAAATAGTGGACAGATTTTTAAAAAGTGTTAAATGTATGTGACACAGTCTAATGCTGTCACTCTCACATTTATATCACGAGTTTGAGCGCGGGATCATTCGTGTTTTGGATGCAAATACGAAAAGCTTGCTCAATGTTTGGCGTGAACGCACCATACTATCAATTTATGGGAGACAAGTGTTTCATTACAAACACCTTCTTTTCTATTCAGATAATAGATGTCGCATACTGTGAAGTCCGTGATGTATACAAGTTAAGTCTATTGATCCTCAGTTGGAGAGTAATTTCTCATTTTGGAAAATGCACTGCAATGTCACGACCATCAATTCATACAAAGCTCAAATGACATTCACAGTTTGTATTCATATTCCTTTTCTTCGACCAAATAGATTGATATGCATGAGCGGGGCAATTAAATAGGAATATGTGGACAATTAAATGAAATGGCACTAATTGCGCCAATCATCAGTTCACCATTCATTACTTACACAGCACCATGGCCGTGAATTTATTCCTCTTCTCTTACGGGTCCAATGGCAGCGTACAAATTTCCATTAGCAGTGTCTCTGAGCCACAAAATCTGTATTTTCAAAGCGAACTGTATGATTTTCTTTTTATGTGCAGCCTTCCCTGCTTTTTCTTAGTTGCTGTTGCTGTTCATGCTAGGACCCACCACCATTGAATCCCAAAGAAAATATTGAAGTTTCGAAGAATGGACTTGTACATCATTTTAAGATGTTTAATTAGAATAAATGTCAAAGGTAATCTTCATAATGATACCATTATGCAAGCCACGACACTATCTCTCAGGAAATTGTTTGGCTGAGGTGGTAAGCCACCCAGATCTTGAAGCGTCACATTTGGTGATCAGCTTAATTAGTCGATGTCATCCGAAACAATACTATGGAATATATATATATATAATAATAAATATATGGAATTGCATTTTTTTCCCCTGGAGGTGAATGTCTTATAAAAGGGTGTTCATTGTTGTGATGTTATTAGATTTGTCTTTGTTTCAGTAAAGTTATAAAACACTGCAGGAAGCCCTGCTATCGACACTGGACGGAGATCGTATTGCCGCCTCTATCCTTAAGCCATCATCCTTGTACTTTCATTTATCATTCGTTTCATTTAGTTCTTTACTTTTATTTCATTCCTTAAATTCTAAATGAAATACTTTGCAGGGGCGTCATGATTCAGCAGTCCTGTGGATTGCAGCTTCAAGTCCGACAGCACATCCCGTCTGTTATCGCTGCAGGCATTAATCCCCTGAATTTCAGGGTCTCAGACCTCGCCTCGGACAAATGGAAGAACGGATGATAAGGATGTCCTGAGAGAATCCTGCATACTCTGAGTCATGCTTCACTCGCTGCCATTTTAATGGCACATATTTAAATGTCGGCTTGACTATACTGGGGAAAAGGGGTTGTCTGTGGGGGGGTTCTGTCGGAGCTACCCCTGAACTTCCCCTGTCAGTCTACTATAGCCACAAGTGAGGATTTACTGCATTTCTCTGTTTTATATCAATGTAAATTGAAGATATTTGGGTTTTGGACTGTTGAATAAACAAACAAGTAATTTCAAGATGTCACATCGGGCTCTACCAAATTGCGAGGGGCGTTTTCCACTACTTTCTAATATTGGACAGACTAATAAATAATTTGTTTCAAACCTAGGGGTTGTGATACCCACAAGGGGTCACAAGATAAGTCAGAGGAGTTGCAAGAATATAAACAACAAAGGAACGAGGAAACAAATACACATCCCTGCTTCACCAGATCATGTTTATTCATTCCAGACTTTTCCCTCATGTTTGGCATTTGATTGTGAATTCGGCTTCTGGATAGTGTGACCTCTTCAGGCTGACAGAAATAAAATAGTCAATAAAAAAAATGAAGAAGAAGATCACTTTTTAGAACTGGTCACAACTGGAAGGAATTTGGGTAGCGTTTGCCAACACTCATCTTACTGCAAAGGTACATGCACTGTGATGAAGAGGGTAAACCTCTGTGGAGTCTTATGATGGCAAAGTATTCCCAAAGTGTTCAGTTCACTGCCCACGCAAAGTAAGATTCTGAGAAATGCACGACACATTTTTTGTCAAAAAAAAGGCTTGTTGCAAATTCATACACTAGCAGTCACAGACGATAAAGTGCTGTAATACAATGCGACATCAGTAAACTGCACACAGCATCGTCATGTTTACCAGGATGAGAACGCCAGGCAGCTTTTCAACAGACTCTCAGGCTAGAGTATCTATTGCTGCTGTTTAAGAGACAGGTTTGTGCCTCACTGTGGACGGATGGTTTTGTTCATGACAAAAGAAGAGAAAGAACATCAACGGGTGTCTAATGCAGCTCACAGCGGCCTGTAATTTACAGAGACGAGGTTCATTCTCCGCTGCCGAGTAGCACATACCTATAATGATGCTAAATACCATAATAATGACGGCTTTTTGTGTTTGCTTTATTGGCTAGACAACCCAATATCTTACAAAGCATGCGGCTCGATGGCAGATTACACAACAGCTGGTGTGTGTGTGTGTGTTTGTGAGGGTATTTGTAGTTCAGATTTATTTGATTGTTTTGTTGGTAAAGGACAGAAATCCGAAAACATTGTAGTTTAATTATCAGCATTCATGAACTAACCAATCAAGTAGTTTGTGTTTTTTAGAACACCCAGCTAGAAACATAACTGACCTGCGTAACAGCAGTCTGTTAAAAATGGACGAGAATTCTGCATTTCGATAACTACGTAACAGGTTCTACTGGATCTCCTGGACATATTTCTTGGCAAAAAAATGGTCAAACGCAGCTTACTTGTAGAATCCTCCATACATTACAGTGTGATTGTGCGGATTTACAAGCAAGTTGGCACTGCAGCAGTGGCAGCTTGTTTACCTCAGCCTGCAACATGGATAAGTCTTCTGGGCAGCAACAATTTCAACAGTCGTACACATAATACGTGAATGTGTCTTCATATGATGTCACTTCCTGTAATTGGGAGAAGTTTGGCCTTGGATGTCTGCGCTATGATCGCGCCAACAACCTCTCTCCATGTCTAAAATTACAAATAATGGACACTTGCACACTGTCTGTTTCATGTATCAGAGAAAATGACGAGAGCATGGCCATCTGCCAGGAATCTTAAGCTTCACACAAAATCAATATCACGGGCCTAAAAATGCAATTTGACACGAGAACATAACACCATAAAATCATCTTGGCCTACAGCAGCAGCGATCACCAGCACCACCATTTCTACCTATAAAAGACGACTGAAACAAAACACAGCTATTTACCATTTCCTTTGAGAATTTACTGGAAGAAATGTTGATGTCCATTTAGGAAAAGTAGGATTTCACAGCAGTTTGTCAAGTGTTCACACTGACAGTCCGCGGATGAATTTTCACTCAACAGCGATATATAGCCTCACATCCCCCATGGTGGTCCATGAATTAGGCCTCAGTCTGGCTTTTCTTCTCGGTGGTTGATAGCGCGGTCAGTAAGGGGAAACAATAAAAGGGTTTTATTATTGAGTTAGATGATATGTTTCTCACGAGTAGTGGGGGTGAATGACTATATAGCCAGACGGGTGCACGGTGTGAAATCCCCTGAAGGAAGGCTCTTCTGCCCCCCCAGCAAGAGTGCTCCACCAACCCTGCTCTTTTCATCATCAGCAACACCCCTCTCTGTTTTTTTCCTTTCTATAATTTTTATTCCCAGCTGTCGGGCCCCAGAACCATCACAACTTCTCACCCCAGTAGAGGCAACACCAGACTGTCAGGCCCCGCAGGCTATCACTGTGAATGTGTACAGCATTGGCACACCAGTATCCTCACTGTAGCCCTCCACTTAAAACTGAAGGACCAGCCCTCCCACTACAGCTCACACACGGCAGCGAAACGCAACCAGCTCCCACGCACACTGTACTCTATGCACTTGTCAAATGTTAATGCTGTGTTATTGTGTTGCTAGAAAAAAAAAAGTGAAAGCTAAATGAAGTTAAATGAAGCTGAGCTTACTCATAAACATTTTTATTCATCTCACGTCGATTTTTCTGCTGTACCATCCAGGGTCAGCCGCACCTACGAAAGGAATATCGCAGCTATATTCAACAAGAGGACTTTCATTTCGGCAAAGAGAGAAAAACTTACTCATGGCTACATTATTTGCAAACTTCTCTTTTAGTTCCACAGTCAGGTTGTGGCTGCGGGGTCGAAGCTTAGTTTTCTTGCTCAAGGAGACTTCAGCAAAGCAGATGCTCACCCGCACCACCAGGGCCTTAAACAGCTTTCCGAAAATTGAAGGACAGTCTTCTCGCTGTATTACCCTGCTGCCCGTGAGGCGCATGCGTCACACACTGGCTGCACTGGCTGTAATTACTGTACACTGGCTGGATTTCAAATGCAAGCTTTTCCCCGATTCACAATGAGCTGTCAGGGCCGATTAAAACAGTGCCCAGTACATTAAAAGTTGGCCGCACAGACCTCGCGCTCCCTTGCAGGATCTTGATTTCAATTTGGGGAAAAAAAACTGGCAGGTCTGTCCGAGCTCCTTGACTCAAACCCAGGGCCTGGAGGGAGGCCGGTCAGGGTTGAAGTGGGGACACGCTGAATGGGTGCTAGAGTGGACTCCAGTTTGAGGTCACAAAAAAACGGTTAACAGTCCAGGCACTTGGTTCTCTGAAGTGTGTCATAGCTCTGTACCCACCATTGCGATTTTTATTTCCCAGTGGCCTCAATTTGTCAAAAGACGTTGTGTGTGTGTCAGGACTCCCGTCGTAACGAAGGACAGTCGAGTAGTGAAAGAGAGGGGCCCGAACAGCTGCAGTACTGTTCTAATGCTAACGTCCCCTCTACATAAGATGAGTAATCACTGTTAAACTGCATTCCCTCTGCCCCCTGCCGCTCCCACTCTCTCTACGTTGCTGCAGGGGGTTGGTGTGTCATGCCCGGCATAAATAGAAAACAGTATTTTCATCTGTCTGGTAAACAAGCTGGCTAAGCTGTCACCTCAGTTCACCCACTTTGGATATTTCCCATAGATGAGGAGATTCAGATGCTTTATGCTTCACACAAACATTTATCAAATGAAGCGTTTGCGTTAATCTAATCTAAAAGTGACCGCTGCGTTTATATATGGCATGCCGTATAATGGAACGGAGTGCCATGGAGGGGGCAGACACTATTCATTCCACTCGAATGAAGATAGGAATCTTTCATCTTTCATCTTTAACAGACATGAAATTCCAAAGACAATACAAAACACTCAGACTCGTGTGTTGCTTGCTTACTGCATCTTGAAAGGCTTGGAATGGCTTTCCTTCCTTTCTACAATGTATAAATGATATTTGGTGGGAGGTTTAAAGTTTGCTAGCATCATTTTCGTTCAGTTTTTTGAACTCCTCAAACAACTCTCGACTTATCTAATGGATTCATTTCATGCCTGAAAGATTTCCTACTACGGCCAAAAATGCTGCAAATATATTTCAAAAGTCAATTAAGGAGCACTTAATTTCTCCCAAAAAGAGCACTTTTGCTTAATAACCTCATGTCCATATATATTGTTACCTATGAAACGTTTATGTTTTAGAGGTGTTTTTTTTTACTGCAGTTAAAAAATTGAAAGCATCTATTCATTATCCAATATACTACTCCAGGAACACAAGAGAAATGATTGCAAAATGAAAACTTTTAAATACAGACACAACCACAAATACAAAAAGTCAAAAGGTTTATCACAATCTCAGCCTTTTGTTCCCTTTTTAATAGATGATTATGAAATTAATGTTATTCAACACCTGAATAGATTTCCAGCTGAGGTAGCTGTGATCGGACTATTTGTGCAACTTCAACCAGCAATTTGTCTCTATAATTGTATGACACATTTTTCCAAATATAACCTGAATTATAAATGTTTGTTAATAAAAGAAATCCATCCTACTAATGCATAGAACACAGCTGGTTTAATTTGCATACAGAGCAATCAAAAACTCCAATCACTATAATATTTTTAGACTTGACAATTTTAATCTTGATAATCAACTTTCATTTAAGATTTAAGAAATTGTAGATAAAATTGTCGATAAAAAAAGTGTCATTCTATGCTCGATGCGTGTTGCTTCCTGCATGCTTTGCAAATATAAATCACTCACCAGAAAAATACTTTTAGGTTTCAGGGTATCTTTTTTAACTGTCCAATAAAAAACAACAGAAATAACATCTTCTCGTTATACTACAGGAACACATCTTCGACTTTAATAAAAAATAAAGAATGTTATAAATATTATGCCAACAAAATAGCTAACACACAATAACAGACACAATCACAAATACCACAAGTCAAAAGGTTCATCATAACTAGATTTCGTCAAATTTATGTGGCTACATTTTCTCAGCACCATCTTCCCTCTTGTTCCCATTTTAATACATGATTATGAAATTGAAAGTTATTCAACACCTGAACAGATTGCCAGCTGAGATGGGAGTCAGATGTGATCTGACTATTTATGCAACTTCAGCCAGCAATTTTTCTCTACAATTGTATGAGTCATTTTTCAAAAAAGAACCTGTGAATTATAAATGCATGCTGGCCAATATTGAAAACATGTTTCCTATTAATGCACTGCATGCAACACAGCTGGTGCACACCGAACAATCATAAACTCCTGGCCATAACTGTAGTATTTTTAGACATTTTTTTCTCTCACCATGTTATTCTTCACAGTCAACTTGTCTTTCAATTAGAAAATTCTCTGTTTTATTCATGTGCTCGATGCTTGTTGCCGCCTGCATGCTTTGCAAATATAAATCACTCAACAGATACTGCAGACACTCCATAAACTAAATCCCTCATTGGACAAAAAACAAGTGAAATCTGGGATCAACAACAGACAGTTAATCCTGTGATCACATGACCAGTCACTGTAGGACTCGGCCATCATTTTGCACACTGCTTGCACAAACACACACACACAGATAAGGTAGATACACACATCTCTTGCCTCCTGTCAAAGCAGATTACAGCTTTATAAACAAGGCACAAATAAACAGTGATAGCAGCAACAAGACGTCACATCTGTGTTGATGCTCCTCACTACCCAGCAACCTGGACCCATAAGGTTGCCTACCGACCCATCTGATCAACGAAAGACGACACAGCACACATCCTCCACGCCACCCTATCTCACCTGGACGACAAGAAAGGGGAGCTGTGTGAGATTGCTGTTCATGCAGTTCAGCGTTTAACACCATGGTTCCCCCCAGGCTTGTCACAAAGCTCAGAGACAAAACACCTCCCTGTGCATGTGGATCCTCGACTTACTGACAGGCAGACCCCAGGTGGTTAGGGCTGGCGGAAACACTTCCTCTACCCACATCCCGAACAGCGGAGCACCCCGGGGCTCCGTTTAGAGTCCCCTGCAGTACTACCTGCAGACATACAACTGTGTAGCCACGAGCAACTGCTCAGAAATAACAATGAAAAGGAGGAAAATGAAGGAGAGGATCCGACCCGGAGGACACAAACCTACTCCTGAACGTCAACAAGACGAAGGAGCTGACTTTGACTTTGGGGAAAAAAGCAGGGAAGGAACTATGCCCCATTTAATATCAACGAGGATGGACAGCTTCATGTACCTCGGTCTCCACACGATGGCCTGACCGTGATGCTGCATACTGACTTGAGCAAATTCTGGGTGTCCCCATAAATACTGAGGAATTTCTACTCCTGCACTTGCGATGCACCGATACCGACATCGGGCCCATACTGACGCATATAGCTGGATCCGATAACAGGGACATTTATCTTTTCAATTCAATTGAATATTTATATGCTGTAATTCAAATTACATTTTAGGTTTTCACCAATTTGTTGCTGCATTAAAAAGAGTTTTGTAATTCCGGTTTTCCTGAAGTTGTTGGTCTATAAATTTCATTGCGTTTATAAAGTTAGGAAAGCAATCTTTAAGTCAAGCCTAATGTGATTGATGTGACTGAATGAGGTGGGAATAGAGGAGAGGACTCTGCAGATGTGATACAACATATTAGTTATCAATTAACAATGCTGCAGGTAGTCAGTGGAGATATGACCTGAATTCTAAAACTATCGCCCTCAATGCACTTCCTCCCCAAAACAAAACACAACTTTTTGTTTTCTGGATACCAATTGTGTAATGCAAAGAGGAACTGACTTAATTTGGTTTTTGGGGAAAAAGCAGCATGTTGTGCTTGCATTTGCTTTCGACACCAGAGTCATTTTTGCCAAGTGAAATCAAATCTATTTCTCATTACAGCTGCAGTGTTTGAACGGCACAATGTTACATATCCCAGGGATAATGTTGGACTGTCTTGAATAAAAGCAATTGTCTGATATTTGCTTTCCAAGATGATATAAAACGAGAAAAAAAACAAAAGACTTAAATACCAAGCCGTACAGCCTCTGTGTAATAAACATATATCTCTTGGCTTAAATGATGTGACCAAAGACACCAGTTAAAGGGTTTGGATTCTCCCGTTTTAACTGCAGTTAAATCCTCGAATGCAAGAATAGAAAGACATTACCACCATCATTTCAGTATTATCAGTCTGAAGATCTCAGAAATTCTTCCCAGTGGACTTGAGTCTTTGTGAGATTTGTTCAGGATTTAAATGGGTCAGAGGAATATTGGAATCGTGTCTTTTCCCCCTTTTTTGACGGGTGTTGTATTCAGTCTCGAGAGGAGACGCTCTCAAATGCCTAATGCTGAACCGTTAGGAAGGAAAGCTGTGGAAAACGAGCCCTCCATTCCTCCCAAAATAGAAGATTTGTGGTTGCTGCAGATTAAGGTGTCACCCACTGAAAACAATGCACTCAATTCTGTTTCCATGGGGGCCCTGTATCCTCAGATAGAAACGATTTAGAGCCACTTCTGTTAACATCACATTCATTTATCTGTTGACCTTTCTTGTAGAAAGGATAACTTCTTGAGAGTAACTTTTGCTCTTCCAACTCTAAATGTTTCCAGATGCTACACGGTGTTATCCATTTACTGCATGCAGCAATAAATGCTCAGTGCTGTAATCCCATCAGCCCCGAACCTAAAATAAAAACCTATGGCCTCGTCACTGTCGTGACGGCTCCATTGCTGAAATGCAAACACATCTGTATTTGTATTTTTTTTCAACAACTCCACACAGCAAATAGCTTTTGGGTCATTTCGCTCTGAATGCAGAATGAGATGACAGAATTTATGAAGCAATGCGCTTTGATCTTGTTGCGTCGGCCTCATTTTACAGGAAACACCTGCCTCAAACACATTTACCGAGATTAGGAGTGAGCTTGTTATCTCCACGTTTGTGTCTTTTACAGGACTGGAATTTCAATGCAGGACCAGACACTGTGAAACTGTTTCCAGAACCGGCAGAACACAGACGTCGTTCATTTGTTGCCTTGTTGTGTAGGGACCCGTTCACATTGACAAAATCCCAGCAGGGCTGTTGTGATGCTGAATCTTGAAAAAAAAAAAAATGTAATAAAACAGGTCAGCAGTAGTAACACTTTAATTAAAAATCTATATTAGCTTAAACCCAACAGGAGAATATACAAAAAAAACTCAACCATGATGTATTAAAAGGTATTTTCTAAATAAGGAGACTGATTTCTATGAAAATCGAGAGAAACTGTTGTTATACTTTTGTGATTCTGGCGTTCATGCCTCAAAGAACTCAAATCACAATAAACATGAGTCTCTATTTTCATCTTCCAGAGATTTCCTCAAATGCTGAAGACATCTTGAGAGACATTGTGTTGTTGGAAAAGAGCATTATTGCCTCACAATCACAAAGTTTACATTGAATAAATATGTGGAGCACGCAACGTTGTCTTATTGATGTGCAGAATATACACGGGTAGGTGGAAAATCCCAAACCAAATTGCAAAGAGACAGATTGTGATCTCATCACCGGAGAAAGGCGATGGTTGAGATTGATTGTGCTGCATCTTTTATAAAAGAAAAAAGAAAAAAGAAAAATTGGCAGCCCACATTGTGGATTTCTCAAAGGAAAATCGCTGGTTGCTCTGAAAATGATACATCTGTGGTTGTGTACATTTGCTCCAGGCTAGTGTGTTATCCAACAATCTTTAAAGCGTATGGTGTTGTTTCATGGTAATGGCTCAATAGTGATGGAGTTAAGTTTGCTGATCTGCAAAGCCTGTATGTTAATGCTATTTGTCATAATTGTCATGTAAATGCACACACAGACACACCTCGCATTGTCACCATGCAAAGAGTGAGGGAGTTAAAAAGAACAAAGTACAAGACGGACATCAGCAATCAGCTATCTCATTTCTGCAGCCTATCTCTCCGTCTTATCTGTCCCATCACACCACAACGGTGTTAAGCATATACCTCACTGGACCCTGCCAGTGGTCAGAGCACATCAGCCGAACTAGGCCCACGCTTTGTAGATCTCATTTGATTTTCACTGCTGATAGTGGATGCGGCAATTTATGCCAGTGCTCATTCAAGTAGATGGAGATCAAAGAAGCTCGTCCTCCCCCTCCCCTCTCCCCCATCTCTGGTTTCATCAGATCTACAACAGGACTCTTTACTGAGGCCTCCTTATTCACCCGCTGAATCTCGAGAGTCAAAATCCATCTCGGCAGAGTGCGTACTGACAATCTTAAATTTAACAGAGGCGTTTGATAAATTTGCATGCATTTACATGTTTATCAGGCATGGCAAAATTAGCTCTTTCCCAATCAGACCCGATTGGATTGACCAAAAAAAAAAGAAAATGCAGCGTGTTGCTTGTTATTTTCCTCTCCAAAACAAGAAATGACAGACTGAGCCCCATTTCCAGGTGTTGCTGAGCTGTATGAATGATTGCATCACTTTATACTGACAAACATTCATCCACAGTGCAACTATGGAAAGGATTATCTAGCCTTAAATATCAGTTTAGGTCAACACCTAATGCATAACAAATGCTAAGGGGAAAAGGACACATTTTCTATTCAGTTTCTGTTTCCACATTTCAATTATGAGTAACAAACACGTATGTTCATTGGATTGAGGTATACCTTATAAAATATCAACCAATTTGTTTTTGCGATATCCCCGACAGTCCATTCAGTACTGTCGTTTTGTTTTACCTATCCAGCTGCACAATAAGGAATTTAGAATATTACTACAAACAGCTTTTACTAAGTAGTGAAGAGCACGTCCACTCAAACAATTGAACATATTAACAGAGTCAGTACAACTCTTATTGACTTTTTCTTAACTGCAAACTAATATTCCTTTTTGACCAATAATGTGCCTTTCCTTTGTTAATGTTAGTCTTAAGTCACAATACAAGACTCAGAACAGATATGGTAATATTTTAAATAGGTTTGAAATGAAAAGGCAATTTCAGATAAACTACCGGTATGTATGCTGTACAATGTGTGAAACCTTTGGCTTGTGAACCATCAACATGAAGGCAACTTCACATGTTGCATGTTTATGTCATCTATATGCAACTGTGGTGGCATCAGCTTCATTGATACATAAGTTAGTATGATGTTTAACCTATTTAGTGAAACGCTGCTCTGAGTTTAGCAGCCTTGCTGTGTCATTTTAGCTCATTAGCTCATAACTCAAGAGCTCATTGCAGCTTCACCATGACAAACCCGATTCCATGACGAAAGGAAGAACAAACAAACACTGGCTGGTTGTTGTCAAGCCCCCAGGAAGAGCGCTGGGCTTTGAGGCCCATTTTCATACTGGCCAAACGGTGGAATTACAACTTCCGGGTCCGTCAGGTGATGCCTTTAGACCCAAAAAGACTTGTCCCCTTTTCTCCTGGGAGAGAGACGTTTGTATAAATCAGTGGATAATTATTTTTTTAGGTAAATCCACCTCCCAGTACGAAAAACTTAAACAGCCCTTATCTAAATAATTAGGTCCTAAAGGTTGTAGAATTCACTCATAGCCAAACCCAGAGTTGTTTTCCTCGGGGTTACAGGACACAGGAGCGTGCTTGCTCTATAGGCTCATGGATGCGGAAGATCCAGGGAATTTCATACTCGACAGTCAAACGATTTTGGCTTCAGCTTCCTCTGTCATTAAAGCATGCAATGAGGCATTTATGGCTTTAATTGACTACAACTAACAACACTGATTTGACATCCACATATTAGTTGCCAAATTTACCCTTTAAAATGGCAAAAAACATTGCAATTAAAGAATTAAGAAAATATATTCTTCTTTTCCGTTTGTATGACGGTGACACTGAAAGAAAAACAGTGAAGTTCTTGCGCTTTTAAAGCAATTATACTATGCAACAAAGGAATAAAACAAATGGCCGATAACAGCATTCATCGAGGTTCCATTAAATCCACACTTGCATCAACAAAACAAGGCAAAAGATGCAGAAAGAGGATGTTCAACATTAGGCTAATTACTGAAAGCAATGCTTATGGTGACTGCTGCTGTAAATTATTAATGACTGTCAAAATATGCAGATGAATATTCATTAATGCCTTTGTGATGTAACACTTATAACAGCTGGTAAGTATTTTACAGTCGGGCTCCGTTCATCTTTAGAGCAGATGTCCAAGCAGTTTTGTCAACAAAGTACATCTCAGAAAAAATAAAATAGGTGCCAAATGTTGATCTGGTATTCAATAGGAGAGCATATAGAAAGCAGCAGAGGTTGCACCAGACAAAGTGCAGCCAAAGAGTCTCATTGGACAGCAGAAAGGCTGCTCCAAAACTACCATCTGCTGAGGTAATTCACAGAGCAGTGATGAAGACAAGGCACCATGATTTAGCCTGCCATTAGCACACACATGCACACGCACACCCACGCCTCTGCACACAGCCATTGTTCAGCATTGGAGAAATCGCACCTTACCCACGGTACAAAGCGTGCACTTTCTGTAAATGCGGCCGTTTATGGCAGGTAATAGCATTGTTATTCAGCTCTTTGCCAACACTAAATGGAATAACTCTGTCAAAAGAATTCCTTGATTTCTAAAGAAAACAATGTGCCTCTATAAGAGGAAAGCGAATTCCAAACAGCAATATAACCAGTTATCTGATAACCTCACCTGATATAGTTGCAATATGGTGCAGAGCTACTCTGTTGTTTTCCAATTTCAAGTGATGCCTCAGACAACAAAATACTATTCTTCGAGATACAAACTTTTCCATCTCGCACCAACTTCAAACAACATCTCAATGAAGATCGACGTTAAAACCTACTTTAATCTGTGTGGCATGATGGAAGCAAACAATATGGAAGACAGATTTATCTGTGTTTTCATTTGTTGAAGGGTGAAGATAAGCCTGCATTTGACTTTCGGGTCTTTCTCTTAACTTGTTCTGAGGTGTCATACACCACTCAACCTTTTCAAATGTCAGATGTATGCTGCAGGCCACAGTCAAATTTGAATTCAATAGCAGCTCTGTTTTTCTCACACACAATGGGTATTTTTTTTTGCCTCTGGTTCATAAATAAATGAGCGGTTCTTGTGATTAAAGTTGCATACAAAGTAACAATTTTAGATTGGATAAGATCATTTTTTTGCGATGACATCGCACACTGATCAACATTATCTTTATTATTTGCAGCAGCCGTCCCTGAGCAAGAAACGGCAGAAATAGTAAAAACATACATAAATACGTCGCAGGGACATATTCAATAGATCTATTGAAAAGGGTAAGAGCCAATCAATAGAGAGGTTAATTGGTTTTCTTAAATTATGTTATTCCGGATTTCTAAAAGCCATTTAACAATGGTACATATTTCATGGGCTGAATTTGAACAGGATGTCAAACCATAACCTGGCCTTCCCTCCTAACCAACACTGTTTGGGGCTTAGTATTGCCACTAAGTGTCTATTGGCCTGGACGATATTCGGTAGTTTTACGATTAATGGAATCGTTAATTTTTTTTAATTCTTGATCCAATTGCTGTCAAAATGAATTCATAAAAAAATATACTACTTTGGCTCTGCTGCAGTCGCTTCTCTCTCTCTGTCTTGAGTCACCGCTCTGTGGGCTCATCATTAAAAATAAAAAATGACTCCTCTACACTGCAGTTGCCGAAACACCCAGTGTTTATGTTCTTTTATGTTTTGACCAGATTGTCATAATTAAAAAATGTATAAAAATCCAGTGCCGTGACAATAGACATTATATTATATACACCAGATGTACATTCAACCCACGCTGGACCCGTTGGCAGTGAATCCAGTCATCCAGTCACTGGTGATAAACCGGAGAATTGTACAGTAACTATCGGCTTCATGATCAAAGAACGTTATTTTTGTATCACGTCCACACGTCAGTCCGTTCAACTTGCATTTGAGGTCTGTGAAAACCCTGCCTTACCCTGTCCTCTCATCACACCTGCTGGAGGGCATGTTGCAGCTGCAGAGCCGAGAGACTCCAACTGCGTGCCACATTTTAAAGCAGGATGCAAAGCAGCTCAATGAAGGGGGGGGGGGGGGTTCTGTGGTCTCACTGTCAAAGGTGTGGTGACCCGTAGAACATGTATCATAACTGATTGATTTTCTTTCTTTCTTATTTTGGTTATCCTTTCCCGAGAGCTGTAAATGACGTGGGGGCCAGAGCTTATCCAGACCCACATCTCGGAACCGACCACTGCAACAGGGCTTATGGAGATAGTCTTGATTCAATAACACCACCTATGCTAAGCTTATCAGGCGCTGCAGATGCTGCTCCTAAAAGCTATCATTCTTCCTTTGCTTCTATATCCTCAGCAGGTTCTGAAGGGGGATGCAGTAACGAGAAGCTTGAAAGGAAAGGTGTATTTTACAGTCCAGGTTACACTAGTTTGTTTGTTTTTATCAGAAAAAGGTAAATGTGACCATAGCCTGTCCACCCTCCATGATTCCAATATGGCAGTCGCATGACTGGATTTTAAATAATACATTGTGTGCAGTGCGGTAAAGGAACAAACAATTATTATTATAGATACAAGACGTCACACTTTAAAATATGGTAACATCCATGCAATGTATAATAGAGGCTATTGTTCAATTAACTCTATCTGACGCAGCTGCATCCTTAAATGTACAATTGAAAGCTAAATTCCTAATGCATGTATTTATCTAAATCAGCCTGTAAGATAGCTTCCCACGTAGGATTTAGACTGTGGAGAGTTAACGGTTAGTCTACACTGCTAATAACTCAACAGCAATTGCACTAAAACGGATCCATGTGCTGTTGACATCCACAGTAATGAACCTCCTGCATTTATGTAGAAGAATTGCTAATAGCTGCTTTCGCAAAACGTTCAGAGGCAAAGGTACAAAGACATTTTGAATGATTATGGCAGTGGCGGCTGGTGGAAAATGTTCTAGGTAGGGCCATCCTATCAATTTCCGCAAACATCCCAGTATGAATTAATGCAAAAAAATGTAAGTATCAAACACGCATTATTACTTGGCAGTTAAATATTTAACATGTATTCCAACACGAAAACAATCAGTAAATAACACTTATATAATATAATTAACATGTTCATTTGTTGAGATGCCCCTATGGACCTTGTTATAGGAGGTAAAGATCAGGAGAAGTAAACATGAAGTGTAATTATGAATACTGATGTTAAATTAAGCTATGATGAGTTCACTGTTAATTTAACATCTCTATTACATGTTGATGCCTCCATGACCAAGTTAAGCAGATGAGACTATGACTACTATTTATGAGAATAAAAGATGTTCACTTTGCATAATGTAGCTTGACAAAGTTCTCATGTGTGTCCTGGTGTTCTTATGTTTCCTTACCTCCTCATCCCTCACTCCCTACCCTGGTGTCCTCATGTTTCCTTACCTCCTCATCCCTCACTCCCGTAACTGTCCGTGCTGGATCCGTCCCCGTTGTTTTAAAAAGCTAAATAAATGATTAGCATGACGTCATCCAGCTAGCCAAACCTGTCTGGTGTACAGCTGGTACAGAAGCTTCGCATGTACTGCTTCCCTTTCCCGCGAGTCTGCTGTCTGATTGTGAGGTCAGGCTGATCTGATATCAGCTCTTTGGCTGCAGAATCTCCGCCAAAGTTCTCCTCTCAAACGGGTCTTGGAGGAGGAGTGCTCGCGCTGGCGCCTGTAGAGACTTCTCCTGACGAGAACGCGCAGCGAGGGGGGCCTGATCGTTCTGGCCCCACGCTGAATCTATTTGAGGGCGCTGATTGGCTAAATTGTATGTCACTCATTTATATCTTGAATCAGCAATTGGCTAAACTGCTTCATAGACCCGTCTCTTTTGGGCCAAAACGATCAGGCCCCCCAAGCTGCGCGTTCTCAGAGTGTCGTGCACACAGACAGAGAGCACGAGCAGAGAGCACACAGACAGAGAGGACGAGCAGAGAGCACACAGACAGAGAGCACACAGACAGAGAGCACGAGCAGAGAGCACACAGACAGAGAGGACGAGCAGGAAAAGCATATATTTTGCACAGATATCATATTTTACACACATTACTGGGTACATTCCATAGTTCAAAAACACAAATATTGACAATTTGTATAATTTATGATTATTATAATTCTTTCTTTTTTTTTTCTTTTTTTTTTTGTGTGGCTCATGGTGGGGCCATGCCCCATGGCCCTCTATTGACCAGCCGCCACTGGATTGTGGTGCAAAATAAATAAAAAAAATAAACCTGCCTCTTTAAATCGCCTTTGGTAATCCAACAGCCAAGGGCCATTCTCTACCATTAATTCACTTACAGGCCATTCAGTGTCCATTCCGACCGGTTAGTTGTTCTTTGGCCACATTGTCTCTTCAGTAAATAATGTAATCATATCTTTAAAACTTTAATCATGAATCAGGATCACAAAACACTGAATTAAGGCACCAAAGGGCTAAAGTAACGGCTCCCATACTGTACTGCCATCTTTATTTTATTTATTTGATCTTTTGATTGTGCATGGTTGTTGCTCAGGTTTAACTATTTGGGGGGAAATAATGTGGTTGCTATGCTGCCAGTCCGTGAAAAGCTGCTAATTAAAGTTATACTATTGATTAAAAACCTCTTTTGCATAAGGAGCACAATTACTTGATGTTCTAAACATTTATAAATTATGTGGACTTTTATTCTCAGGGTAGAAACGCACAAACATTAAGTCAAAGAATTTAAATTCCTCTGCTAAAATCAAACACTCGCAGAATCACACAAGGCGAGGAGGAGATTGAGGCCAAAGGTCCTGTGATTATAGCCCCCTTAAACTGAGCAAAGTGATGATAATAAAGATCACTTTGCTGGGTTTCAAAGTGTCTCAGAGCTTCCTTTCTGACTCGACTGGTCCCAAAACAAAACACAGCATTTCATATTCCAGCTGGGGAAACGCCGTGGGCATTAGCAGTAGGTTGTGATGTGGGAGTGTAGAGAACAGAGAAAGAGGTAATGGAGGTGCACCACAGAGCCCTAACTGCAATATTGTTGTACTATTTAAGCACCACTGAAGCGTGATACAACAGTTTATTCTATTTCAGGATGGTGGTGTCCTCGTTAAAAGAAGTAGCTCCCGAGTCGGGGATTCATCATCATCACACCAAAGGTTAGCATCACCCAGTTCTTTCCCTCGGGGCAGAGAGTTAAAATGAGTTACAACAATGACATGAGTTTTATAAAAGGGTTCCGGGTGTGATCACTTTAATGAAAATATTAAATGGGAATGACATGAGGTCTAAAACTGGAGGCCCGGTTGCCTCTGACTCACCGATGTAGAACAGGGCTCTGACCCCCTGCAGCTGTTTTGGTTCTCTCAAAGTACAAAGTTTGGCAAGCAAACACTGTTTACGTGTTTAGGTTTTCATTTGAATCGTGAAAACATTTTAAAAAACGGTAGCTTGGACTAGTTCAGTGGCAACTCAGACAATAAAGGCTTCATTGCAAGTTTCTAGTTTTTAGAGATGCAAAGATACAGATAGATACGGATATTGGATATCGGTCTGATACTGACTCAAATAGCTATAGCGGGCATCCTGACAATGGATAAATTACAATTCAGTACATTTATGTATGTATTTATTGTTTTACAAAGTTGGTAAAGCAATGTTTAACTCAAGCATAAGGTCTCCTTTTACATAAAAGAATGATCTCAGTCACTTCCACACAGTGAGACATACAGCTTATCAATTAAACGCTGGTATTGATCAGTACTCTGTATTGGCTGGTAACCAAAGCCCAAGTATCTATATCGGGGCTGATAGGTGGTTTTAGAAAAGTTAGAAAGTTTTAGTTTAGTTTATCACTTAGACTTGCTGTATTTGGTTCCTTCTCATGTAAACATTTACACTGATAACTGAACTCTGAACTATTCAGATTATTTTGCAGAGTCAAAACGTTATAAGTAATAATGATGTCAAAAGCAAAGTGCAACAACTGACTTCGATATCCACAACGAGCAGCATGGTATCACTGAGCAACAAGTGCCCTGATGTGAAGAAGATTATTGCACAATTTCACTAAACAGGATCATGCTGCATTACTGCTGCTGCCGGCTCTCAACAGATCAGTTTCGCATTCTATTTTTGCTGAGAAAAAATCGGCGACACGCTGAATCCATGAGCCCATGTGTCTTTTCTACAGTGCTGGTCCAACAGCGTTTACGCTTTTCTAAATATTTCTTCATGCGGGCTAGGATGGAAAAGTTTAGGCCTACGTCACATTTCGGTTTCTTCAGAGTGTAATGTAAATCCCACTATGGCTGTGGTGAAAAGAGGTATTAAAAGAATAATAAAACAACGGTAAATATGTGAAAAAAAAAGTGTTTTTTACAAATGTTCTTTGTTGCTGAAATCCACATTGCTCATCAATACAGTTCGCTCTCAACTCAAAACAACAGCATGGCTGTTTCTAGGCTACCAACTCTGAATGAATCACATCACATTAACATTATGGGGCAGGCTGCTCCTCTCAAAAACACATGTAGGTGTATAGCTCATTTCATTTCATTCATTTTTAATGACATGATGTCATACCGTCACCACTAAAAACCACATTGTGATATTTTAGGTCATTAACTTCACTGCCTGTGGGAAATTTAGTCTGGAAAAAAATATTACAGCAGTCACCAAGTGACTTAATTAAATTCAAGTCAGGACTGCCAAATTAAAATACCATCAATTTATAGTCTACTTCTGTAGTTCTGGTGTCAGGTGCTGTATTTGAGCAAAGTGTGCTAATGAACTCAAACAGTATGAATATTCACTTCTAGAGAACAATTACTGCAAACACTGATTAGCTGAGGGATTAGCAGCCCCCCCCCCCCCCCCCCCCCCCCCAAATGAGTTATTTCCCACTGACAGCAAGCTGATCAAAGTTTTTTTTTTTTAAACAAGAGTATGAAGTCAAACGGAGCACAAAATGGTTCTATACTAAGACGGGGTGGAGTCTTACTGGAAACAAATCATCACTTCAAGAGATCCTGCAGCTATTCTGAGCAATCTGACTTCTCAGTTGACAACAACCCACTGGAAGGACAATGTTAACTACTGCATATGCAATGCAACATACTGTATACAACTCCGATACTGACAGGACATAAAGGAAAGTCTGAAATGCATTCGAGATCATGTTCTCCACACAGTGACTTCACAGAAGCAATACCCTAACCCAGATAAGGATTGACCTTGCACCGTAGGAGATGACTGGACGGAATTCACATGAGGAACAAGCGCCACACCGTGGGAAACCGTTATGCAAGTCCTTCCTATATTCTGCTACACTACATAGTATGCAGCCCGTGCTGTAGATGGGCAGCACGAAACTTGATTTTAGCCGGTTAGGCTTTTGTGGAAAGAGGCACTCAGATTGCTGTGATTTCATCTCTTCTCTGCACCAAACAGTGCAATGGAAATGCTGAGACAAGGATGAACGACCTGATCTCATTTTATTTTCAAAGGTTAGCCTTTTCTCCATCTCTCGGGCCCTCGGCCAGCTCTGGACCACCAGGTGTCCCATCTCCCCTTTCAAAGACAGGCAATGTGCCCTATTTTACAAGACATTTAGAAATGTCACAGTCATTAACAGTCAAAAAATCCAACCCAACCCATCCTATTAGTGTGTGTGTGTGTGTGTGTGTGTGTGTGTGTGTGTGTGTGTGTGTGTGTGGTAGATTTTACAATACACTACTCAACACGCTGGTGATCCAGAATATTCGAATGTATCTCCAACATCCTTTATTAGCCATCTTCATACAGCATAAACCATATCGCACACAGCTTTGATAACGCTTTGATAGTTTGGCACAAGCAAGATTTACTCTGTGTTTTGGCAGATGGCCAGCTTCAACCTTTTTTTTTCTTTTTGCTGAAGAATTCAGTTTGGCATTATGCCACGTGTGAACAATGCCCGTGATTTACGGTGTCCATCCCTTGGGCGCATGTATGAACACATTAATTCATACCTGCAAATGGCTTGCTGGTGAGGCACATTTCTGACCATGAATGTGAGCTGCGCTGCTGTAGTTTAATCCCGTTATCCTGCAAGGCAACTATTTCACACTAAAACTATCAAACATAAATTGTTACAGTGCCTTCCACGCTATAGGACTCAGGACTAATGCGTAGTGGGACCCCTGTATAAATTCCGGTCTTGGCCACGGCTAACGTCGACAGAGGTGACATATCCATTATGTCTGTCGGAGGTAGAGAGGTGACCTTTGAAATTCATTCTGTTTCTGCTCACAGATTAGAACAGGGAAGTACAAATTCCTCCATTTATCAATCCAATGTCCTCCGTGTTTGTGAGGTTTCACTCACCTGAATAATTGGACAACAGGATTAATGTTACACTGAAATGCAAAAAAATAAAAATAAAAATAGAAGCAAATGTTTCAGCGAACTTTGCAGCCACAAGCCATTCATTCTCACACGCTTCGGATAACTCATTTCACCAGAGACTGTTTGCTCATTCACAGACATGCAGTGGTCTAAATCATATTCCATCCAGAGGAATGTGGGGGACAGATACAGACCTTGTGTGCATGCCAGACAGAATAAAACCAATCAAAGTGAAACAGTCAAATCCCTGCACGAGGCTGCAGTGTGGATACGCTAACTCGAACGAATTCGAGTGAGCTGTTGCTCTACCCTAGAAACAGTTTACCTTCTTCATGTGCGACCATCTCTCAAATTGACCATTTAACTCCAAGAGTTTCTAGATTGATAAGATCCCCGGTGAGGGGAAATATGGTGAATGTTAAACGGGAATCACAGGAATGATATTTGAAACGTGAACCTGGCTTGAGGTTTCACCACCAATTAAGAGGAAATCCGCCATGCAAGGATTTGCTGCATCTAATCAGCTGACTTGAAGGGCTGGTTGTTTTGAGTCGCAGCAGCAAGGCAAAGGGGTAATTTGACTTGACACACATAGGGCATGCTAATGACGGTCTGCGCTTCATTACCCTAGCCTGGAGTACAAAAAGAGGATTACTTAACAGATCTCTCCATCGTGCTGCCTTTTGTAATAATTAAGCTCCGTCCTGCGTCGACTTTCTCTTGAGTTTAATGCACAATATTGTTTGCACGTCGGGGGTGATATGCAAATGTGTCCCCCCCCAACACCATTCTTAGAATGCGATTGCAATGCCATCACTGCTGCCTTCCCACTTCATTTACCAAGCCCTGACTCGACAGTACGTTGGAATGAGAGTGCCTCCCACAGAAGAGATGGAGATAACAGGATGATTCATAGTCTTTCAAAAGAGGTCACAGCTTCCTGTGCTTTTACGACGGGACGTTTGGGATTCCCTCGGTGCACGCAGTGAAGGGCAGCAAGCCCAAGCAGCCCAGTTGGCATACACAATGAGTTGTGGCGTGGATAAGACGCAAACACCTCACAACTCATTACCCTGAACTCCAATTGCAAAGTCTTTTTGATAAGTGGAACGAGAAAGTGCCCGAATCCAAATGCATTTTGAGGAGGACCTTGACCACGTCCGGGAAATTGCACAAAGCAAGACATAAATTGCGGAGGAGGATTGAGGGGGATTACACAAATAGGATGTGGACATTCACTTCTAATAGAACAAGGGGCTGTGAAGGTTAAACGCAAGCTCTTCCCTCCATCCTCCCTGTTTATAATTACTGGGCGAGAGCCACGCTCCTGATTGCAGCTGCCTGGTGACTGCAGCAGAAACAAAATATGCTCTGCTGTCTATTATAATGAAAGTGACCAGACCCTCAAGCACTCTGTCAGTATTTCTGTGGGGAGAGTTGGGCTCAGTTCAACCTCTACCCTTCCCGATCAATTAAACACTGCCTGGATTTCTCGATCATAACCAAAGATAGCCATCAGGGTGTATCGTCATGTAGACAATGTGTAAATGTGCCGGGGGTTGCACCCACGCACATCATGACACTTGTAATAAACAGACAAGATCGTTAATTAAAGCCAATTTTTAATGAGACTGTCATTGCCTCCTGGCTAACAGTGTGCACACAATGATGTGCTGCATAATAGTTAAATACCATTATCACTGGAAAGTGTTGGCCAACGAAACTGTTATGTGAGAGTTCACCGGTAGGACCCAAACGCAAGACCACAGGAGACAGAAGTTACGATTAACAAGTTTTATTTGGAATGTGTGGAGCCCGTGGTCCGACACCAGAGTGGCAGAGCGACGGTGTGAGGCCCGTGGCTCGACACCGGAGGGCTGGCAGCTTGACGGCGAGAGTAGTCCGTGTCACACAAGGAGGGCAGAGCGGCGGAGTGTAATCCGTACACACGAGGGCAGAGCGGCGGCGTGTAATCCGTAGAACACGAGGGCAGAGGACGCCGCGGGGTTGACGCGGGTGAAAGACGGTACGACCTGACAACCGCAGACTGCAGGGCCAGAGCTTATGTAGTGACAGGGGACTCATTAGTGGGCCCTGAGTCTGGTGTGTCAGGCAGCAGGAGGTGATCGGCTGGAGTGTCCTCAGCTGTGCACACTCAAGGGTGTGGCCATGGGAGGTGTCTGGAGGCAGAGGACAAACAGAGAGCACATGGCACACAATAACAAACAGGGGAATGACAGAACACATGAGGAGAGGAGATCAGGGGAAACAGAGGTAACACCGAACAGGTCAGACAGGGATCCTGGATCCTGACAGAAACACAATGTTTCTGGTGTTGATTGCTGGTTACTTTCATTTTGTGAAGTTAAGTTTCTACATTGTCACACAATAGCAGCTGCTCAGTGGCAATTGCATGGAGTCTTTTGGCTAGATATGAGAAATGTGCCTTTTTGAAATGTCTTTGTGCATTTTCAAAGCGTCACAGCAAAGTTACCTAACACAGCCGCTCTATACATTTTCTTGCCCTGAATGACACCAAATTCTTATTAAAAGATGGATTTTAAAGGCAGATGCAAATCAAAAGCTTGCAAAAACACAAATTAAACTGCTGCGGTGAAATGTAATCTTATCAGATAAACTGAGTGTCGGTTTGGGTCACGCATCACAAAGTTTTTCAGCAGATGTAATCAGTTTGTAACTCTTGAGATTATTATCACACATTATTATTCCTTTTCTTAAAAATACGACATCTAGTTTTAGTTTAGTCAGAAGCAGTGGGCATCTGTATGCAAGGCGGAATGTCCCTTTTTGATTTCATTGTTGTGATAGAGTGGAAAACATTAGAATTTGAATCAAATTAAACTGATCTCGACTGAAACAGTAAAGGAATGCCATAAATGAGCATAAACTCCGATCAGCATTCATTTCACCCTTCAGGTTTATTGATTTTCTCTTCAATAAAACATAGCAGGCACAACTTGCAAGACACAGCAAGTCCATGGTGTAGCTGAGATGCACAGCATAGATTGTACAGGTGTACCTAATAAAGTGGCCACTGAGTGTGCCCCCTGTTTTGTAGCTCATTGCCGCTTTCAGCCTCTTTAACCACATTGTTATTGTTTCTGGGCAGACAAAACCAAACTTTGGTTGAACAGGAGCTCAGACAAGTTAATCTCATGTTATCTCTGCAGTGCAGAATGTCAGACAGCCACAGAAAGGCCAAGATTTAGCAAGGAGGGGGAAAAACAAGGCAGTCACCACACATTTAGCCTAAGTTTAGCACAAGCACGTGCACACACACACACACACACGCTCTCATTTAAAATGTGATACAATTTTGAAGAAGCAAAAAACATAAAGATTCAATCCCATTCCGGCGCATATCAGCAGTGGATCACTGCTAAAGAGGATACAATGAGGCATTCGATAAACTCGTCACTCCGTCCAAGTTAGTCGAAGCATGCAGGAAGGTCTGCTGCTCTTATCACAGCACACAACCACTTACGTGTCACTCTTATAGGAATTCAATTCAAAGAATAAACTCGGTCTCGCCAACTCGACATGATTCCACATGAGTTGTTTAATCCAGTCAACAACTGATCTTCAGTTTTGACTACCAAAGTGAACAAAAATTCTCTCTCTCTCTCTCTCTCTCTCTCTCTCTCTCTCTCCTTTTTTCTGTTGGTGCTGTCGAATACATTGAGTCTGGGACTGGGTCATGCAACTAAAATCAATATGCCGTTATTAATATGAATACTTTTAAAGCAATGAAACTGTGCTCCACTGTAATGCATACACACAGTACATCTGTATCTTCCGAACTTAAAATAAGATAATCCTTTATTAGCCCCGCAGTGCTTAAATGTACAGGATTACAGCAGCATAATGCAAACAAGAGACATAGTATCATAAAACAGTAAAGGATATTAAGTAAAAAAGAAAAAATCCACAATAACTAATATATAACTAACAAAAAATAAAAAACTTGTATCAAATAACTGAAATTATTAAAAATGACCTTGTTTGTTGTCATAATCATGAAGGTATGATCATGTGATTTGGTTTCCTGCTTCATTACCGCTGCTCAGCCTTGACCACTTCCTGTTGGTTTTCATGCATTGGTGAATCTGTGTGTTGCCCTTCAATCAAAGATCCCTGGTGATGAACTCACAAACCATTACATCTTACTAGAATGTAGATCTTCTAGCGTCCTTGTCAAACATGAGGAAAACTCATTTCTCATTTCGTTGCAGTCGCGTAGTGAGACAGCACAATGTGCTCAGCACATTGTGCTGACTTTGCTTTGGTTCCTAGCTCGGGGGCCGGATGCCCAACTGTGTGCAACGGTGTGTGATTCAGCTCTTTCAGGATGGAGTCTACGGCTAGAACATGCAAAATGACTTTCCAGTCCTCTTAGCAGGGAAGGGATTTCTCAGACAGGCTTGTCTTTGAAATTATATCTTTCAATGTGGATTTTCATAAGTAGACTCTGGGCAAATCTTCTCTCAGGATGACACTTTAATGATCCGTTCCCCCTCTTCCTCCATCTTTTCCCCACATCAGAACAGGGCTAAAAAGTATTCATTATATTTGTATTATATTTCTCATCTCTTTGACCCCAAAATAATACTAACAAAATGATGGGAATTCATTAAGTGTTTCACTCCAATTGGCTGCATCTAGCATTTAATATAACAAAGCAATATGTGATGATGAAATGAGCTGGCCCTCTATTCTGCTCGTAGATCTCACAGGGACGTATTAAGACACTGTGGACATGTACTGGCACTGCTCCTCCATTGATACACAAGAGGCAGTCAGTCCCTGGCTACCCTTCAGCTACATTGTGTCAGGTCAATGTGAGCTACAACCGAACAGGATGTCTGGCTGACTGAAGTCTTATATTTAGCAATATTGTGGTCAAATACTGTGTTCACTGAACATAAGGAGTGAATTACTCCGACTTGGATACTATTGCTGTCAGAATGTTCTTGGGACAACGTGCAGTTCTTAAAACAAATGCTCAATGGTCTTTCAACAGTGGAGGAATGAGATATTAATACAAACACTTCACCGTAGTATTCCCTTGAGTTGAACAGACACAACATGGCTAACAGCAGGCTATGGCACAAGAAAAACATTTATGAAATCAAAATGCAACAAAACTACTTACTGCATACAGTACTGGGTCAAATCTGAATTGCTGAAACTGTACGTTCAGGTAGCCTACAAATGAACCAGGTATGTTCCACATGTTTGAAGAGAATAGCCTCTTCCCAGTCTTACAGCATAAAATATCAACAGCACGCCAAAACATAAAGCACATTGTGGCATGTCCTGGTACAAGAGAGATCATCTATAAGAAATATTCATGTACATTTTTAACTTGGCCCTTACCAAAGAACCTTACCATAACTCTGATGTTTTTTCTGAACCGGTGGAGATGAAAAGCAGAGCTGTGACAAACCTCATAATAGCCTACTTCATCATTGCATAATTCTCTGTTTTGTTTGCCGAATACACAACACGTCCTTTGTGCCAACAACATTTGCTGCCACTGGTCCTGTCTGACCACAGGGGCAAGATATTGGCAGCTGGATTGGACTTTTGTGTGCGTGTGTGTGTGTGTGTGTGTGTGTGTGTGTGTGTGTGTGTGTGTGTGTGTGTGTGTGTGTGTGTGTGTGTGTGTGTGTGTGTGTGTGTGTGTGTGTGTGTGTGTGTGTGTGTGTGCCAGAGACAGCCCATCATGCCCAGCCATAATGTGGTCAAATTTGCCTTTCTTTGCTTTGCCACACCTCCTCTGCAGAGCCACAGTACAATGTGTGCGTCTCCTCCACCCATCGGGGCATTGATGCAGTTCCCAAAGTGATGTATGCCAAAGCACCACAAACAAGTCATCAGCTATTTTCCAATTGTGTGCAGGATGGGGCACATTCTGCAATGCAAGATTGGTATTAAATAACAAAGACACATTTCCTTGTAATCTACACGTTTTCAATTTATTCATTTTGGGAGTATTTTATTCTTGACAAATTAGTTTCCTCAACAAAAACCAGCACGAGTCCAGTTCAGCTCTTTTTTTCCTAATTAATTCTTTTAATCATTTTGTTCTTCCCCATATGCTCAGTATTCACTGTAGTTACTTCAATCGCTAAAAGGTCACTACTATTATAACAGAATTAAATTATGCCATAATGCAGCGTTGGCTTCGTCTGGGCTGAACCATATTGCGTTGAATTGGAGGCAAAGGATACCAATAAAGCCCGAGCAGGAGAGGCAGTAAAATAACAAGCAAGCAGCCTATTTAGTTATCCTAACACATACTTAAACCCTGCTCTGAAACCTAACACTAGCTTTAGTGAGGCCATCCTATGAATGAGAAGAAAATATGTGAGGGGAAGACGCTGTCTCAACTCTCCTGCCCTCGATTCTGTGCTCCAGACGTAATGATTTATATCACCTTTTTTGGTATTCTGTAAAACCGGCAAGAATAACATTCTGGCTTTTGTTGTTATTTGTTGCACTGAAACTACATATAGCTGCATTCCTGTCCTCACTCTGTCCGATCGTTATCCTGGACGCCGACCCGACCCTTCACCAACTGTTAAATGTAGTTGGAAAAAAATGACTTCTACAGCAACCTCTGGAACTATTCCAAAATCCAACCACTCTGAACTTCGTTAAGATTTTAGTGCGATATTTACTGGTTGAACAATTTGGTTGAAACATGCCTGACAGACACTGACTAGAAACGATCAAACTCATTAAATGAACCCAATCCTGAAGACTCTGCACCAGCTTCCAATTAAATATTGCACAGAATGCAAATACACCTTACGTATAAAGCACAGCATGGCCTTGCCTGGGCATTAACTCATATGCACCCTCTTAAACACCAGCCCTATTTTTTAGGCCTCTGCTGGAAAATAGCATACCCATACTCAAGAGAGTCCAGAATCATCGCTGACGGGGTGTCGTGTCACGTGACTGATTTCACATCTATTAAGAGTGAAGCTCTGCATCGTTTGTTTTGTATCAAAAAGTAGTCGGCATGCCATGGACACTACTTGTTTTTATTCCAATGTTGGAGTTTCTGAGTAAGTATAGTAAATGCTAGATGCCTCGGTTGTCTTAATATAAAATCAAAAAAAGTGTGTGTGGGGCGACTGTGGCCACAGACGTTGGAGAATACAATAAAAAAAAAAGTCTGAAGGCCGTTGAAAAAGGCCACATGGTGAGCTGTGAAGACAGACTGTTTCACAAAAAGGGAGCTCCGTGCAGACCTTTTTTTTTTATTGTCACGTGACACTACACCCCGTCAGCGATGACGCAGAACGGTGATGATTCGTGAATGAATTGCTGCTAAATATGAACGACTGCGTGTTTGCTATGTTAGGGGGCAGTGACTGAGTGAGTTCAGCGACAATGCCAGATTCCTGCTGGTTTTCATTGCACAATTAGAGACCATTTCACACATGCTACGCCCAGTGAACCTATAATTAATTGGAAGAACTCTGATCTACAGCACACATCCATGTTGTCACATTTAGAGAAGACCCGGTTTTGCTGTGTTGCTGTCATTTGCAAACATAGTTGAGCTGATTCAGTAAAGAACAATAAGTAAAATCCCATGGCCATAATGTTGATCTACAACGTCCACTGAGCCAGACTGTGCCTTTGCGTCTGCATTCTTTTCCACTTGAAGTGGTATACACACAGTATACACACAGCTATAGTATGAGGCAAGATTATCAACAAAACTAACTCCAAACAGCAATCCATAACACAGACAAACTGAACACAATCCAAGGTGTGACGTTGCTCTTCAATCAATAACCACATCTATGATGCTGGAGACAAAACACACACACAACAGCTGCAAAAGCCACACACACACACGCGCGCATGCACACACACGCATGTCCTTAAGAAACAACAGGGGGATAAAAACAGCAAGGTATATGTTCAAAATAATTACTTACTTTTGTCCTCTGAATTCTCCACAGATATTGGCAAAAGGGGGTCTGGAGGATCTAAGTGGGCTTCTGTTGCAGTAGCATCCTCTTCAGTGTCCCATTATATATATTGTATAATGGGCTGTGCTGCTTTGCGAGCGCCTCTCTTGTGCTGATTACGATTCTTTTTCTGTGAGCGCTTCTCCACGGTGGCGTTTATCAGAACATCCAGTCCATGAATATCTCGGATGAACAAACAACTTGCAACTGTTAGTCAAAGCGGGGAAAAGTCTCTTTCGTGCTCTGCCTCCTCGTGCATGGTGCAAAGTTCTGTGCCTGCAGAGAAGCTACTGTGTAACTATGCTGGCTCCATTGGCTGGGACGTTAATGTTAGCTGTCCATAGATAACATCTGCATCCTGCTTCAGGCTAGCAGCCTAGACGTGTTTACTTGCTGCTTCCAGTGTCCTTTAAATTATAAAAAAAATTGTATTGTTAAGTTGGTGGCTGCAGTTTGTGCCTCTTTCTGTCACGTAACTAACGTTAATTATCACTTTTTTTAATTATCACTTTTTTTCATTCATAATAAGCATACATGACATTAGTTCAAGACACAGAGCTAACCCAACATTTTAGAACACCTGCCAATTTAAGTATGCATAACGACACCTAAAACCGTCGAGTTTGTCGCGTCACTAGAACATTCCCTGGCCTTTCATACATGTTTCGCCAAACAAAGATGGAAGTGCGAAGTATCACCGAGATATGAGATCCTTGCTCATCTTATAATTTATGTTACCATCACTACACCACCTGAGCAGACTTTCTTAATTATGAAGTCAATGAAGCAGGTAATGTATTTATTTATCCTAATTGTATTGGGTTTTTTTTTTCATTTCTTATTATTCATAAAATACATAATTAAATAATCATGTTTTTCTAGCAGCGTGTGAAATGACAGGTGATAAAACACTTCCAGCTCCTCGACAAATGACGGAAATATAATTTTAGATGCTACAAGAAAGTCAGAGACAGGTATTCATACAGTCAAAAATGCAAAATGACAAAATAAATCTTGTAGATAAACATATGAAAAAAACAAAAACGAGAATAGCAGACTCGCTTGCTTTACTTGTGGATGACAAAAATATTTTCCCCTACTGTGACATTGACATTTTGTGAGGTCAATGTCAAAATAATGACTCACAAAAAAAACGCATCTCAACAAGGTCACCAAATAAAATTAATTTGAATGAAGAAAAACGGCATGTTGTCAAACAACTGTTTCATAGCATGCCATGTTAGTCTAAGGGCAATTATTTAGCAAAATAATTGTGTGCATGATGGGAACAGAGCTGGTACGACTTATGGTTTGTGTGATTTGCTTCGAGTCCAGATAATTATTGTGCCTGAGCTCCACCAACATCTTTCCATTCTGTGACAAAATGTTACATGAATTTAAAATGATTACCTGAAAATATCCCCGGGTTTAAAAGCCGCCCATTGTGAGGAACGACTCTTGCAATAACTTACACATCCCTTTCTCATTTGTACATCTTCATTGTAACACTGGTCAATGCAACTGTTGTGCAACAGCATGATTCGTCACAGTGAGCAGGAGTTATATGCAATTCGATTTATCATTTATGCAATTATACATCCCCCCCCCCCAATACCTTTTATCAATGATGCATGGGCCTTTTTAGCAGTCAATTAACCATACTGCTCAAAACAAACAGTGCTTATCTATAATTATATCCGTTATCTGTAGCTCCATTACAGTACGTTTGTACAAACACATTATGACACACAGCTACACTTTGATGTTAAATTACAAGATACGTTAATTTGCACAGCTTCGTACCCGACCAAACATCATCATCTGTCCACGGCATATCCCTTTATTATTTTTCATCAAAGTCTGTGGACTGTTGCGAGTAATTTACACTGCAATCCCATCAATCTGGTATCCAATGGCGAATTAGCTGTAGCATGCCCTACACCCCCATTATTCCATCAACAACCTGTCAGTGCAGAGGAGAGAGAAAAAACAGGGGCGGCGATAGATCGTGAAAGAAAAACACAAGCAGCTCCAAATGAAAATACTGATGGTTTTTTTCTGTAGCAAAGCCCTCATATGAGTTCCTACATGCCTCAGAGAACGGGAGTGCGTTTGGATTTTAAATAGGGAGGGGGGGGGGGGGGGTATTGTGTCGTCAAATGCTAGCTTCCAGGGAAACAAACATCAAACGTAAGCGTGTGACTGTGTGACAATGTACTGTTTATGAACTGAAATTTTAATAACTCAGGAATCACTTACTTGGTTTCGACAAGAAGTGCCCTGTTTCAAAAGGTGTGGCTCAAAATAGGCAAGAGTGTTTCCTAATCATGCTCAAGGTTGAAATTCAGGTGGATTCATCTACTGACCAAAAATAACTCTCCCCCTCTCTCTCTCTCTCTCTCTCTCTCTCTCAGCTGCAGTGTTTCACCCTGTCACAGAAATGTATTCCTGCTCTCTGGGCGGATAAGGAGAACCATATCCAGCCGTATGCATCTTGCAAGAATTTGAAATCAGTTTGATGCACCCTCCTCTGAATTAATGGCCTAGATACACATTGCATGTCATGGTAGTTGAGTTCACAATATATATGGCTCTACATACAGCAGCCAAAAGCATAGACCTACAAAAAGACTCACAAAAAGACTCCCTCTGCACAATTTCAGTCTCAAATAAGCCAAGTCTTTGCCATGTCGAGCCCTTTTTGGGCATTTGTTCGATTATGACCGGCAGATTATTTGAAGGCAAGGCAAGTTTATTTGTATAGCACATTTCAACAACAAGGTAATTCAAAGTGCTTCACATAAAACTATTAAAAGCATCAAAACATAAGGCAAAAGAAAAGGAGATTTAAAAACAATTAAAGAAACAGTGTAAGAAATAAAATTCAGTAGTAAAAAGTAAAGGAGATTTAAAACATACATTGAAACAATAATCGATGTCTCCCTGAGACATTACGCTGCACGCACTCAACCACACACTGCCGCAATTCTGCAATTACTCGCACACAAACCACGTCTGGAAAAGATCTCTGCCGATCTGCGTTTTATAGTGTACGCCTTGCACGAACTCGGTCCCGGAGGAAATGGCGACATATTGTGCAGTCCTTTTAAAACCATTAAAAGCATCAAAACATAAGGCAAAAGAAAAGGAGATTTAACAGCAATTAAGAACAGTGTAAGAAATAAAATACAGTAGTAAAATGCAGAAATGCAGGAAATTGATTAATATATGAATTGAATGTGGTTCAATTAAAGGCAGCAGCAAACAGAAAGGTCTTCAATCTTGATTTAAATGAGCTGAGGGTCTCAGCAGACCTGCAGCTTTCTGGGACTTTGTTCCAGATATGTGGAGCAGAAAAACTGAACGCTGCTTCTCCATGTTTAGTTCTGACTCTGGGAACAGAAAGTAGACCGGTCCCAGACGACCTGAGGGGTCGGGATGGTTCATAAGGTAGCAGCAGATCAGAGATGTATTTTGGCCCTAAACCATTCAGTGCTTTGTAAACCAACAGCAGGATTTTAAAGTCAATTCTTTGTTGGACAGGAAGCCAGTGCAAAGACCTCAGAACTGGAGTGATGTGGTCCACCCTCCTGGTCTTAGTGAGGACTCGAGCTGCAGCGTTCTGAATCAGCTGCAGCTTTCTGACGGACTTTTTACAGAGACCTGTAAACACACCGTTACAGTAGTCCAGTCTGCTGAAGATAAATGCGTGGACAAGTTTTTCCAAATCCTGTTGAGACATAAGTCCTCTAATCCTTGATATATTCTTCAGGTGATAGTAGGCTGATTTTGTAATTGTCTTGATATGACTGTTCAGGTTGAGATCTGAATCCATAACTACACCTAGATTTCTGGCTTGGTTTGTGGGTTTTAACATCAGTGACTGAAGCTGAGCGGTGATTTTCAATTGTTCATCCTTGGTACCAAAAACAATTACTTCTGTTTTATCTTTGTTTAATTGAAGAAAATTCTGGCACATCCAGTTGTTGGTTTGTTCAATGCAGTTACCCAGCCCTTGTATGGGATTATAGTCCCCTGGTGACATAGTTATGTAGATTTGTGTGTCGTCTGCTGTGATGCTGAGATATGGTGGTGAGGATACTCTGGTGGCGAGGATACTCTGATGATGAGGATAGTCTGTTGATGAAGATACTCTGGTGATGAGGATAGTCTGTTGATGAGGATAGTCTGTTGATGAAGATACTCTGGTGATGAGGATAGTCTGTTGATGAAGATACTCTGGTGATGAAGATACTCTGGTGATGAAGATACTCTGGTGATGAAGATACTCTGGTGATGAGGATACTCTGGTGGTGAGGATGAAGAAGTAATTGTCCCCAGGTGTTCTGAACATTCCGAGCTTATTCTCCACCCCCACAATGCTCAACTGTAGCGATTAGGCTCAGAGTGAAAGCTCTTCCCTCAATAGGAGGGGGGGGGGGGGGGGAGACCAAACAGGCACAAACACACTAAGTATGTGTAGCCAATCAGCTTTCAGCTTTGCTTGAGCATGCTGTCCCTCTGGGCACCTTGATCCAGGCAAAGAAAAGTCCTATTTTCCCCCGGGGCCTGTAATACCTGCATGGGTGATGAGTGCCGCTGCAGCAGCCGCACTCCATCCCGCCATCTCTATGCACCACACACACACACACACACACACACACCCACACACACACCACAGTCTGAGTCTGAGAGCAGCCCGTGTAGCGAACACATTGAAGCTCTTTGCAGCCACCTGCTGTGCTTGATGTAATACAGCATTTCTTCACATTGATGGAAACGCTGTGTAATATAAATATATACTATTAATCTGCATGTGCTGCTTTGTGAAGATAATGTGCAGAATTATTGAGCTGTGTAATCGTTTATTGAATTGGTAACACGTTATTTTGCAAGTCTGTTATTTCCTAATAATGTCCAATAAATTTCCCAAGAAGAACTACGCCAAGACTCTGTATGCTTATACGAGCAATTCATTGTAAACTGTTTGTTGGAAGAGTACCAGTTGAACCAATAACTAGTGCCAAATAATCACACAGGGAATTACAGACACATCCTGGGCTCAGCTATCTAGCGATGGGACCTGGAGAACAAAGAGTTAAAAGTCGTATCTGCCAGGCTGACCACATTGCAGTGTTGTATTGTGTGCTGGGAAAAACAAGACAGAAGCCCAGAGGCGTCAAAGGTCTAAAATTGCTTGTGAAGAAGGTTCCCAGCGTGGCCCGCACTGATGTATGCATGGCAGGTCAAATGTCTTCCAACACAGTAAATCTGATTGTATCGTTTAGTTTTTTTATAGTGACTTAATTCGGTATACAAAAGGTCAGAGGTCCTGACTTTTTGCATTTTGAATGCAGACTTGAATGCTGCCTTGGCAGTGATGTTTAAATTATAGCCGCTTCATTAGTGCTTGTCATGGATGATTTGCCTTCTCCATATCAAAGCTCAAGGAGAGAACGGCATCGCAGTGGTTCAGAAGACAATCGGGGATCCATTCTCCACGGTTCCCCATTAATACTGGGACGGTTGTCTTTTGTGATTATTACTTAGTGCACACAACAATTAGCGGTGTGGTCTCTCTCCTGTATTTTAATTAATACAAAAATGCTGTTCACATACAGCAGTAGATGACTCCACCGCAGAGGTAAATCTTGCAATTAATCTTTGAATAAGTCCAAGGTAATGGGCAAACGAAAGTCTGTCCAGCATGAAATGCATTTTACTTGCTGTTGCTGTGGAGATTGTGTTGTATTCAAACATGCAAATGTTTCTTGTGCTGCCCCAACGATAGTTTTATTCTATAAAAAGGTGTACATTTTGGTATTTCAATAATAGTAAAATGCATATTTTAATCAGTATTTGATCAACAAAACAGAGATTTGCAGTCCATTGGCGAGAGAGTGAAAAGGGAGCCTTATTGTATACTCTTCGTTAATATATTGGTCCTTTTAGCTTTGGCTTGATCCTGTACTTCAATTCACTGAACTTTAAGCATTTGCCCCTTGACTTCGGTTCATATTCTGCCTTCAGGTATTTTTAGCAGAGCTTTTCAGAGCTTGTAGGTTTTTGTCTGTGGAACTGACTTAATGTCAATCTCCAGGAAAAAAAAGAAGCTAAAAACATAATTTCTCCACTCATTCTTTTTTTCTCTAATTAGGATTCATCAGTGCTAAATCATTATGGTAATTTTGTCATTGAACTGCGTGAATGGATAAGTGTGTCGACACCCCATCTCTGTAAAAGATGCACAGCAGGAGGTATCACATGATTTTTCTTTCCCCTATACGGATTTGAGTCTTCATCACACTATTTTTTTTTTTTTAAAAGACACATGAACCCTCTGGACTGAAGGAAGACGTAGAATTGGAAACCTCAACAGCCCGATTTTGAGCAACATAAGGTCCGTGAATGTCTCTGCTTCATTTGTATTCTGATAATACAGCTGCTTCACCTGCTGCTGACAAGGCCACATTGATCCTTTACTTCAAAAACTAATAAGACCGCTGGCACTTGCTGCATGAAACCACAGATGGTTACACAAAGTAAGCTGAAAACAAAGCAGTTCAATGATGTTGAATCGGAGCAGAAGATATTCATCAACATGCTAGTTGTGCAACATCGCACATTGCATCTTTCCCTGCATTTAAAACCCCAACACTGAAAACCAATGAGAGCATTTTCATACCTTTCAATGTGTGATAAATATCGAGAGCAATCCTTCCACGTTTTAACAGCTTGCATGTGCATCTACCTCTCAACTCCATTATAATGAGCCCTGAGCTCAACGTGAGAATCAAGGATTCATTCTTCAAACGTGCTGCACTCCAACGCCGCGATAACAAGAAGGAAACCGTGTCAGGATGTATTCCACCTTCTCAGCACGTGACTGATGAACAACTTGATTATAATCATCTCAATTGACACTAGGACACTTTCCCCCCATCGTGAGACTATTAAGCTGATTTAGTCACACTTGGAAAGAGTGTGTGAGGGTCACAGATCGAAATAACTTTGTTTAATTTGAGCATAAAGAACTTTAAAGTGTGCAAGATCAGTGAGATTACATATTGTCTCATCAGTGTAGATTAGTACAATTGTTAAGACATAAAATAAATAACTATATTGCAGTGTAGGTTAACACAGTCGGATAGAGTGAGTAACAAGGGTCCATCAGTTCGGGGAGCGTTAAAAATGTGTTTTGTAGTTTCTCTTAATCTGTTTGTGTTGTTGTTCTTCATTCCCACCAGGTGTCCATTCGACGTACACGTACTCTCTGTTTATAGTGGTATTCTTTCAGGTGCTTTTTCAAAGTATTTGGAATGGGAAGCACGTTAATGCCGTCGTAGGTGGTGCAGCTGCTGATGGCCGCTCGGCAGACGTGCTGCAGGCTGAAGGGCTGTGCGCGATGGATGGGGTTGGACAGCAAGGGCTCGAAGAACATGCAGGAGTTGGGGTCCTTGTAGTGCTCCAGCAATCCCGTGACTGTGGGAGCGTGGAAGACACTGGGGTCGTGCACGTCGAAGCTGAAATTGTGGTTCCACTGTTCAATGCGCGCGTGTAGCGAGCGGCCGTAGCGGCGGAAGCTAACGGAGAAGAGGTAGTCTTCCTGGGCAGAGTCACGCAGGAGGAAGGTGCCTTCGGGCTTCCCCTCCAACAGCGTCTCTGCCTCGTAGCGGTCCATCACCCCCCAGTAACACGGGAGGTTGGTGATCTGCAGCAGGTCGGGAACTAAACAGTGAATGTAATCGATCTGTGTGTGAATGCGGTAGCCGTCGTGAGATTTGTGATCCTCAGCCGGAGGAAGTATGGCGCTGGCGGGCACGTTGGTCGCTGTAACCTCTGGGTCAACCACGGGGTCGGGGGTTGTATTGTCACAGGCGGGGACGGAGGCCGAGGCCACCACCTCATCCAGAGTGTCCAAACAGCTCTGTAGAAGGAGCTGGTGGTGCTGCTGCTGTCTTTGGAGGAGCAGCTGCTGCTGCTGCTGAACGGAGGCTCTGTCGGCCACGGCCAACTCGTTCATACCGTGAGCCAGCTTGGGGCCGTGCTTGTAGAGGGGGTTGATTTGGGCCGTCACCTCGAATGTGTGGATCTCTGCATTGGGTGGTGGCTCGACACCTTGTTCGATGCTGATGCGCCTGCGCTCTCGCAACCTGTCATCTACGTCCTCCACCACAGTAGGCATGGCTGGCGTAGGGGCAATGCACACCACTGGGGAATCAAGCAAGGGAGGCTGGGTAATGGGGGCTGTGTGTTGCTTAATGAGATTCCACTTCTGAGCCAGCTCCGATCCTACAGGGAAGGGGCAGTCGTCCAACATCAACTCGCTGAGGTGGATCTTGCGCCTCGAGGAGGCGCAGGCAGCCGAGGGAAGAGTCTGTGGAGACGGACCCGGTGCCGTCACGCTGTGCGTCTTTATTGGGAAACACTGCCCCATTGCATCTTGGATTTTTTGCCGGAGAGTGCGACTGCTGCTCGACCCTCTGCTCTCACCTTCACCGGGTGCAGCTGTCTCTGCAGCAGAGCCAACTGTTCCCAGTCCCGGCCTGGACGTGACCCGCTCTTGTCCGAGAAATGAGGCCATGGCTTCCAACCCCTGCAATTGCAAACTCTCCTTCAAAGGCGAGGAGGAAGATTGGTCCCTGGACTCGAGGTCGCTCAACAGCTCACCGTACTCAAAGCCATCGCTGACCGGCCTCTCGGCTGCTGGTTCATGGGAAGCGAGGCCTTTTTTCTTCCCCTTCACACCTTTCCGTCGACTGCCTGGCTCTCGTCTCTCCTCTGACCGGCTTTGTCTCACCTTCGGACGGGCCCCCCTCTCTCGCTCTTTACCTCGGTTCCCCGACTCCTTTGGTAAGGACATGATGAGTTATGTGGTGAAAAAGCAACAGTTGTGCCACTCCGGGGAGTTGCCAATGGATGATTTGTAATTGCAGTTAGCTTTTGGCAGGTAGTTTCCCATCCACACTCCTTGTTTGAGACGTCATTATAATTGTCCGTGCATTCTGGTCACAGAGTTAAAACGACCTGCAAAACAAAATGAGAGTTCTGCTTAAAGCCGGCAATTAACTTCTTAAGATAACATATTCATAGTGAAACGCCTTTCTGAAACTGATGCAATCCAACACAACAGCTCTGCTCAACATGTTTCCTTCTTGAAGGTCATAATCTCAGTTTATGTTTAAAAATGTTGAAGAGTGGTGTACGTTTCAGAGCTGCAACTGGTGTTCACTGTCATTGTATTTTAATCTGTTGATTGTTTTCTTTATCAATCAATCTGTTGGTCCAAAAATACCCATCACAAAATCATTGAAGATTAGGAAAACCAGTAAATTCACACATATTTTTTGTCATTTGATCAATCTTCACTCAAAATAGTCAAACTTAAATTTTCTGTTGATGTGCTAATTAACTTAACTTTGCAGCTCTAATTGATTCAACTGTATTGTCATTTTGGAGGCTGTTTGTGGTTTAATGTCAGTTGAATTGTGCTTCTAGTTTTTAGACACTTTGAGTAGTCTATAAGAGGAGAAGAGGTCAAGCACATTCTTTGAATTCAAGGCATTTTGGAACATATTGAGAACTCATAGAAGCAAACAACTTCTGGCCCGGTTTAGAGTTTGACAGATGAAACCAACTGCATTGAAGCTGTATATACCCTGCCTAAAGCACACAGCCGAAAACCTGTACCTAACAAGGAACTAGGTTTAAGTTTTCAGATCAAATGTGATTTCCCTGAAAGTATTATTAGTTATGATGCTCAGCTCTTCTTCTAATCAGCTGAGGTTTTCTCCAGAGGTGTTTTGTCTTTCAAATGGATAATAACCGGTCATGATCAGGGATGGAGCTCGTTCCTCTCTCTCAAAGAACGTCAACTAGTATTTAAAGTGAACAGTCGATTAATAATTTCCAACTTTTACCACTCAACTTGAGCGAACGTTTGCTAGGGTTAAATACTTTCGAGATGTCAAATTGTTTGAGGCAAGTCGTCGACTCAAATCCCCCTTTATGGTGGAAACTTCCACGCTAGCTATAACATTAGCATTAGCTAATAAGCTAACATCGTTAGCAAGTAACGCTAACATTAGCTGTTTATGCTCGGTAGGCTACGTAAGCAGGGTAGCTAACACTAGCTATCTGCTAACTTGGGTACTCTTTGCTGCAGGTTATGTTGTCTTCATGGCAACTTATATCGAGCTTTCTCAACCATAGCACAGACTGTGAACATACCGAGCAGTTGTTATGAAGTTTGACGACGAAGGAGCTCCCGTTTCTTCTTGGATAAACTAATGGCCTTAACAAAAAATGCGGCTAGCTCATATTAGCTTGATAAATGAAATGCTAACATCGTGCAACCCGGAAGTAAAAAGTAATTACGGGTATTTTTTTATGGGAACGTCAGAACATGAAGGGCGTCTGTAACACGACAAATGAGAGTAATGTAAAAAGCGGATAGCAGATTTTTTTTCAGCTGCTAAAATGCGTGTAGCTTGTGTAGCAAAGTAAACAGACACAAAGACAAACCACAAGTGAAGTTGCAAAAGAACTGAACCTCTTTATTTGGACTGTCAGTGATCCGGCGGATGCTGCACTTCAGACCATTCACACATATGGGTGACAGTAAAAAAGTAGAGTAAGCATGGGATGCAAAAAGTTCATAAAACATTAGAAAAATGTCTGGGGAGTCATTAGAATTAAATATAAATTGTACAAGACAAATATATGCAATGTAGCCTACAGCTGGCAGCATTTATTCAATAATTAAGCCTGGCAGGGACATGAACACAATCGTGGGTACACTTGGTAGACGTCTCCATATGACACAGGCTCTGTACCGCCTAGTGGATGCTTGGTATGTGAAAAAAACACCAGGCTGAACTCGTGAAGTGCATTTCCCTACTCATTTCATGCCTCGCTGGAATGTAAACATGGAGTAAACATATTCCTTGGCCTGTTATTAGTGTTCTGTTTACTCACAATCACATGATTTGTGGCTCAGATAAGCGTCGTCACACCCTGCTGCATCTTCATTATGCACACAGACACTTGCAGAAATGTGCTGCACTGTACCTCTGTGTCTATTTGCAGCAACATGTAAGCCGTCCAAAGCTAGAGGCTATGAAAAGGATCATCTGAGCCATTTGTAACATAACAGACGTGATATACAGGATGGTGAATAGTTAAAAAAACAAAAAAGATAGCCGAGTCTTAAAGTCTGCATTAACTCTCTGAAGTCCCTTGCGGGCATGAGTGTGATGCTTTTAGCAAGTCAGATCTATCCAAGAGCCTGCTCTGAAGAAATCCATCACTAGAATACTACTCAAGACCATTAATTCAACATATTGAGGATGCTGGAGCTGTGCATTTTAGGCACCACATGAACAGTTTATCGGGACATGACAGTTAACAGTTCAATAACAAGGCCAGGAAAGATAATTCTCTCTCTTGTCACCGCATCACCAGAAAAGCAGGCGTTACATGCCTCGGATCTCACTTGAAAAAAACCCTACTGAGACTCAGACGGAGTCCGTGGGTTATGTAAGGGGGTAGAAGGCTTTTGTTTTCAGGCTCTACCCAGCCAGCTCATGTGCGAGAAGGCGTCAGTTCTTTAATGCGTTACATAGTGGGACAATGGAGTATTCATGACATCACATAACATGAATTGGGCATTATCCCAGAGAGATGTAAACAGTGACATTTAGGCGGTATAGATATACAACATTAGTTGCAAGATTTCTGCTCTCTTAGCTGTTGGGTGACTCGGCTCAGCATCAACCACCATGTCCTCTATCTACAACAGTGCTGTATTAGTGTGGCCAAACATGCGATTATAGAAAATAAGCATAAGTTATCAATATCAAGGGAGAGTAAAAAATACAATTGGAAAAGATATCTGTAAATAACCATCTTTACTTGACAGACCTCCTATGGCTCTGCTGAAATAAAAGGTGAATGGTTATCCCTGCCTTATGATGCAACCAAAAAGTGATCCAAAAGTTAAGACCATATTACACACACACACACATGCACCTCCGCTCTGCCACATTCAAAGACAGAGGCCGTATAAGACAAGTTTTTTTTTTTTTTTGGATTCAACACTGATACCACATGATAATGTTAGGGTTCTGAGACTGAAACGCATTGAGACACAAACAGAAAAATATGGACACCGTCAAAGCACCTTGAAAAAGTATGACTCATCAAATCACCATGTTGGCTGTTTTGAGGAAGAGGGCACCGAGAGGGTGAGGCGCTGCGCTCTGGAGCATTCATTACAAGATCCAGCTTCGATTTCCCAGAGCCAATCATGAGGAGGCCAGAGGGTTGAGATGGGTTTCATTTAGTTTGCTCACCCAGCATTAGAGTGAGTAAATGGAAAACACTCTACCCTCCTCGCTTTTATCAATTCAATATCGAATCAGCTCTCGCACAGTACATACCTCACCGGCCCTTATTCACCCCTCGGGGACTTCCTCGGCACAAAATGAGATTCATCATCATTCATGTAGTAGGGCATAAAATAACAGACAAAATTGCAGCTGGCATAAATTATTCGGTCTGCTGTTCTTTTTAAAAAAAAGAGCCATTCTGTTGCAGCTCACTACAACTATCCTTCTCAAATAAACAATCGCACAACCCGTCTCTTTGGCTTTGTAGACGTTTAGAGGAGGACAGTCACTTCTGCTTTCACTACGTGTTGCATGTCTGTGGTAGAGATACAAGCGTTTACTCAATTATTTTGGTCCTCTCTTTCCTCCTTTTGCCACAAAACCATGTCCTCAAGAGCGGATAAAAAGAACCGAGAAACGCTGTAAGTTTCAACCCAACACTAACCCTCACTAGCACTGGTTACAGAACAATCGGGGCGGTTGGGAAGTGTACTGGCGACTGTGTCCTAGGCCCAATTACAGTTTGGTGGCTGATGTCAGAGATCAATTCATAAAAGTGCCTTGCTTCTGGCTGGACATTTTCTGAATCTACATGTTATGTGGTGCAGGGGCTGTGGGCGTCAGTGTGTTCTGGAAAGAAGCCTTGCTCCAAGGCAGGAGGAAAAGAAGAGTAACTCATAGGGAACAGAACCCCTTTAAGACAGCACCAATCCACCGCTTTCCTCTCAGACCACAGCCAACTGAGCCTCTGCACGGCATGTCACAGTCCTGCAGGTGACATGGAGCACTTTGCTTCTTTTTTGTTTGTGTTTTCTGTCCTGCAATATAATAATCATCTGTATTCCATTTTTAATAAACTTAGTTGTATATAATAAAGTACAAAAATATTAGAGAACATATACACAGTTTTTTTGTCATTTTGTAGTGACTGCTTTGCCTGGTTTTCTTTAAGCATACGTATATCTTTGTGCTGGGTGATGAGGAACTGAACAGGCCTCAACTGAAGTGTGTTTTTTCCTTTCTTCTTTTCATATTGTTGATGTCCGGTCGGTTCCATCTGAGGAAAAAGATTGGAATGAATATGTTTCAAGACATTTACAAATTGTAAAATACACATTTCATCCTTAAAAAGGAGTGGTTCTTCTCCCAAGGCCAGAACAAAAGTTATTGATGCCTTTTTAACGTCTAAATGGATGTTTTATGGTATGTCAATCATTGAAGTATATCTTATATCTATTAGATATGTTTCTAGATAAATAGCAGCACTATGCTGAATTAAAGTACATACAATATCCTCCCAATTACTTTGGAGACAAAATATGCATTTGTTCACCTGCCAGTGCTGTGTATGTCAACAAAATGGTGTTTGTTGTGCTGTTTGAACAGCAATCTGTGGATAAATTCCAGTGTGTTTACCATTTAATGTTGGACATCCAGAAAGTAAGCCAAACTCGGCTAAACTAAGCGTATGCTACGTACCTATGTCAGTAACTTTATCTGTCTCTGAGAAAGGAAGGAAAATAGATTAAATGCCTTGAATTTCATTTACATCTGAAAAAAAAATCATGCAACAGGGATACCTTTCTACATCAGTCACAGAATACTCAGCATGTGTTTGACACCATATGATGCACAAAGGGAAGCCTATGTGTCTCTCTCTCTCTCTCTGTGAGAGCACCCCGACTGTGACTTGACTAAGGATATTGCATAATTTAGATGTTATTAAAAATTAATACACAAATAGAACTAATTAAATATGAATTATAAAAGTCAACAGACTTTTTCCATCTCTGTTTGCATGGGAGAACGTGCGTGTGAACAAATTAGCATGTATTGCTTTCCCTGGTGTTGGTTGGATCCATTCTCTCGTGGCCTAGTTATAACACATGAAAAGCTGTCGCCGTCTCGTTGGTAGTTTAGTGGGAGGTTTGCCAGCCGGTGGCCTATTTAGTGCCGGTCTGCTGGGGACACTTACCCCCTAAGGCATGCTCTGTCATACTGAGGCACAGTGACTCCAGCGTGGGGTTGATCTCCAGGTCAGCACCCGGAACTTGGCATTCTGTGGGAATGAGAAGAAAAAATGTAATCTTAGTCCACAGGAAGTAGAAGTGGAATTTATATTCGTGTCAGGATTGGCAGAAAGCCAATTTCTTTCACACTCTAAATTTACAAAAGCAGATGTATATTCTCTTTCCAAATAAATACTGTCCAACCAGGATCTATTTGCCATTTTTCTATCATCAGTGCACAACTATGTAATATCTGGTTTAAGGGGAAAACACCCAGTTTATGTGTGCTGATGAATAACTGGTGTGTGTATGCAATGTTCATTATTCTTTGACCTGATCATAATCAGCAGCAGGTGACTGTAGCATCGAGCAGTTCTGCTGCCAGCCACACAAACAAAACAAGATGTATCGTACTGTATCTGCCGCTAATAAGGACCAACTGAGGCAAATAGTGCTGACACAATGAAAACTGCATGCAGCGGGAAACCATATTATTTCTAACGATTAAATGGAAATGAAAACATTGCGGGATGTTATTATTCAGACTGTCGATTAGAGTTCGCAGTTACTTCTGGATTCGACTTTAACCTGTCAATAATCGTGCACACACACAGTTGATCATTAAAATAGACCTTCAAAAAAGTTTATCCTCATTTTGAATCAAACAAAGTGGGTGATGGTGGAATTAGTTTGAAAGAGTTTTATCATTGCAAAAAAAAGAAGACAAAACAACAAAAAATAAGACCCCCTTATGTGAAATGACATTGATTTTTGCTGAACAACACTATTAACAGCACACGTATGACCCTTCATTAATCACGATGTTTTCCTCACATCAAAAAATGTGATTCATTGCTAGATGCATTATTGCACTATTCACACATTTCCCAACAATAGACTGCCAGATAAGCTTTCTGTGGAGAGGACTGCATGATGCATAACGACTGCTGAAACGTGCTTTTAAACAATGAACATGAAAATCACTTGGATGAAACATGTGACGTGACGTTTCCCGATGTAAATATAGTACTCTAGCTGCATGGCTAAAGTCAAGTGTATTCTGTGTTGAGCGTGAGTCACAGCTTACATTTCACTCGCTTACAAACCAAACCGTGATGACAAGCGGCCACTCAAGACGCACTTAAGATGTTTTATGATGTCAGGGGTGAACTAGTCCCGAGTGGATGCAGACATGATATATATATATATATATATATATATATATATATATAAAATACTGGTCTGAGGAGGGACAGAGCACGAGTAAGCTTAAAGGTGAAACCTCAGTACACAGGGCAGCGATGACAAGTTTAACCCTTGACTGATAATTATCCTCAGTGGCAAGACTGTGCAGTGATGAGTTATGCATAGATAGGGTTGAATTGGATCATTTTGAGTTTCCAGAAGAACACACGGGTTCACTCTTTTGATGTACTTTTGTTTTGTCTCTTTATTGAGGAACACGTCTTTTAATAAAATAGAGATGAAGGAAGTTACTGGAAGATCATCCGAGTGGACTAGTTTCAGTATGTCAGTTTGTCTACTTTCATGTTCCCTCTATCCTCGTGTGTCTGTTCCATTCCTTGGTTGACTGAGGGTGAGGGTCTATGATGGAGTTATTCAAATCCATATGGTTACGACAGCCCTTTCCAAGTGCAGCCGAGGACCTGTCACATGTCATACCCTCCCCTCTCCCCTTGTTTCCTGTATGTTTCTATACCGATCTATCCAGTGAAGGCAAAAAAATACCCCAAAATAATCCACCGCCCCAAGCTGTAGACATGGAAAGTGACATTGGTGTTTTAATACAAGTTGTGGATTTTTTTTGCTTTCACACAGGATGCGCTGTTGTGGAAACATCCTTTGTTGACTGAAAAATAACAGGACAGATGAATCTACAAAGTGCATGTGTGGCACCTGGCACAGCAGACACAGCAATCCAAATTGATGTATATTGTACGAGGTGACAGATTGTTTACTGAAACATGCCGCCAAGCTGTCTTGGCGATTTGTCCCTGGCACAGAGGGAGAGCAGCTCTCTGGTTTGGCATTATTATTATTATTGCAAAACTCACCAGCAGAGTCAAATCTCCCAATTCCAAATCATTTCCTGTTCAGCTTGAAAAAATGTATTTGTTGAAAAATGAAAGGAGTTCCAGATAAGCAACATGTTGGTAACACTAGATTTAGGCTGCATTCACACCAATCTAAGCACAGTGATGTGTCATTTTGTGGCCCATTAACACCAAGCGACTGTACAGCGATTCACGTCTGTTGTTCCCTCACGGCATGGTCCTGAAGCTCTGGATCGCCGGTTACGTGATTGGCCACCGAAGCCAGATATTGCACCCTCAAATCCAATGTTGTCGATGTAGATGCACGGAAGCGCGGTCGAAAGCAAGAGCAACTCCGCCGAGGTGCACAAGCGTTCCAAAGTGCTTAATTTTCAGGGCACAACAGCTGTGCCCCGAGATAAAAATAGTGCAACTTTTGGAACGCTACAGCGCTCATCGCATGTCATGTGACAGGAAACAACCCGTCACAGCTGTCAGATACTGTATATATATGGACGAAAAGTTTTTTTTTTTTTAGGCACAACATCTGAATACGCTCCTGGTGGGCCTGGGATAGACTGTGAGTAAGTGCGCACACACACACCATGTTCAAGAAGAATGAAAGAGGCTTGACCTCATACAATACCTTGCTGCTGGAACATGAGCATGGTTTGCGGGGAAGTGTGAACCGGGAGTGAGTGGGTCCGCTGCACAGAGCTGCGACTCTGACTTGGCATGCTGTTACTGCCCCCAGGGTTGGCAAACCACAGGTTCTATAAAAAGGGAAAAGACAAATTCTCATTACGCAAATGCCACTCAACCTGGAACGTTGAAATGGTTTGCTTATCTTTCACCTCAGACTCCAAACAGAAGCCCGTCAAGCTATGATAATAAATCAATTCATATCAAAATGTGATTCCTAACCCCGTGTACTGTCGTGTGTGTGTACAGCTTAAACTACCAAAGTATCTTGTTTTGTTCCACTTGTTTTCCTTTCAGAACAAATGTTTACTCTGGCCTTTTATGACTCCTTAGACATGTCATCACGCAGGTCAAACCCTTCAGACTTAGTGAAAGCACATATTGAAGGAAAACCTGTTAAAAGTTCTAAACAGTAACTTTAAAAAACAAACAGAAAAAGTCTCCAAACAAATTAAATAAAACACAACACGGTTGATATATTTCCATCAGCTTTGTCCACAATCTAAAGGCAAGCTACACGTGTCACAAACTGGTGTTAAAATGCTGATCCATTGACAGGAGTACTGACTTGTCTACCCTGGCCTGCCAGCGCAGGATTAGTGAGTGTGTGGCGTGGAGATGCTCCCCCGATCCCACCGGGACTCAGCAGACCGATGCGTCCCGCTGGGAGTCCACGAGGAGTCATCTGGAACTGCCTTTGTCCCCGCCGCCCTACAACTCCACTCACAGAGCCTGCTGTGGGGAGCGAGTTGGACCCATAGGTCCAGCTGGAGGAAAAAACAAAAAAAGGAAACATCAGAATTCAATGCGAGTTATCATTTGAAAGAGAAAGTAAAAATCAGAGAGTAGGGACGAGTGCAGGGAGAATGTAAGATTCAGCCGGTCCGACATCTCCCTCTCTGGAGGAGGAGACCAACGGTAACGAGGGCGAGTCTCACCCTTTCTGTCGGTACACAGGCATGTCCAGCATAGCTTTCCGAGGGAACAGGCGGAGCAGTTTGAGGACCTGCTGCTTCCAGGACACCAGCCTTTTCTTCTGAGTTTCTGTGAAGGCCTGACACAGACAAAGAGACAGCAGAACAAATAATATTCAATTTCCAAGAGCATTAACAGATCCTTCTGGAAAGGAAAAAAACCTGTTTTATTCTTCATTTTAAAGAGAAAAAATACTATAAATGATTACAAGATTCTCCATTACTAACAATTCATGTAAAGTTGTCTTTATGCTATTTCATAAAACACACAAATGCATGCACACACACGACATAAATATATTAAGCAAATGAAAAATGTATCTTCAGGTTCTCACCTCGTGTGTCAGACACTTCTCAATGAGCTGAAGGTAACAGCTGATATTCTCCTCATCTGGCCGTGAAACCAGCAGCTGTGTGCACACTGAAACAAAAAGAAGCCACGGGGTATGTATGTTAATATCAATTCGGTAGATATGGAGCTGAGAGATAAATGTTCTTATGAGGGTAGATATGGATAAATTATTTAGTATCTATGCGTTTTATGTTGAATGCTGAAATGGGCATAAAATGTCGTAACAGTATGTTTTGTTAGTGCTTCCTATTAGGACTAAACACATAACTATGTGCCCTGCCCACTGCTATTAGACTTTATAATAAAACACCTCGGGCCAGATCGTCGTCCTTCACATGACTACAACGCTACACGGCTGTTGCTTGTTGTTGGTGATCCTGGCTCTACTGTCCAGGTTGTTTAGTTCAGTTTACTAGTTGCTAATTGTATTGAATTAATACCACTATATTCATGGTATATACTGTGCATTTCTATTTTCTATTCTATTCTAGCTTATTTTTTATTTTGTATTCATCTAATCGATTCCTTCAATTCAATATCTGCTCTGTTATTTTATTGTACTGTAGATATTGTGCATTCCATATGTATATTTTATTTTACTCTGTAAATTGCTGCTGCTAAAGTTTACATCTATCTATCTATCTGTCTATCTATCTGTCTAACTGCCTCTGGAGTCGATCTACGTGTACTCAAAAATATCTTACTCTCACCTTTACCCATGACGCGGGTGAACTGTCCAGCAATGTCGCCGTCTGAGATGGGTGTGGCGGAGGAGTCGCCATCACAGGGAGGTGGGTTGTGGGACTGGAAGCCCTCTGAGGCCGGCTCTTTGTCTGCTCCTGTTTTTGTGGCGTCTGACGGGGAGGTGGCTGCGTCTAGGGCGATCTGCGCCGCACTGGGGAGGCTGGCGGTCTTAATGGGTGTGATGATGATCTGTTGTAGCTCTTGGAGGGCGTTGCGCAGGTTGCCCCCTTCCAAAATATCCTGCCATGGGATGACAACATCAGTGTATAAGCTATTCAGAGCTCGCTCTGGGTTTAAGGGTGGTGTTGTGTGCAGACGGGAAGATATCCAAGCTGTAGCTCAGCATTTCAACATGTTCTATGCTGACGAGCAGAAAGGGAATTGCTCAATGCAACTAAATCAAGGGTCACATGATCGTCAACGAGTACATACTCTGTACTTTTTTTTTTTAATCAGTACAAGCGAAAATGCCATTGAATTACCTTTTCTAAAGACTTGAGCACACTCTGCCTCTCTCGCAGTTTCTGGATACTCAAGGCGATCTTATGCCGCGCTCCTTTAGTGACGTTCTAAAAAGGGAGAGAGAGAGAGAAAGAAAGAAACAAGATGCCTTGAGAAGCAGACGAGTCATTTCATGTGAAAACACTGTGCAATTCATACAGTTACTACATAACAAACCTAATCACCATTTGTTTCATTAAAGCCAAGGGGCAGAGGCAAGATCGCACTATTTGTATGTGTGACTGGCTCAATATAACCGTAGGGTGCGTCGCTTAATTTCATGCCTCATTGAGAGTTGATGTATCATCAGGTTCGAGGACAGTAATGTTTAAAATTGATAAGGAGGGTGGAGTGATCAAAGCCCCAGTGTACAGTACGTTGTAAGGAGTCTTAAGAACCTGCGACTCCAGGTGGTGCTCAGTGAGAATCATCATCTCTTCATAGGTCATCTGGGAGAAAAGTGATGCATATTTATGTAGGCGGAGACTCTTCAACCATGCAGGAACATCTAGAAAAGAAATACAGGCAAGGGACACAAAAAGATGAATGTTACATTTTGGCTTCTATCACCACAGCTGTCGGCTGCAGGTCTTGGCTCAATTAGGTAATGAACTCTGACCTTTCATGCCACTGCCATCCTCCTGGAAGGTGTTGCGAGAGGAGCCTTGTTCTTCAGTCTGCTCACTGCCCGAGGAGGCTACGCTGCTCTGGGGCGAAAGGGGTGCGTGGTCTGTTAGAATGAAGTTCTGCCGGCCCCCTATGTCATCCTGGCTGACCCACTCGGAGACGCAAGCCTGGGGACTGGAAGGAATAACGGACATGGACTTCTTCAGAGGGCTGGGCTGCATGTGTCCACCGAGACCTGGCCAGAGAAACAATGGATGTATGAGAAACCACAGGAATTCTGGGGAATTTGTGCGAAAGAAATTTAAGAAATGTGAATACTCTAAGATTTTTAACAACAAGCACACTGTTTGCACAATATGGGGGGTGTCTGGGTTGTTTCTTTATGTTTTCCCCCAATGTGAAAGATGGAGGAGAAGGGCAAACATTACCTGTGTTATTGCTGTTGATGGGAGAGGACATCCCCCCTGGGAAGGACATGTGTCCATTCTGGCCCGCTGGAGACGTGCTGGATGAGTCGTGCCAGGCGTGACCGGGGTCCAGAGCCTCGGCAGAGCTGGGCCACTCATCTGAGCCCTGGCGTGGGTGGTAGGGGCTAGACGGGGGACGGGGGGCGTAGCCACTGGATAGGTGCTCCTCCAGGTGGTTTAGCCACATAGCCAGAGAGGTGCGGTCGTCCAGTGTTGTGGCCGGGTGGATGAGCGCGTAGGACAGCAGCTGCCTGCTTTCTTCCACAAACAGGCTGCTCTCGATAGTGTGACTCAACACCTTCTGCAGCAGCTTCATGTACTCACATTTGGCCTCGCTGTTGCGCGGCTGCAGCAGAGGCAGGTGGGACAGCAGCAAAGACACAACCTTCTCCTTTGGCTCCTGATGCCACTGGCTGACAATTGCTGACGACACAGGGCAAACAGAGAATTTCAACGGCAATTCATTTTGAATTTCTAGTTTGTTTAGTTTTAGGAAAAGACAGAACTAACAGTGTTTTATAATCAGAGATAATCAATAATATCTAATACAATACTCCTACAATAAGAAAACCTCTCAGCTACCTGCATTATTGGCCTCAGCTTCGAGGATGTGGATCTCTGTGCAGTCTGCCAGCCAGTGTTCAAGGCAGATGTGTAAGAAGCGAGCCTGGGTGCGCGACACCCTCTTCAGGAGGGACAACAGTGCCACCGTCTGTTCACACTCATTCCAGCCCTTGAACCAATCTGTGAGGATACCTACCTGGTCTCGGAACATCATGGCGTGTCTCCTTGGTGAGGAGAACAGGAATGTGTGGATGGGGGGGGGGGGGGTGTACTGGAGAGACTGCTCTCTCTCTCAGACACAGACAGGCTCAGTCTCACCCCGCACAGCGGGGTCGTATTTGCAACAGTCCTGGGATCCCCTCAGACTGGACCGAGGGGCCCTCACATGATTCAGGTGCAGAAGGAGCTGCAGACAGGGATGCCGTGTAGATTATTGGGGAAGATGTCTTGTGAAGTGAGGCTTTATTAAGTGTGTCAATCGTAGGTGGCAGCGACACAAACAGGAAACGCTTGGTTTTTCACTGTGGCATGTTCAGGATCACATCATCTGTGCCCTATCAAAATCAACAAAACAGATAAAGAGAAAAATCTTAAATGACAATTCAGCCAATGTCTACATCAAGTATAAAATATAAACCAACCCAATATTTACTAAGTAAATAAATATATATATATATATAAATATAAATATAAATATATATATATATATAACTTATATATATATATTTTCTAATTTTACTGCATTCAGCATGACAACAACCACACGTTTATATATAAACACGAGTGCTTTGACGGATTAAGTTGATCTATTCATCCCACAGACTTAGTGCTGGAATATGATATCAAGACAGTCTCGTTTCGTCACATATGTTGTTTTTTGCCTGAAGGCCGCAAACAAGAGTCATAATTTGCATCATGATGGAGATGGATCATCAGCTTCAGTGAGTGACAAACTGAACTTACAGCAACACTTTGGTAGACTCATACATAAATAAGAGATTATAGCACACACCAATACAGGAAAGACACACTGCTTCCACCTTTTATGGTATGCAAATAATGGTAGGGATCAGTAACTGCAAGTGTTATTTGAGATAAGCTTTACCAATAAACATTAGCACTCATAGAGACTCCTATCATAATGACAAGGGCGCAAGTCGATCACAGAAGGAGTGCCAAACGCTTAATCCAAAAGATAAGAGTCCAGGTCATTACCGCTGAAATAGGCTTCTGAGGACTGTCTTCAGTGCACTGCATTTACAACAGGTTGGCTAATTATAAGTCACTGTTTATCCGCTACTGAAGACAAGTAGAACACCAACATGATCACTAACAAGCAAGGGTATGTTAACGTTCAATGCCAAAACTAGTAAGTGCCATCAATTCAAACTGTCATGAGATATTTTGACTGAAGAACAACCCTGTGTCTGACGACAGGCTTTGGTCAGAAGACAGTTGTCATGATTATCCCTACGAGACAGGGAAACATTAAACCCGGGGGCCTGGCAATAGATAGCAAATAGCCAGAGTTAGATTGGTCCAGTTATGTTATTCTTAATAACATATTAATTATGTTATTCTCAATAACACAACTCGACTTTTCATAGCAAATCACGTGACCACCCCAAACGAGGCCTCGTAAAGTGAGCTGTTGCGCTCGTTTTGAATACGGGATGTTTTTGCCCATACTGCCTTAATATTTCGCTGTAGACCTTTTGATTAAAAACGTGTTACTGTGAAAATAGCACAAATGAAAGCGTCAAATGACTAACTAAGGTAACGAACTCAGTGTTTCACCATGGTTCTCCGACTTAATCCACCCATACAAATGCAGTACAAAGGGTTTAGCCAGCAGGTGTCGACATTCTTGATTGTATCAAATGCTTCGAAACAGTAAAACATTTTAAACACACAATTGCTTCATAGTGATTCAGTGCTTTAGGGAGCTTCGTTTCCCCCATCACCAGCTCGACCAGCAGAGTAAGCGATGAGGGATTCAGAATTTGTTTAGTCCTTCGTTAACGCTGTTGCTAACTGTTACCCCAGTCTTAGCGGTGCAAACAGGCACGTTTAACCGACAGTCGGTTGTAGCTAGCTAGTTAACTGTGTGGAGTTATGTTAGTTGTGATGAACAATAAACAGACTCAAAAGGTTTGTTGTTTACCTGTGTCAGTTGTCACTGGTTAGCGAGCTAGGCTAACGTGCTACTGCATAGCTAGCTCGACGGTAGGGATCGCTAAGTGCTAGCGCTAGCTTCTTAGCTAGCAAGTTTTGCTAACAGATGCAATAACGTTAGCTTAGCTGAAAGAAGCGTAGATCTCGATCCCATACGAGGTACTCCTAAGGGTATTCCGTTACAGCGGCAAGCTCCCGCGGTTTCAAACAGGCCATGTTAAAGAAGTTATGTACAAAATGTTTATTGCAATGCAGAAAATAAAGAGTGTACGCCTGGAGAAATCTACTTCGATTTTGAGTTGACGCAAGACGTAAGTAGACGTCACACGTCTGGACGGTACGCAATGTCTTGTTCCTCCCACTGTCTAGTAAATAAAGTATCGCTTCCACCCTGATATGTAAACACATGTTGCATAGGCCCATGAGCTTTATATCGTGTTCATCAAGTAACTGGTAAACACACAATGTCTTTTTGTTGAAGTAAAAGTCGGCACTATGGGCAAAAAAACATGATAACCAGAAGACGTCAATAAACGCTGACATTGCATTTTCCCAAGGCCCAGGGTGATGCCCTAAAATTGCCCATTTTGTCTGACAAAAACTTAAACCTAAATATACCTAATTTACAATGATTTAAAGCAGTAAAACCTCACTTTGGAGAAGCTAGAAGAGTTAGTCTAGCCAAGGAATTTGAACCACCAACTCTACAACTACCAACCCTTTGAACACACAGCCTGTTCTCTTGATAAAGGCTTTGGATTAACGTTTGTGCCAGTTCAAAAAATGAATGACTAGATCATAGGAAAATGTTCCTATGATCTAGTCATTCATTTTTTGATTGTCGCAGCACCAGAGAAAACAAGTGGTAATTACATAGGGAATAGTTCCTGTGAAAGAGGGAGGCATATCAGACATAACCACCTTTTGAAATTGTAAATGGACGAGAGATCATTTTAGGATTCATGATAAAGACAAAGATGTCCACAAAGTGGGTTCTGTTTCAGGGTTAATAAACACCAAATAACTGCTGTTGCATTGGTCTGAATGTGTTTAAAGCATATAATGTCACTGATCGGGGTGGGGCCGCAGCTGCAACATGCCGAAAGTTTCTACCAGTAGAGAGCAGTAACAGTAACATGATACTGTGACAGGAACCTTCTTTTTATGAAGTTGTTTTACTTTAGCGTAGCTTACGTTTTACTGCATATGTTTCTATACGTAATAAATTGTACAATCATTCTACTGTTAGTTAAAGGATCTGAGGAAGCTTTGGAGCTCTGCAATTTTCTATTTGATGCCCATCCCTGTGTGGTAATGGTCAGTGAGAGTAACCCTAATCTCACCAATGATATCACACAAATGACTGTGATAGACAACATAGAGTCAAATTGTGCTTCTTCAACTTCAAACTGTGTGGAACCATTCAACACAATCTCATCAGTCACACGAAGATTCATAGGTTTGTTCTGCATATTTTTTTTTTCCATATTGCGTTACATAAATAAAACAAGATGGTGAGACTGTTTTGTGCAACACTGGGCTGAGCTGTGTTGTGAAAACAGGAAGCACAAACTGCTGCCTGCACTCCCCTGACATCAGGAGGAGGTTGACAGTGAGAGTAGCTGTCAGTTTCTCGCAAGTCTGCCTGTTTCAACAAGGCCCTCTCGCCTTAAGACAGCAAGGCAGAACAGGATCCTTTGAGAATGGTAGGTGAATCTGATGCAATTGCTTGAAAGATTTTGCTTTTCTTTTGAAATGTACTGGATTTGATGAACTGTCATTCATACATGTTTGTGTCTTGTTTTTTTTTTGTACGTGAACCATCGTGACACAAGTCGACCGTCTGCCGCACACTTTCAAACAGGAAACTACATTCTCGCATGTCGCAGCAAAAGCATTTCCTGCCCTCAATATGTCATAATCGTTTTATGAATGTTTAATGCGAGGTGGATAGAAATCTCAACATCGGAACAGATGGAGCCAATGTCTCATACTCCATTTTCTTTGTTTCTATTTATGGCCTGTAGGCCAATCCACATAACTTTATCAGGAGCATCAGGACATGTTTTAATATTTCTGAGACTGACACATTTTGACTGATATATTTTTACACCATTTTGCAGTCAAGCTCTCTGGTTGTGTGTGAAGTGGATGAAAGTCTGAAAGCTAAACTGAAAAAGTTTAGATTTCGAAAAGAGACCAACAATGCTGCCATACTCAGTAAGTATCATACTATTGATGAATGTTAACACATTTATCGGTCGATCGACACAAATTCAAATCCCTTATGAATATCAGTGCACAAACAAATATGAAACAAAAGCCTAAATAATCATTTTTTCATTTCTTAGTGAAAATAGACATGGAGAAACAGCTTGTTATCCTTGAAGAGGAATATGAGGCAAGTCAAATTAGTACTTTGGGGGGGGGGGTATTCTGCATTTCAAGTCAAATGAACTTTGTCTTTTAGGACATCTCCCTGGATGAGTTGAGAGATGAACTCCCAGAGCGGCAACCCAGATATCCTTCTTATCCCGTTTTAAGAATAGAGCAAAGTTCTTAAGTTCACACAAAGTATATCAGTGTTTTAAAGCTGAAAAAAGTCTTAAATTCCTTGACAGTCTTGCACGTTCATGGTCTACAGCTACAAATATGTCCATGACGATGGAAGGGTGTCTTACCCTCTGTGTTTCATATTCTCCAGTCCAATGGGTAAGTAATAACAGTACCTTAAATCAAAAGTAATCTTCCTCCTTTGATTCATATTGTTCTGCTTAGCTGTTAAATGAACAGGTGTCTCCTTTTGTCTGAAATTCACTTCATTCAAAGTGATTGTCACCATCCATTTATTGGATTTGAGGAGTGTTTGACCGGTCAAATTACCGATTCTCTTGGAATAATGTAAATTTCGTTTGAACAGGATGTAAGCCATCGCAACAGATGATGTATGCAGGCAGCAAGACTCGACTGGTGCAAGCTGCAGAGCTCACAAAGGTAATGGACTCAAAACGATGACCTGTAGTCCGTTATGACTCCACTGGTATGCTGGTCTCATTAAAATGGGACAATTATTGATTATAAAACCAAATGATCAATTATTTTGAAGTTGATTGGCAACATGTTTAGCAGATTATTTGCACTTTTAGATGCATTTGTTTTCATTCTTCTACCTTATTCATGAGTATTGTTGAATATCTCTGAACTTCTTTCAGTCTTCACGGTGTTGTAGCATTGATATCTTGAATTCTCTCCTTTACTTTGAGGTCTTTGAAACAAGAAATGCTGATGACTTGACAGAAGAATGGCTGAAGAACCAGTTGGGATTTTTTGGCTGAATGTGCAATACTATCAGTCTGTTTCTCTGTGAAACATGGCCGTTGACCGTAATTTTCAATTGCTGTGCATGTTATTATTAAATGACTTACTGTATGAAAGGAAGTTTTGATTTGTCAGTTTTACATTAACAATTGTAGACATGAATAATCCCCCATTTTGTCTAAGAAATGTCTGAACCGATTACACAAATCAAATACTCATTTTTAAATGGAGCACGGACGAGTCCTTTACTTCTTTGGGGCGATTATAAAATGAACAGTTCGATTCATGAGATTACTTACAGGTTCCCTAAATCCATTAAAGAGAGAAAACCAACAACCTGTGAACACTGTTTCTTACAAAACGTCACCTGCATTTTATTATCACTTTCAAAGCCGTAACACAAAGACAAGTCAAAAGCCGAGACATTTTTACATGATCCATGATCCATGATCTGATGGACAAAACAATATGAATGGTGGACAAATGGCTACAGGTGCGAAAGTTGAATCTACAGTTAAAAACGGGATTGAAGAGAGATGTCCCCAGTCCAAAAACAATGAGCATCTCCAACACTAATTTGATATTTGCAATCATAAGAAACCACATCCCCAGACTGAGCTAACACCAAGGTCAGTGACAGCGCAACACTGCCGTGTTTGAACGTAAAGGTAAGAAAGGTGTCCGTACTACAGATTCTATTCACTGTCACCACTGGAATCTGAGCCTCTCTCACTTCCACTCCCACTCTGGGCCCGGGTCTCCGAGTGGTCACTGCTGCGCTCGCTGTGTGCTGGAGAGGCGCTGCGACTCCTGCTGCCTCCTCTGTTCCCCCTCTCATCCTCACTTCCGCTGCCCTCCTCCCCGCTGGCTCCGGAGTTCTTGTTGTTCTCGCTGTCGTTTTCGTCATCGCTGCCGAAGATCTCCTCCTCGTCTCGCATCTCTCTGGTCCTGTCCTCGCCGCTCTCACTCCCGCTGCCGCTCGCCTTCCTCTTCCGCTTCTCTGGGGCCGCCGCTGCCGCCGCCGCCTCCTCTTCCTCCTCCTCTGGCTTCTGTTCGCGCTCTTCATCTTCCCTCTCGGATTCACTGCCGGAGTTCTCTGCCTCGCTGCCGCTGCCCTTCTCTTTATCATCACCTGGAGAAGACAATTCAAATATCACAGACCGAAATAGAAACTGATAACAAAAAAAAACTGTTGTCATTTCGCAGACCTACTCTTACTACAGTGCCGTGTACGGTGGCTGAATAAGTACAAACACTGATGAGGAATGCACAAAGAAGAAAACTGACCAGAGTCCTGCAGGTCCTTATCCAAGTCTTCCTCTTCATCTTCTGGCTCATGGTTCTCCAGCTGAGCTTTACGTGCATCCTAAGAATCACAATGACAGAGAATCAGACTTCTGTCCACTACTGTTCAATAAGCCAAGCTTAGAGGTAATGCTGGAACAGTTCCAGTCATTAGTTTAGATTCGTTGAGTCAGGTTGGAAAGGACTGTTAAAAACTAAAACAGACAAATACAGCCTCCATGGCAATTCATCTAAATATCACTGCGGTTTTAACAAATCAATCCCCGAATTGAAACTACTTTGTTTAGATAATGTTGAAAAACCAAATGAATGTAATTAATATTAGTACGGTTAAGTTTATTTCCTTACTTTTGTGGTTTTTAAATAAATGTGGAGTTATTGAACGAAAACGTACGCTTTAATTAAATAAGACAAATAATTTAAATAAAAAGTTTTCCTTCCAATAACACAGCACTGTCACAATAACTGCCAGAAATACCTTTAATAAAAGAAAAGAAAAAAACAAAGTGTTCAGTCTAACATCAAGAAAATCAGTGAAGTAGAAAGTACTCTCACCTGGGCTTCCAGTTCCTTCTCGTTCATGTCTCTGTGCTTACACACCAGCACTGCGTTAGTGGTCGACTGTGCTCCAGCCTTGGCTCTCCTCTTGCTCAGACGCACCCTGTAGGACAGAAGAAAGGCTGTAAGAGGACAAGGCCTAACAGTTCCTCATCAAACCCCCATTAATCAGGGTCGTGGCGCTGTTCAGTTTGTGCCTTTATCTATCAATTTACAACAAACTCCCGAAAACATCTATATTTGCAGTCGATAACACACCAGCTGCATATCTCCCTTTCTTCATGTTGATGTGCACCAACCAAACAAGTGTCTTGCCTGATCAATGACTCACCGTGTCTCAAGCTCATTGTAGTAAACACCATCTCCATCTCTGAAGATGAAGAAGTAGTTCTCCTCATAACCCTTGCTGGCTTTGTTCTTGACATTCCAGTTGTACTCCCTGGCTATCTTGTAATCATACCTGCAAAAACAGAAAATAAAAAAGCATTGTTATTACTTCCTGGTGTACAAGCAAAGCAACAAAGTGATTTTCAAATGTATGATTTTCTTCATATAGTATTTTCACGTACAAGTCCTCAGGCATATAATCCATCCCCTCATCGCTGTCTCTCTTCCGCTTGCGGATTGTCTCTTCATGGGGCAGGAAGTAAGCCACGAACTGATTTCCTTCCTCATCCATCATACCTCTGTAATGAAGAGACAAGAAACATGATTAGTGTTTATGCAGAAATGTTTCTCTTTAAACAGACATCCAGGCAACAGATATTTTCTAAATACCTGATCATGGCCTGAGACATCATTTCCACTCCTTGTGGAGCTGTATGGTCTTTAGGTGCAGGATCAGAGTCAAAGATGACCTGAGCACATGGGTTGATCCACATCTGCAGAAAGAGACCAAAGTGTACAAAACGTAGTTATTTAAATCATGTACATTTTCTGTGTTACATATTTTTCCCTCCCAGCACTTCTCCTGCTACGGTGCCTGTGGCATTTCATTTGAAATCATCCACAGAGACTCAAAGTGAGAGTGAAATTCCAGCTCACCTTGAAGTCGGGGAACACAGGTAGGACCTCCACAGGAGTAACTCTGGGTTTACTGTAGTGCTGTGCAATCTGGAGAGAAACCACAACATGTTCACAAACCATAGCACATTCTTTTTAAGCCAAAAGTACTTCTGCATTTTGGGTTAATGTGCTGACTTGCATCCGACAGCTGGGCATTACAAACAGTCCTCCACTTCTGCAGAGCTCACTCACCGCTTTCTGTGCATCCTCAAATGTTTTCTCAATAGCAGAAATCTGGCTGTCTCTGTCCTTGTAGATTTCTTCTTCTGTAAACTGCTGTTTGACAGACACACCAATCCTAAAAGCAAAACATATTTAGATTATATACACACACACACAAAACCATCTACTATTCGGTCATTTCAACGTGAACACATTTCGCCAACTTACTTGACTTCCACTTTCTCGTTGGAAACGCCGTATCTGTTGAACTCCGTAGAAATATATTCCGTCTTTCTCATCCACGGGACCACCTTGGCATGCTGCTGTGACCTTATAGGGAAGATGAAACTGTTAAACAACACATCTCCACATGAATATATAAGACCACAAAAGCTGCCGATTCAGCAGCCTCACCTCTTCGAACTGGCTGGAGCCTGGATGTCCTCTTCCAACAGTTTTTCATCAGCAGGATCCAGCAGGACTGAGAATTTGAAAGAAGGGTTCAGTCTACGCTGACATTTGACAAAGCACAGTCATGTCTGAAAGAAAAGCACCAACAGTTTGTCACATGCAACGACAGACTTACTATTTGGGTCGATGCGGTAGGTGTCTGGGTTGATGAGGTCAATGGTGACCCCGAGGTCGGGCTCAGTCAGGAGCTCATGTTTGTGTTGTTTCTCTAGAGAAGTGGCTTTATATTGTACAAACCTGCCACAATAGAAACACAAATGTCAAACTGTGCCCATGTTCATCAGTGTGTGCTCCACCCGTGGGCGGAGAGGCCGGATGTTTACCTGTGCTGATCAAACGGATATGTGATGAATTTGGGGTCAAAGGGGATGTCAGGAAGGCTATTGCAGTACTTCACTCGACAGACCACCCCCGACCTGTCATGGGCACAAAAGTACAGTTTGGGTTACCGAGACACTTTTAAAAAGGAGGCACTCGGAATGACTGTACACAATAATAAATACTATTCGGTGCTAAATGTGCTTACCTCTCTGGAACAGTTCTGTGAGAGGATGGCCTACTGGAAGAGAAAACAGAAAAGTGTCAGACCATCTCTTATAAACTAATACTAGAGTGTGACATTGAAATGTTTCTTATTCACTGCTCTCTTTAAAACCTTTTCTTAAATGATGCTTTGGTGGATAGATGCATGTTTACATTTTTTTTTTATGCCGAGAATCACTGTGGGAACCACTTAACTTCATTTCTAAAGGTTGTAGACCACTAAAGAACAGCCTGTGTGCGAATGCTCTCCACTAAGTTACTGGCTTCACATTACACAGTCTAGGATAGTTAGGTTATGCCTGCCAGGCGTTACTAGCTTCACGTTACTGTTAGCATGAGGACTGGCTCACTTTAGCTTTCTTAAAAAACACGTTCAGTTTTCATTAACAGTGTTGGCCTGTTGATTTGCCTGTGTTAAGTTATACCGACTGACTGGATAGATGCAATGCACTTAACGCTATCTAAATGATTTCATTAACGCTGAATAGTCAGGTTAGCGCGCTTATTTACCCTAGCAAGCTACTTGATGCTATGCTTTAGCTGCTAACTAGCATAGTTAGCTAATGTTGGACACAACTGACAAACTAACAAGCAAATGTCGACGACTTGTAGCTGCTTTAATATGAACTCAATAACATTAATTACAATGAAGACGATCAGGTAGTTTAACACCCTTGTACACATGTTTGTCTTTACTTGCCTGTGGCCGTCTTCTCGTTGAGACTGTGTCTGAATCGTTGGAGCCATGTTTATGACAAAATGCTCACAACTGAAAACAATTATTTGTTTGCACAAATAATCAACAATAATACCCCAGATGACTAACAAAGTCCTCGATGCACGTACATCTACCAACAACTATTACAGCCGACTTTAATCACAATGTATAGTGCATTATTATTCCGACCCGGCAGCATAGGCCGATTTCACAGGTCTGAGGAGGATCGTGAGCGACCCCTACTGAGCTGGCATGTGAGGTGTTAGGCTGCGTAATGTAGCACTCAGAAGAAGAAAACACTTGCACTTAAAAATACTTTTATTTAGCATGTTTACAAAACAATTTTGACATTGTTTGTCTCAAAATGACACCCAAACGATCTGCTGGTTTAGTTCAAAAGCAAACTCTTTAATTGACAGAGAAGGAATGCAAAAATATTTAGGCAGACCAATAATCTCACAGGCTTGCAAAGAGTTGTGTATTTTAAATGTATAATTTCACATTTTATTTCATTAACTAGATATAATACTGACATATTGCTCCGAGGGAGGAGTCCTAACATGGGGCATACTCTCCCATTATCTTCATCTTTAGACACACAAATCAGGGCTGTGTTCCAAATCACACTTTTTCTTTTTTACTTTTAGTACGTACAGCAGCTGCCCGTACAAAGTACTGTTGCATGCAGTATGCATTGAATTGGGATAGACTCCTCGTTATATCGTGCACCCTGAACTTTGACCCTCTTGCTTGTATTGAGAGTAAAATTGGCAGAGAAGCAGAACATCTGGATATGTTTGGCATACTGCATTTGACATACTGTGTGTACAGAATACATTGCTCCTTTCGGGAAAAAACAATTGGAAACACAAGGTCCACTTTTAGGGCTTTTGATCCTATCTTGTGATCTTCAACAGCAGACGGAGCTTTAGCAGTTGCTGTGAAAATGGCTCAGTTATCATGTATCCTCAGCATGAAATTTCAGTCTTGTAATACGCGGTTATATTGGGATAGAGACACATGACAACTGAGCAAAATCCCTCCGCAGATAAAGGCCACAACTTATAACTTATAACAGATATACTGCAATCTGATACTGCAGTAAATCTAAATCTAAAACACAATTATAGCTGCAGACAGCAACAACTGTAGTTGCATAGAATGGCACTATTATCAAAACATCATCTTCTCAAAATGGAGTTAAAAAAAGAACAGACGAACCAAGCATTTTATGCTTCATTCATTCTGCTTCCCCAACATCTTAAAGTGAAAATATAAATTTTAAATTGGTGGGTATGACACACATCAACCATTGAGGACCTCCCTCTACATCTTAGTTGCGCCTTCACTCGTGCTGCAACCCTCCACCACCTATTATTAAAATATAACGATGTCAACAAGGACTGTGTGCAAGGCAGTCAATGCAAAGAAAAAACAGCTACTGCTTTCCGTCATTTGTTGTTCAGTCAAAGAACTGCAACTGCCTCTATTGAGTCCTTTCAGTCGAGTTCTTGATCTTTTTTCTATCTCAGGTCTGCATCTGTCGGAATATCAACTCTGTGGATAGAGACAAGAGATTATACCTTGCACACAAATAGTTATAAACTTAATTATTCAGGATAAAAATACAGTTCTTACCTGCTGAACATGTATATTATCTGTCCAGGATCATCTGCAAATACCCTGTAACATAAACCAAATAGTTCTATTAAAACATAGTGTTCATTTACGTTCAACGGATGCCATTCTAACTTTTCTTCTCTCCCTCGACTTCCAAGTAAATTGACAAATAAGTGTTTGTGGGGAAAACAAAGTCATAGATCTGGGACCCGTACCACACAACGATCTGGTTCTCTTTTGGTGACATGGCTTACTTGATAGTAAGGCTAAGGGTATAAATAAGTGTAGGACTTTCTATATATGTCTTTAGCATAGAGTGAGAATGTGTTTAACTCTTTTGTCTGATGTTTAACAACTTATTATGCATCTAATAAAATGTCTTACCCGTCTCCCCAGTAGTAAAAAGCCCGGTCCTGGTAGAACATGGACAGAAACAGCCAAACACTTATTGTCTCGACCCAGAAGATAACAAACAGGAACCATAGTGACGACAGCACGACTTCACACAACATCCTGGAGCTCTGTGAGGACACCACACGTACAGTACAAATAAGTGATGCCTTCTGGTATTATGATCCTAGTATTTATACCGTGAATATAAAAAGTATTCACCTGACTTTTCAAGAGTAATTCTTCTAATATGTGTTTACCGTCAGGGAACATAGTTTATGTCATAACCTTATGACATAACAGTGCATACATAAAAAAATAAAAAAATATATATATTCTGTAAATAACATCAAGGTTTGTATGCAATGTAATGTATGCATAATGTAATATCATATTTTATTAAATCATTTAAGACTATTGAGTTGGGCACAATAATGTGAGCAATAACAATTAAGTATCACACGTTTATAACGTATAAATTGTAAAAAAAAAAAGTTTACCAAGATAAAAAAACACGGATGTTGCCAATTCAATGGCTAACCTCACACTTCTTCTCATTTAGCTGTTTAAAGTAAAAATAGTAAATCAGTGTCCACACATTTCAGCTGAGTTACTTTAAATGTCTATTAGGCCTAATTTATGCATTCTACAACACATAAGTTCACGTTAGCTGCAAAAGTCAACGTTATAAACCGTTACTATAATGCCTACGGAGTTGTAGGGTCGATGTCCTCGACGCAGGGAACATAATAATGTATTGTATTGTAATATAATGCTTCCTTTAGCGTTAGAGACGTCTGCCGTTAGCTTTGCAGCTAAAGTCGTGACACAAATGTGATGTTGAACAAGACGAAGTTACAGAGGAACAAACTGCAGCTTACAGCTAACGTGAAGTTATATTAGTCACGTATCCATGATTGTTAACTGGACAGAAGATGGTTTAGTTGATTCGACGATTTACTCACTCAAATAAACGACTCTTGCATCGGCATTCCTTTAACAGGCCAGCAAAACATTCACATTTGTTTACAATACTCGCATCACGTTGCATGTGTTTCCGCTTCTAGGACAAGGCTATTGAATGAAGGTTGGGAGCTTTTGGGTTTGGCACATGCGCAGTTCAACCGCAGCATTGCCGTTGGGAGCGTCACTGCACACCGCGCTAGAAAACTGGGATCGAGTCCGATCACGTGCTATTTGGTTGCGCTCGGCAGCCTTAACTCTTGGGGTAAGCTCGTGAGCCGGCAAGGGAGCCTTTCAGACCAGATTCAACTGCGCATGTGTTGAACCTCAACGATATGACGCAAGACACCACCTCTTTTTAACGCTCCTTGGATATCATTGGTTGATTGACTGTGGTCCCTCCTGCATGCCACATTAATGCCATAACACAGCAACACAAATAAATAAAATAAAAACACAAGGCCAGATATACTAAAATTACTTTATTACAGCTGATTTCTGTTCAATATCCCTCTGCCAACACAATGCTAAATATAATACAAACAAATAGTAAATTTGATCCTATTTTTATTCTGTTTTATGAATCTTTTTACACAATTTAAATCCACTTTTAGTACTTTATCATCTCTTATGTAGTATCTTTATAATCTCTCTGACATTCAATAACAAGTTCCACCGTCTATACATTTTAATACAGGTTATGAGTTGTAGTGGTAATGTGCCAAAGAAGAATACTGACATCTTCAAAGAAATGCAATCTCTTTTCATAATTTGCCTGTCATCCACTTGATCTTTTCAAGCCTTTTAACTTAGGCCACTAGACCAGAACCAAGTTGTTTCCATGTTTCATGCCGTCCACCCACCGATAGGTAAAAATATGGCGATGAGACAATGCAGTGGTATCTGGGCTTGGCAACTCAGGTATGGCACAGTGTTTGACCATAAAAAAAGGACCGCCATTTTTGTTGCCGATTCTCATTCTGTTTCCCAAAAGCTTTCAGTCAGTAGGACACAATTTGACATCAAAGTTAAAGTAAAAAATAAAAAAAAGAATAAAATCCAGGTTTGTGGAGACAATGATTGACAATAATATCCAGACTCCCTCACACACACATCGACATAAAATTGAACAGAAGTTGTGCATACAAACTTAAGGTTGGCATGTATGTGAGGTTTGATTGGCCTGACATTCAAACTCTTGGCTTTTGACTTTAGCTAAGATTCAGATCACGATGAATAGATTCTCCTTTTCTTTACCAAGTATCAATCAATCTGAAAGGAAATGATGAATATAACCTGCTGTGTTACAGTAGCTGGAACTAGTCACTCAGCATTAAAAAAAGAAAAGAAATTGTGTGTTTTGTGACCAAACCATAAGCAGCTTGATATAATGCATACTTTCAAGGATAGAATATATACGACTTTATTTCAGAAAAAAAAAATAAAAAATAGCCCAGCATTGTTGTGTCCTCAAACATGATAGGAATCCATCACAGTGTGACATTCAGAAAGAATTTGAACAGGTGGCTCTGAACCAGAGGAGAATGATCAAACAAACTCTCAGTGATGACGCTCAGAGACAGCCACCTGACTGAAGAAGTGGCATTTAAAAAAAAAAGAAAAAAAAAGGAGATGACAGCAAATACATGCATACGAGGAGGCATTCCATCTGTGTGCACACAACTAAGAATATCTTCCAATGAGCGACGTCCGGACAACTCAAAAACACTTTGAGAGCAAAAAAGGCTTGCTAATATCAGTGTGGTCTGTCAGTTAAATAAAGTTAGTTTTTAGAAATTATTTTCTTAAAATGTGAGTTTAGTCTTTAAATGTTTTCTTTTAATAAAATATACACATATGAACATTTAACACCAGCTTTGTGATTCAAGGGAGCATATTATCCTTCTCATCTCTGGATCATCATCTATAAATGGCCTTTCAAACTAAATGTTTTAAACTCTGCATGGAAATAAAAAAGCATAACTTCAGAGAGACGCGAGTGAGCAGAGACGGATATTATCAGAGGAACTGCGAGAGCTATCAAAAGGAATACCTAAATGCTTATTTTGCCACATTTATTTCGTATTTGGCTGTTTTTCCACAGAGTGTGCATTGACTCAATTTACATGTATGCGATAAGTCATCATGCGAGCATGTGCTTGTTTCAGTCCCCCCCCCCCCCGTGTTTGGGTTCTGAGGAGACGGTGTAACATTTATAACGTAGCACCTTTTACATCGTTAGCGTTACTTAACTGGGCCCCAACATGTTTAACAGTGTTGTAGTTTTCCTAGTAGTGCCGAGCCTGCTGTCATGGTCGTGACAATTATCTGAAGCGCTCTTCTGCCTGCACGTAATGGACTCTCGTCAGATAACCTTTTGTTTCATGAAACTGTAGCCGAGACATATTTGAAAAAGCCTGCAGCATCCTCACGTACTCTATTCAATCACAACTCAGCATAAACACACGGAGGAGATAACCAACAGCAGCTACAGGTTCTAAACACAGTTAAAGCTGCAGAAAGGGGGGGGTGCTCTCATTCACATACTGAATATATTGTCATACACTAGGTCTTGTCTGTACTTGGGGAAATTGCTCCTACAAATCACAGCACGGGTCAACTTCACAACATGCGTACCGACGACACACTCGATCCACCAGGTGCTCAGCGAGAAGTAGTCAAACTTTACACACATTCCGCTGTTTAAAGTGCTTCGAAAAAGGCAGCAGTTTAAAAAGGCACTAATAAAAAATGAAAAAAAATAAACAGATCAATACTAGGATTGTTTTTGAAGGCAAAGTAGTCTCCTATTTTTTGTAATCTCCTGTGAATGTGTACAATGACATTCTAGAGTACCACCACTCTAAAGACCAAAACAATGTAGTTACTGATACACACCGATAGAAGTATTTTTCTATTTCTCACCATTTATAAGACTTTAACTGCATACACAGTAAGTATAATCTGAGAAAAGTATTTTCAGACCCTCTGGAATTAAAAAAAAAAAAAAAAAAACTAAACATACACTGGCACTGATTCTAAACGGATGATGAAATTTAAAATGATCAAAACTATAAACACGTGAGATGGATTTTTAGGATCAAAAAGGCACTGTCGTAGTGTTGTAACATACGCCTGAAACGGTTACGGTGTGTTTATTTGGCTCTGGATTTGTTAAGTCTCATTTTGGCTGCTGACCAGGAAGTCGGGTGAAATAAAAAGCAGTGAATGAAAGGTAAAAGTTATCACAATGACCATTACAGCAGGCTGGTATCACAACAGCAACGCATCTTTAGTTAGCTTTGCCGCATTTTTTTTAAACCACCGTCAGGAACTGGACCAGTGTATAACAGAATAAGAATCGGGAGAGTGAGGGAGTCCTAAATAAAATGAGTTCTCTGTGATTGTTTGACACCACATTTCTAAAGGACATCGTTCACACATGTCAAAAGCTTTTTAACAGTGTGTCATGTGCAAAATGAGAGCAATGGCTTGAAAAGCACATAATGTACACTTAAAAAACAAAAAAGAATTCAGAAGGAGAGAGCTGTAAATAAAAACAAAATGGGAGCATTATGTGTTGACGCTCAAATTTCTTATGTAACATAAATGTAAGGATCTGTGTGTGTGCGCCGATAAACTGCCGTGAGGACGGGCTGCGTCTCTTCCAGCCCTTTTGACCTGAGCAACATTTATTTCATCGCACATCCACATCTGTACACGGGAGAAACGCAGAGCGAGAGACAGAGACAGAGAAGCAGAGCTCTGCCATTATTCTGTCCTGCTTCGTTTGTTGGACTCTACGTCGCCACGCTCAAATTCTGACGCCAGGGGCCGACAGGGAATCTATGTGTAGGAGAGGTGCGACCCGTTAGATATTTGAGAGGTGACGCTGGTACTCCTGCTGATGTTCTGCTCGCTGCGCCCTCCTGAGGGTGTCCTCCGCATTGCCTGGGGGCTGTTCTGTACACCTCCACTGCTGCGGGATGGGTGGCCCCACGGCGACGGAACCCCGCCTCCCTGCATGCCCTGCCCCCAGCCCTGCTGCATAGGTGCCCCTCCCGAACTGGAGTGATAGTGGTGATGGCCGCCGTGGTGGCTTGACCCTCCGCCCGAGCTGCCACTGCCCCACTGCGACCCCGGGGAGCTTCCGGGCGGCTGCTGTGGCTGACTCCAACTTGCGTGAGCCCCAGGAAAGCTGTTGCTGAGCCCATCCGGGGAGACGTTGGACAGCACCATGTTGCTGAAGCCCAGGCGCATGCTCTCCGAGTCAAAAGCCTCAACTTCTCGGGCTTGGCGTTCCAGCAGGCTCCGGATTCGCTCCAAGCGTTCGTTCTCCAAGGACATCATCTCCTCCTCGATCTACAGAAAAGACAATGTTCACATACAATATATCTGCTTCGCAGTGTGACTTAACACCACTGTGTTCTACAAGCATCCATCAACTGTGCATATTTAGCTTTCACACCTACTGGAAATCTGTGAAACAACGGTGTAAACAATAAAAAGGAAGCATGGCTGAATCCCATTTAGCTGCTTCACATTCAGGGTCCTGGCATTGTGTCCCGCCGTCATGACATACTGAGACACTTGACTAGAACAGAGCCATCATTCATTTGTATTTGGTTACGTCTGTGCTTTTCCTTCTTATTGCACCACATTAAACTCCTCCAGGACTTAGTGGAAGTCTACAGACCGCGTTTGTCTGAAATCTGACTATCGCCGGCCGAGGCCGTATTTGTGCTGAATGTGGACAGTGCCAAGTGGGGTCAACCACCCACACACACGTCAAAGTTGACCAAAATTTAAATCCATGCGAGGCTAATTTGCTTTGCCACCGGAAGCGACTGTTTTAATTGCCCCTTCGCTCGCATAGAATGGAAGTGAATGGGGATTTGAATTCATGTTCATTGTGTGCATGTGTGACATTGCCCTTACTCTCCTGTTAATGTTGTGGCACCAGTTAGGGCTGGAGATATTACACCGTTATCATTTTTATTGGTACATTCACATATAAATCCTTGCGTGCCTTTTCCCTCCTTCCACCAGAGCAGCGGTCTAATAAAACCAGAACAACCTGTGTGAGTGAGTGTGCTGGCCTTTTAAAACTCAAATCTTCCCAATAACCATGGAGGCAGACCAATGATAATCTCTCCATGAGGAAACTGTGGAGAGGAGGATCACCTTCTGTTCCAGCAGGGCCCTCCGGAGGGACACCCTCTGCTCCAGGTCCTTTCTCTCGCGCTCATGTTGGGCATCCGTCTGCATCTTGATCTTGCTCTGGTAGGCGTTGAGAAGCTCCAGCTCCTGCTGTAGCTGCATTCGTAGGCCCTGGCACTGAGCCTCCTGAGTCTCATCCAGACGAAGCTGGTGACGGAGAATAGATCAGGATCCAATGAGTAAAATACAACCATAAACCAGCAGAATGTAAAATCGTCTCATTTTACAGCTTTAGGATTTCTAAATAATTCGGGCATTCCCAGACTCACCGCCTGAGTGGAGAGCATCTCATTGATGGAGTGGTCATACTGCTCTGCCAAGATGGCAAGTTTGCGGTGCTGCTCGTGCTTCAGACGGTGAAGGACAGCCTTGTGCTCAGACTTTGGTGTGGTCTCCAACAGATGGTTCCTCAGCGCTTTGTACTGCCTGGTCTGGATCTTACACGTGTCCTGGAACTGCTTCTTAATCTGTAGCTCTTTGGACTATGTTACAGGGAGAAACAAAATGATGTATTTCCTTCTTTAAAAGCAAACATTAAGACACCGCAGGAACAGAACCGTATCACCAACATTAAGGCTGTAAAATCACAATATTCTCAATCTTATTAAAAACATTTTATCTAACCAAAGAGGAGGGTAGAAGCTCCACACTCACACTTTAATGCAGTGGATCCATGTTTCACCACATCTTGGCTTATTCAAGATCAAATACATGTTAGCCTGACAAATGGTGAACTGAATGTTAAGCAGATCCAGAAGTACCCAGAGCAGCGTTTCATTATCGCTGAACTTAGAGCATCAACTGAATATTCAACAGCCGCGCCTGCTCTCGAGCTGCGTTCTCACCCTGAGGCTCTTGGGCTGCTGGCGAACCTCCATGACGTGTTTGCGCCGAAGCTCCCTCTCCCTCCTCTTGTTGTACTCCTGCTGATTGGTGAGCTCCGTCTGGTGCTGCAGGCGGATGAGCTCAGCCCTCGTCTTTTGGATGTTGTTGAGCTGGCGGAACTCCAGCTCTTGCATGGACTCATGGTGCCGGAGAAGCATGGCGTGTTCCAAGTCCTTCTGGGTCTGACGCTTGTTTAGCTCCTAATTATGTGCACATGGAGAAACGAAGAGCAAAGTGATGATGCGCCCAAAGATAACTCGATGTTAGCATGTTAATCAATTCATTCATATTTGCAACATTTCAGACCCTGAAGTACAATGTAGGAGACGGGGTGCTGACCTCGCGCACTAAGTCCCGCTCAATGGTGTGGCGCGCGATCAAGATCCTCCGTTTGAACCGGCGGCACTCCAGGTCCAGATACTGCCTCTGTCTGCGCGCCAAGTTGGCCTCTTCCTCCGCTTGGAAGTGTTGGAAGTTCTCCTTCTGCTTGGACAACCACTCCTGCTTTTCTTTCTTGGGCGTTGACTGGTTTTCATTCAACTCCTGAACAGAAGAAAGAACGCAGGTGACTGGTAGAACAGACTTCATGGTGCTGATTGGTGTCCATTTGCTGATGGTGAGCAAACTGAAAGTTTAGGATACTATTGTAACTATCCCCCTACCTCTTTAAGTTGCTCCTTGCGAAGTTTGTACTCCCGTTTCTGGGATTCCAGGAAGCTGTTGAGCTCTTTCTTCTGCTGACTCTGAATATGTTGTTGGAACTTCTTCTCATCGTTGTTAAAAGTTTTTACCTAAAGGAAAAAACGCACACCATAATCAGTCTATGTAAAAAAAAAAAACACAGAAAAACAGTGTTTTGTAAGTCTTCAGTGAACACAGATGAGCTTGAAGCCTACATCTTTCTCCATGGACGCCTGGTGCTTCTTGATCAGTTTCTCCATCTCCTGGGCGAAGCTATTCCTCTGGTTCTCCAGGTCCTTGTCCAGGCGAAGCCTGTGCTCGTCCATCTCCGCTTTCAGCTTGTTCTCCAGAGCCATCAGCTGTTTCTGGTGCTGCCGCCTCATGCGCTTGTAGCCCAGGATCTGCTCCCGGAGCTCCGAATCCTGCTCGTGCTCCTTCATCTGGCGAGTGAGCTGGAAAACACAAGACACGGATTCCCTTCATATTGTTGGAGATGTATACGCAATATGTATGCGAGGCAAACATATGCATCATGCAAAAGTGAGGTATTTAAGAGAATATGGGTAACATGGACAACTACTTTTGTGTTTTCAAGCTGGATCATGACACTGCTTTTGAGTAGGAAAAGTATTTATTTTTAGCCTTAAAGCGAAAGCATTCAATGACCACGAGGGCAACGTGTCAAAAGATGTCTGCCTTTGAGGAACACATGGATGTGGAAAATGTCCAGCAGCTATACAAGAAGATATAATAGCTTATTCAATAAATGAGTGATTACCACTGAGGCTGTGCGTATAGTGGCGAAGTGTTCGCGGTTGCGTTTCGGCCGTGGAGTGTGTGCAGGCGGGGACTGAGGATCAGTCGGCCGGGTGTTCGGCTCCGACTCTTCATTATTTGTCTCCTCATCCTGAAAAGCAAGCAGAAATACACATGGAGCATGTAAACAGAAGAACAAAATACTGCACCGTAATTAATGAATGCATTGCTCTTATCAATTTGAAACAGTGAACACCATGTAACACGACATGGCTGCGGGTCAGACTGGAACCTGGACTCCCTACCGGTTTGAGGAGGATCACAGAGCTGTTGGACATGACCGTGTGATCTCCCGCCATGTCCACCTCGCTCTTGTCATCGCCTGCGTCTGTGAGACTGTTGACAGAGCTGCTCTGGGAACTGGCACTGATTGACATACTGGGTATGGATTGGTTGCTCCCCACGCTGTTCACTGTACCCGTCCTGCCCACGCTGTGCTCGGGATCCTAAAAAAACAACACAGGCAGCACATAGTAATGAGATTAAACCAGCGCTCTCTTATAACTTATAGGATGACATCACACAGAGAGAGACAGAAAGAAGTGCAGGCGAATAGAAGCTGAAACGGTCACGTGACAGACCTCATCGTCATCTTGTGCCTCCGTTGTGGGGCCATTGTGGGCTTCCTGAAACAAGAGCTTCTTCATCTTGCGATACTGCAGATTGTCAAGCTCTCGCACCGCGTCCTTAGTCCGACTTATCAGGTCTATGAGCACGGATTCTGGCCGCTCACGCTGGACAAACGCATGCTGGAGGAAGAACACAGAAAAGACGCCTTGCATTAAAAATCCAGACTTCTAACAGGGTTACAGGGATTAAACATGGAACATAATCTGCCATAGGCATGTTGAGATTACCTTTAAGAGCTCCTCAGAGTTGGGCCTGTCCTGGGGGAATTTCTGAAGGCAAGAATCTACAAAATTTCGGAAATAGTCCGTCCTAAAGTTAAGAGAGGAAATGAAGAAGAATTATAGAGTTCTAGTTATTTTATGGCCTCAGTATATTTGAGAAACAACAGACCAGCTAATGTTGACATAACTCTAAACTCACCATTCACTGGACTGCAGCATGGGACTCTCATTCTGTGCTATGTGGTATAAGGCACTCATTGCATTCATGTTGAACAGTGGAGGCTTCCTCTCAGCTACAGGTCAAGCAGCAGGTTACACCAATGATTCACATGTTGCAAAAGGGAAATGAAATTATGAGAGGAAGAAAGAGCAACATTATTCAGTTGTTGACCGACTAAGTGAGCAAAATGAATGCTGGCAATGAGGTGTTTGTAAAATTGAGAAAAAGAGATTGATGCAAGCAATGTAACAACTGTAATCTAAGTCCGAGATGTGAATTGGGCCATATACAACAGAGACCGTACCTAATTCAATGCAGGTTATTCCCAAGGACCAGATGTCCACCTTTCCATCATACTGGCCCTCATCCATCGCTAAAATGACTTCTGGGGCCATCCTGAGAAAAACAAACACATTCAGCGCCATACAAATGTGTTAATAACCATTTTAATGGAACATTTGGGAAACTTTTAATAAAATGTTTTGTAGCGTACCAATATGGAGTCCCAACAAAGGAGTTGGCAGGACAGGCAATAGAGGCAGAACCAAAATCTGCTAGTTTTACCTGCCCTGGCTCCGTCAGCAAGACATTTCCCGCCTTGATATCTCTGTCGAACGCATAAGAGGAAATAATTACAGCGCCACGCGGCCGACAGGACGCCCGAGGGCATAAGCAGTGTCCAGCATGCTTCCAAACACTCACCGGTGAATCATGTTGTGGGAGTGAAGATAAGCCAACCCTTGAAGAGCACCATGGGTAATTGCAGCTATTTCCACTTCTTGCAGAGGTTTCTTGTGAACTGGAAAGGATAAATTCACCCACAGCGACGTAAATCAAGAGAAAAGCGAGACTACCGTCTAATGCGATCATCGGGCGGACAAAAGGTTTTCAACTCACCTTCCAACAGATCTGAAGCAGAGCCTAGACAATACTCCATTACCAGCTGCAATGAAATAAAGAGTATGTTGAAGTGTGACCGTGTGACAATCAGTGGGGTCATACAGGTCAGTCCTGATCATTGACTCTCATGTAGGGTCTCACCCAGGCAGTGTGCTCTCGCAGGTAACATCCTTTGTACTCGATGCTGTTCGGGTGCTGTATTCTCTGCAGGAATTTCACCTCCTTGATTATGTCTTGCCATTTCTGTGAAAATCGTAAAAAATTAGAAGTCTTTGACAACAAACGAGATAAAAAAAAAAAACACTCACGAGTAAATGTGATTAACAATTGCCTGTTAACATGATATAGATCAGTGAAAGCTATTATACCTCAGTGGACTGCTTTCCACTATAAGACATCTTCTTGATGGCCACCACCTCATTTGTCCGCACATCCCGTGCCTGAATGAAAAGCACGTTACATTTTGCATTGACATGATATTGTCACTTCATAACATAACCAATGATTCAGGTTTTAGTTTAGTGGATAAAGATATTGAGCAAAGTATACATATTATAAAAAAAAATGGATTCTTTCTGTAAAGTCTGCTCAATAATTAGCTGGAGGTCAAGGCTGACACACTCGACACATGAGGACGCACTTTTTGACGGAGTTCTGATGGACCGTACCCGTGTATTGTGAAATACTCACAAAATATACAGCACCAAAGCTACCATGTCCGATCTCTCGCAGATCCGAGTAGAGCTTTTCTGGGTCCTCCTTGAAGAAGAGCTCGGCGACGTCTGGGTCCTTCAGGCTCCCCGCCCGACTGCTGTTGGGCATAATGGGGAGTTGTAGGGGGGGGGGGGGCAGAGCCGCTGTCGCCAGGAACTATCTGGGTCCGCGACAGCGCCTTGAAAGCCCCCACCGATGGCTCATCTGCAGGACAGTAGTCTCATATGTGTTCAGAGCTGAAAGTACAAGAAAAAAAACAAGAACACGTTGAAAAAAAGACAATAAATTACAGGGTTTTATCATAAATATTAAATTGACAGCAGGAACGTACAAAAGTTACTAATAGATTCCTCTACATTGCTAATGTTGTAAGTTACAGTGGGAGGCCGTGTGAAACAACAAGTACAAGATCACACAGCTCTCTGGCTGTGCACGTGTGCTACAGCAGAGCCTATTAACCTGAGCGAGAGAGGGCGACGCAAAACATGAGCTGAACCATGATGTCGGGTGCAAATGTGGAGAACAGCCGGTCGAAAAAATCCCGAGGGAGCGAAGAGATAGGTCTTCTGTTTCCATAGTAACAGCAACCACAGTACGGAAATCAGTGGGCTGTGTCCTAACAAACTCCTCTCACACCTTCAGTGACTGGTATGGAGACAGACAGATGCGAGGAGGATACGAGGAACCGTCTCACAGATGACAATTTCCAGCTCGAACAAAGACAGCGAGGTACCAACACGCTGCTTCACTCGCTGCGAGACAAGACGCCTGAACTGAAACAAAGCATTCCAGTGATCGGACTACTTGTTAAACCTGTAGGTATGCGGTAAACACACGTTCTTAAACATACCAAACGTTTTCCACGTAACCTCCGTGCAGTTGACTGTGCAACACCTATTCTCTATAGTGGTTTCTAGCCGTGCATTTGGTTCTGGTTGTATTTGCCCTAGTTTTAAAAAAAAGGTACACAGCTGCAAAATACTGCTACAAAGACGATTGATTGTTTGTGGTGATCACTGCGTTAAAAAACAGGAAAAAAACAGTGTGCCTTTCCAAAAGATCAGCTGGGTAGACAGGAATACCCGTGTTTTTTCTGAAAAATATCGAAAATATTAACAGTGGGGTGCGTGGATTAACCAGATTGTTAGTTTTTATTTTAGATAAAGTCAAGGACACCCTTTACAGAATATAGCATTATATCCCCAACTCGACTGTCTGCCTTAAACTGTCTAGTAAATAGTTTGCTATACAACTTCACTGCTGTAATACAGATGTAGACTTGTAAAAGATAACTGAGGAAGCTTTACTGAGAGCCCATGTGGCTCAGATGATCAGCTGCACACAGATGCAGAGCTGACGCTGGAGTCACAAGACTTCTTTCCCAGCCTGGGAGAAACCGCCTTCAGTTCAAGTAGACATCTTTTGTCTCACAAAAACACTGAACAACTCACTATTCTACACAGACGCAAGCCACAGCCCTGAAATAAAGCCCCATTACTATGCAGGGACTGTGCCTCTTTATTGCCATTGTTCTTTACTACAGTGTTGCTCATGAATGAGCTTTGTTGTCATATCTCCCGATGGCATTTCCCCCCCCCCCCCCCCACTGTGGACATGTGAGCACAAACGTGAGTGATGATAACTGATACCTTCATAAAACACCCGTGCGTTCCAACAAGCACAGCGCGCACACATACATATGCACAAGAATGCAGCAGGACAGGACAACAAAGCTAGAGGGCTTGAATTCCCAATGTATGCCCTCACTGCGCTGCATTTCCTGTTCGCACAGCTATAGGGAGGTAGGCAGGGGCCCTGGTGAGCATTTTGACTGGTGATTATGTCTATCTTGACTCAACAGCAATGGCATGTGCACAGATGTGGATTGCAATTGCAAACACTGCGAAATAAACGTTTTTAAAGCTTTGGTACCACGCAGTTAATGCATCTTTACCATCACTTTTTTAGAAACCAGCGCTTAACTTATCAGTAATATTGGTCAGTTCAGTCATTTCCTTTTGGCAAAAAAAACAACACATAATCACACAGTGTCAACCACCAGTGTTTCCTCTATCTTCACCACATATGTCAAAGAACAAAAAACAAAGTGTGTCTTATGTACAGGCTTACGTTACAGCACATGCATCGAACAAGATCGCAATTGGGTCACTTGTACAGTAGTACACTTGTACAGTAGTGTTATTGCTGTGAACAAATGTAACAAACCACAATCAGGTGACCAAGGTTTACCCAAAACTAGGCTTACCTGCTGGGCTCTGTCCACAGTTACCTGTGAGGCTGGGTAACACCTCACTGGAGTTTCAACACAAGTGAAATTAGCGAGAGCACTTAGTGGTATTTTCTTAAAGTTGTCACTTTCCAACCGCTGTTTCACTTGTCACATCAGTAAATCAAACTAACAAAGTCTGGAATGTAAAGACCCCGAAACAACACTCTCAATCTCACAAAGTCAGAGGGTTTCAGGAGCTCTCAACCCAGCCGACGTTGACTGTTAGCTACACACCAAACTTAACGTTAGCTAAGCTAAGTTACGTGTCATATGATCAAACAATCCAAACAATATCCGCGACGTATTTACAACGTGAATAGTGAAGTAACTACCCGAATGATGGCGAATTACACCGACTTTAAAGAGTTATTTACCAGATATTGCTAAATTAGCAAGCTTGCCTATGTGATGTTTGCTAACTTAGCTTAGCCAGCTAGCTAGCTGAAACTCACCCTCTCCTGACAGGCCAGGTCTCAGCACTGTAGAGAATGTCGTGTTATTCACAACAGTTTGGGATTATAAAAGTATTCTTCCGCGACACGGTTATTTCGTACGTTAAATCATTGTGGTTCTTACCGCTGTCAGTCGATTATAAATGTCAGATTAGTAAATTACCGTAGGTTAAGATCCCCACCCTCGAAGTAACTGTGGTGCCAAAGTAGAATCCCACTCAGGTCCAAAGATGGCTGCCGAGCGCTCCGCCGCCGCCTCCCTTCGTGAAAATACGTTGAGGAGAATGTGAGGGAAGTTCAAACACCTCCAAAACAATCCGTGTTGGTAACCACGATGTCGTCAGATAAAAAACTGTGGACTTAACCTAGCACGCTGGCATGTTAACTACTTACTTGGCTGTTTAGTTAAACTGTTACTATGCCGGACTGTCCGTCTTCCTTCGACTTACTGCAAACTGCAGTTCCGCCCTGTTGTAACTGCAGTAAACTCTCTCTGACCCAACAACTTTCAGAGGCGGAGACATAAGTAAAAACAATATCTTATAAACTGGAGAACATCAACTCTTACAAAACGTGTTATTCATTCGTGACATAGCATTTCCTCATATTTGTTTCTGACTTAAATTACCACACCATAGGTCATGTAAAAATTAATCATTTTGTAATAGAAAATGCTGATTTCTGAAAATTATAAATTAATTTGATTGTTATGGTTTACTACTTCATCACATATTAAAATGTATTCACAGTGAGAGACCTAGCCTGCTGAAATGAGTCTGTTGAAGGTGATTAAAGTTCATGGGGAGTCCAAAATATTGTTTTCTCTTCTGGCTTCAAGAGATATGGACTCGGTCAGTCGGCTAGTGTTTCATGGTCTGCCATTCACATTCTTTTATATTTTCTGTATTTTTACTACATTAATTCTTATGTACAAGTGGACATTTTAGGCTTAAAAGTGGACATGTTTTTCAAGAAGATCCAGAGGAAAGAAATTTCCAGGGCATTACAAAACTCTTTAGGTGGGTGGAACTTATCATACTTAAGGAATCCTTGATCAGCAGACCGAGAGTATGCAAGTTTTGTCTCCTGGCAGTACATGATTGTCGGCTATTGTTTATTTTTCTCTTCATTTGGTTGGTTTCTGCATGATGTAACAGTGTACAGAAGAAACCCCTCTAGCCTCTCCTTCAAGTTCACCCCCCCTCTTTCTCTAACCATCACTATCTGCATGGTAACTCAGCCTGTACAATAACCTGCCTGTTCTAAGGCCAACAAATGGCAAAGTTCTACTCAAGTTGGCTCTGAGGCGTCTTTTTGATCTGCTTAAATGTGAGTGGAGGATGCTGCATTACTTTGACATGCTTCCTCTTCAAGAGGATGCCGATTGAAAATTAGGACAAACAATAATGATCACTATGGTGTTGACGGTGACAGTTGAAATAAGTGAATGTAAATCAGATGTGAGCAGTGCTGATGAGCGAATTAGTTATGAAGTAATGATGGTGGTTGGTTAGACAAGGTGGTAGTTGACAGATAGCAGGCTTCCTTACAACAAAAAGCTGTTAAGAAGTCTTATACTGCATGAAGGCAACCAAAGGGACCCAGTAACTTAAGAATGCTGCCATTACAGGAACCTCTGAATGAAAAGGCCAATTTTGACTAAGGTTCCTTAATTGTTTTCTCTGGCCTCCATCACTATTCTACTTCCAGTGTCAAAAGTGTTTTGTTTAAAGGGAGCCTGGAAAGAAGTTAAATCACTATAGAGTGACCGCTAAGATGAGGGGGGGGGGGGGGATACCTCTTTTCAGTGGTTTGAGCTCCATACAGTAGTAGTAGTAATAAATAATAGTCCTATAGTACTATAGTATTGGTGATCATGTTTATTTTATAGATCGTATTGAGAAAATAAACTTTTTGATTTGAAAACTTTTTTTCCTCTTGACATCGTAACTTTTCTGTGACTATAATCTCTAGCATACATATACTTTCTGTAATATATTGTAATTGAATGTAGCTCATCTATAGAATATGTTAAGATCTCATTTTAATTCATTTAGGTTTACCTAAATTTAGGGGGGGGGGGGATACCTCTTTTCAGTGGTTTGAGCTCCATACAGTAGTAGTAGTAATAAATAATAGTCCTATAGTACTATAGTATTGGTGATCATGTTTATTTTATAGATCGTATTGAGAAAATAAACTTTTTGATTTGAAAACTTTTTTTCCTCTTGACATCGTAACTTTTCTGTGACTATAATCTCTAGCATACATATACTTTCTGTAATATATTGTAATTGAATGTAGCTCATCTATAGAATATGTTAAGATCTCATTTTAATTCATTTAGGTTTAATGCAATTAATTCAGCAGTATAATTGCAGTATTAATTCATGCAAATTTATGTCGGAAATGCATCCCACAAACCTAATGTTCACGTCATCGTGACCCAGGCTTTTGTTTTGAAAAGAAAACCTCTCCGGAGAGCCTGAGGACACGCCTCTGTCATGACGCCAGCACGAGTGCGGAAGTGAATCGCCTGACTTTCCCTCATGGTGAAAATGGTTGCGAATGAGGAAAAACAACAGGGCCACAGAGCCGGTATTTATAAACAGAAAAACAAAGGTCACAAACATGGCAAGCACCGGACGAAAGGGGAAGTTGAGAGAGAAAACAAAGGTAAGCCATGTTCCGTTATACAGTGTAACTGCTACGGCTAGCTTGTTGCTGTGGCCACGGCTCCGCAGACACACGTGTTTTCCACTGGATTTTGGATGGCATCAGTTCAGTGGAACATGTGTAAATGTAAATCAACTCTATACATGTGTAAGAAATTGCGTACAGACGCCCGTCCGCATGCCGTTGGTTACGAGCTGCTGGTGTACATCCAACTCCGGATGACCCATGACCTTTTTTTAAAGCACATGGGACCAATCAGGGCCACCAGATATCGCAGGACAGCAGTTGTCCTATTCTATTCATCGGCGAGTTTTTTTTAATACCTCCATTTTAAGTCTTATCATACAGCAACATACACAATTGAGAACCTATTTCAAATGTATAGCTCAAAGGAATAGTAACACACTGCAAATATGAAATATCCCTTCTCATGTAAAAATATTATATTTACTACCGGTAGTTAAGAGAGGTGTTGATTGATCTCTGTGGTAATGTTTGAGGTGATACATTGTTAAATTATTTTTGTGTCAATGATAATGTAATGATAAAACAAAGTATTTCCTCAAAAATTATCCATCAAATAATTTGCACAGAACCAAACGGATGTTTTTGATATGTTGTCCATCTAGCTGCAAATCTATTATAGACATCAATCATAACTTCAATAGCCAACAGACAGCCATGTCAATATCCTCTTCACACGCTGTTCTCATATCCACTGCCGATTTATTGTCCGCTTAAAGTTACATTGTATGTTTTACCGAAAGCACACGTTGAAACCAAACAGCAGTTCAAATATTGAACTGCTGTTTGAAACTCTAAATGTTCAACATAATGATAAATCCTTGTGTTGACCTGCCTCTCAGGGAGAGTGTCGGTGACGGCCCTTACCAAGAAGCAGAGGAAGGAGCACAAGAGGATGGACAGAAGGCACAAAGCCAACCAGATACGCAGGAATAAGAAAGACATGGTACCGTAATTGTTTTTTTCTTCACATAAAGAACAGTCTTTGGATTCCTGATTGGTGCTGCAGAGTGTCCCTTTCTCTTGTCTTTTTTTAAGGTCCTGACAGAGAAGCGACGTCTAGGCACCAGGGACGGTCCTCCACATTTGGTCGCTGTGTTGTCACTCCATGCCGGAGTGGATGCTGGTGCGGTTACCAAACTGCTACGTGGGGAGGGCGCTGGGGGTGTCGTACGTCAGGAGCGCTGCGTCAGTGGCATCACTGACAGTTTTGGGCTGCTTCTGCCTCGTTTCAAGCAACGGTTCATCTTTCTCAGCCACAGCACGGGTAAGTATTGAGTGATGTCAAACAGTTGCTTTGAAAAGACTCAACTGAAGTGGAATAGATTGAGTTATAATGCAGGTGATTCTTATATGAATAATATTTTGGACTGTTTTTATAAATGAAATGTGTTCATTAGTCTTTCAAAGAATGCAAAACAACATAAAACAAAAAAAGCACTTTTTTAACACTAATATAAAACAAGTATTTATAGCTTGTTCCATGTTATAGGCCATTGCTGTACTATTTTGTCTTTGCTTTGGGCATCATGTTTCTTATGGTTTCTTTGGACAGCTGACATACACTCCCTGCTGGATGTGGCAAAGATTGCAGATAGCCTTGTATTTGTGCTGGACTCTGCTGAAGCTTGGGACAGCTATGGAGACTACTGTCTCTCCTGCCTCTTTGCCCAGGGCCTCCCCAGCCATGGTGGGTAGAAACCTTGAACACACCGCTGGAGCTTTTAGACTCCTCCATTCACATTGGGAAAGATTGTTGTTGCATCAGATTCATGCATAATTACATTTTCTAAGCACTTGTCTCTCTGTTGCTAATTTCCCCCCTTGTAGCACTGGTGTGTCAGGGTGTGTCTGATCTTCCCGTGAAGAAGAGGGTTGAGTCCAGGAAAGCTCTGTCTAAGATCACAGAGATCCGTTTCCCTGATGCCCGTCTCTTCCCTCTGGATTCGGAGCAGGATGCCACTCTGCTTCTCAGACACATCGGCACTCAGAGACGGAGAAAGCTCGGTTTCCGCTCCCGACGATCCCATCTTTTGGCTCAGCATGTCACTTTTACAGCCAACAGCCCCGCTGAGGGGACGAGTGGTGGACCCACCGGCCTGGGCACCCTCTGCGTCTCAGGGTACGTCCGTGGCCGTCCTCTACAAGTCGACAGACTGGTGCACATCAGCGGACACGGAGACTTTCAGCTCAGTCAGATTGATGCTCCAGCAGACCCTCTTCCCCTCATCTTAACAACAGCCAGACCAGCGAAGTCTGGCAAGGCAGGAGATGTTGACATGCTGGTAGGTGAAGAGACTTGAAACATCCCAGTGAATAGGAAGTTGAGGATATACCAGTACTGTGGAAAACAATTTTTTGTCACTGTCATATTTCTGTTCCATAATAATGGAGTGCACACATTCTTACTATGCAGCACTGACAACATTTAAATCAGTCATGATATTGATTACTTGAGGATATACCAGTATCAGATTTTCAAATAGTTTGATGAATGAAAATAGTGTCAGACTGGAACAGTTAAAGAATGCAAAATGCTCTGCTGTCCTTAAAAATAATTAGGAATGTTAATGTCACACAATAAAAGTGATGGAACATGCAAAAAACACCGGTATGGTCCTTGAATGGACTTCTAACAGTTTGTTTAGATTGTTTTGTGCATTTAGTTTAATCTTAACTTTCCCATTTACCTCGGTCATCTGTGTTTCCCACAGGATGGAGGTGACGATGAGGCTCCAGTGAGGGTCCTCATGAAAGCCGACCCATCCTGCAGGGAGAGTCTGCTGGCAGAAGCCATTGTGGACCCCATGGACGGAGAGCAGACGTGGCCGACGGAAAGCGAGCTTTTGGAAGCTGAAGGTGCAGAAGCAGAATGTACACATGATGGCATTTTGAGATGATAAACAATCTCTAAGATGAGGATTCGATGTTGTTCAGTGTATCGGTTGAGGCCTCGTTTGCTGGAGTTGGAGCAATCCTGTTGCACTGGGATCAACATCAAATCATAACTGTGAGAGACGTCACCCAGGCAGCCTTGAAGGGACCAGAAATAATCGTAGTGAAGACATTTTGTACAACTGATACTTGTTTGCCACATATCCATTGATTGCAGTTTTATTGTTTGAAATGATCCGACATCTTGGAGTCAGTTTTATAGATCAAAACAGCTTTGAAAGAGAAACACGACCAGAGGAGTTCAGAAGAAGACTTACATGGCTGTCATGCTACCTTCAGTTAGCTGAAAGCAAAGTGAAACTGTACACTGCAATATTTTGGCTGCCGACTTGTACCGTTCACAACTTAAGATCATTTCTGACAACCAGAAATGATTTGTGTGCTAAACGGCTTTTTAAATGTGGTTAGTTTTCATATACAATCCAACCTGCCTCGGTAAGACAGGTCTCTGACGGCTTCTTTGATGTTTCTCTCTGCTGTGTAGAGGCCAGGAAGACCAAACGTGTGATGAAGGTTCCTAAAGGAACATCAGACTACCAGGCCTCGTGGATCGTTGATGAAGACGAGGAGGAGCATGGAGAGATAGACGAAGAAAGCAGTGAAGAGGATGATGATGATGACGACATGTTGGACGAGGCCATGGATGGAGAGGATGAGGACAATCTCTCTCAGGTACTTATTTACTCTTTAATTATTTTGCATTTGAAGCCTTTATCACACACGGGGAGAGTTGACTGGCAACAAAGGTCTCCAAAGGTCGGACTTGAATTGGGGATGTGGGGTTTCCGGTCGGTGCCGTAAAAGCTACAAAAGCTGCGCCAGTTAAAATAGAAACGCTCCGTGAAAATGTAATAATTCTCAAGTATCTTATCGGTTAGAAGTCCAGGGTCCAGATACAACGGCGCCTGGGTCCGGACTCGGACCGCGGTCCGCCTATTAGTGACCCCCGGTGTTGATCTGCTGGAGGATGATTCGGACAGTAATCTCTGTGGCGTAGCGATGAAGTCTGCGTGTCGGTGGTTCCGGGGCTGAAGCGGTGCATACGTGACCCACGGCCAGTGCACCTCGTAACTGAGAGGCACTGTTTGTTTTCTCAGTGTCTGTCTCTGGCCTGTAGTGCCAGGCTGCTCACCACAACAATAGTGTTTGGAGCAGGGGTCCCGAGAGAAGCCTCCTGTCTTCCTGTCCTGTGAACAGAACGTCCTGTCTGGACGAAAGGAGGGGTCAACCATTTATTTATTTCCAGCTCTGCTTGAAAAGAAGTCGGGAAAACTCTCCTTATCCAAAGGTTTCATTTCGGTCTGTGATTGTTATTAGCATGTGTTTGATGTCACAGTTAACGCACATGGATACGTATTTGGGAGAGCGTAACAATAGGGGAATGGGTACTTCAAATGATAATGATGATTATTATTATTATGATTGCAGCAGGGATGTTGGACTGGTTGTGAATCGGCCCCATGCTGAGTGCTTTCCCCTCATGCGTCTGGCTTTGCCTGTAATTTGCCAGTTGGGGGAGCACTTTAAAGCACGTCCTCTTTGATGATTCATTTCCTCATACACATATATTGCCAACGGAAGTTGAATTTCTAGATATTTTAAGAGTCGATGTCTGGAAACACTGTAGACAGTCGTTTGTAGACACACTGGGAAGGCACACAATTTAAATATATGCAAACCAGGAGTTCCCATAGTTTGAATTCTGGCAACCCCTTATCACATTCACACATACCGACTAAAAACACTGTTCTTATTGTAGCTGGGTGAGCCGTGTTGATGTTTGGCTGCAATACAATTTCTATACTTAGAATCTCTTTGACTGCACTTGTGTTTGTACACCTGGTCATTGTTTGTAAAGTATTAAGGCTGCAGTTTAGGAAATGGGGAGGCAAAACTGAGTTAGAACGAAGTTGTGTGTGTATGAAAATAGGTTTGTAATAGAAGAGTGCAGCAACAACAACAATAGTATTCCTGACACAGAACATGAAGAGAATAGTAGCGAAACCTGTTCATCCATGGATGTTCAAAAGGATTGAACATTAAAATCTTTGAGGTAATGGCTCATAGTTTTAACAGGGGAAGTCTCTAGCAGCGCCGGTCATCTCTGAGATGTCTGCCTCCACCCCAAAACATGAGAAGCTATTTCATATATTGAAGCAATTTGTACTGTATGCTCTCTGCTCAGGAGCCAGGTTCAGGCGGTGCCTCAGAAGAAGAAGAAGAGGAGGAGGATGAGGAAGAGTTGTGCGCCACAGAGCGAACTGGAGCAGACCAACGCTACGATGAGCACATTGATGTGGCTGCAGAAGAAGAAGGCCTGAAACGCTACCGCGAGGCTCGAGCCAACGAATTGTTTCCAGACGAGGTGGACACACCCCTCGACATGGCAGCTAGAGTCAGGTGCGTTCCGACCGATAGATATTTAAGTGTTGTGAGTTCAGGTTCGAAGGGAAACTAATTCTGCGAGAGTGTTCTTTCTTCAGTTTGATCATTGCCACACTCTGTCTAGGTTCCAGCGCTATAGAGGCCTAAAAAGTTTCCGCTCCTCGCCCTGGGACCCCATGGAGAACTTGCCGCTCAACTACTCCCGCATCTTCCAGTTCCAGAGCTTTGAACGCACTCGCCGCCGCATACTGGCCGAGGCCGCAGCTGAGGAAGAGGGAGCCATGGTAAACAAATAATGGGGCCGTCTTCATCTGTACATGCTTTTTAGTTGATCTTAGATTCGTGGCATCACTGACTCTGCTGTCCCTTCTGTTTCAGGTTGGCTGGTATGTTACGCTGCACATCAACGATGTGCCTTTTTCTGTGATGGAGAGTGTCGAGTCCGGCAGACCTCTGATGATGGTGTCTCTCATGCCCCATGAACAGAAGGTCTGATCCCCTGTTTTGACATCCGATAGCCTCTCTGTCTGAATTTATAACTGTCCGTTTAAAACAAAGTCACACTAGCAGTTCAGTGTTATTGTAATTGATTTTTCTGACCTCATCATTTTCCCCTTCGGTTCACAGATGTCAGTGATGCACCTCTTGGTGAGGAGACACCCCAGCAATACAGAGCCGATCAAATCTAAAGAGGAGCTGGTGTTCCACTGTGGATTTCGGAGGTTCAGGGCATCTCCTATCTTCTCTCAGCACACTTCAGGTAGAACACCTGTTAATCGAGCCAACATGCCGTTAAGCATACTCCTATTTCAACCTTATTCTCTTCTTAATGGAACAATAGCTTTTTTTAAATCGCCCCAAGACATGCATTAGCAGAACTGAGAGCAATAAATTACTCTATTTACACAAAGTACTTTTTTTTTTTTTAAATGAGTGACTACTACCGGTACCTATTACGGGTTCACTCACACCAGCATTAACAAACATTACATTTTGTCAAAAAAATCTATGAAATTCAATGGAACTGATGCAACAGAGGCAAACTAGCAACAACCTCCAGTAGCCACAGACCATCAAATCACTACGTCACCAAGCACCACCGATTGTGCAAAACCACTCTGATAAATGTTGCTGTTGTGACTGGATTTCAACATTTGACTGTAATCATTTTCATTTTGATAGGACACCAAACCCCCAAGAAGCTAGAGGATGATGAACATGATTTTGGTGTAATAGAGATTTAGTGATGCCCAGCGTACAGTCACATAAAAAGCAGTGCCTTACTTGATTTTCTGGTTGTAGGACATTGTCCCAATGTAAAGCCAATTGGGACAATTAGTACCCCAACAATTGTTGTTTATTGCTCTTCTTTAGCTGACAAGCATAAGATGGAGCGCTTCCTCAGGCCAGATGCCCCCACCGTGGTGTCGGTGTACGCTCCCATTACCTTCCCCCCTGCAGGAGTCCTGCTCTTCAAACAAAAGAATGACGGTGAGATGAAACGTTCTGTGTGTAATGAAAATAAGTAGATGTCGTCTGCCTTCATTTTAACCTTCTGCCCATCTGTTCTGTTGTCTTGTCTTTATTTGATTGACTTGAGCTAATTCTGTACTGGTATTGTGTTCCTGTTACTGTGTCTCTCTAGGCATCCAGGACTTGGTGGCTACAGGCAGCCTGCTCAGTTGTGACCCTCAGCGTGTTACGCTGAAGAGGATAGTGGTGAGCGGACACCCGTTCAAAATTAACCGCCGCTCTGCGGTTGTCCGTTACATGTTCTTCAACCGGGGTAAGAGAATGTTCACATACTTTTTTTTTTTTTTTTTAACTATGACAACATTATATTACATACGGTTTGACTTCTCTATGGTTTACTGTCCTTTTGTTTCTTCCTGTGACAGACGATATCATGTGGTTCAAGCCTGTGGAGCTGCGCACAAAGTGGGGTCGAAGAGGCCACATCAAGGAGACGTTGGGTGAGGAAATTTAAATATATACGAAACTCCGTGTCAGCAGTGTCTTTAAGCAATGTCTGTTGTCTGTATAATTCTGACTGCCGTGTTCTATCTCCTCAGGAACACATGGCCACATGAAGTGTGTATTTGACAATCAGATACGCTCACAGGACTCCATCCTCATGAATTTGTACAAGAGAGTGTATCCTCACTGGACATATGACCCCTATGTGCCCTTATCTTTACCCTGGGTCAAGAGAGTGGTCACTGTGGAGATGGACGACTTGGACATGGAGTAGTGGAGGGACTACATGACATGTATTAACATAGATACTGAACATCATTGTGATCACATGACCTCTTCAAAAAGTGTAATGTGTATTAAACGTAACTATTTTAATCCAAAATGTCTCCTTGATGATTGTTGTTTGTCTCGAGCCATCTTGTTGCACTTTGCTGTGAAGCCTCTAGCTTGCTGCCGAGTGTGTTTCGGCCACTAGATGGCAGTGATGAATCAGTATCCATAGAGCCACTTCACTACTTTGTTGAGCAACTCTCATCTTTAAAACAGGTCAAATATGAGTGACAGACACTGAACAGATAGTTGTGTATGTGTTGAGTACTTCTTTATTAAATAAATTGCTAGAGCTAGAACATTATGTTCCAAGCTCATTGCAATGGCAACTCTTTGAAGTCGTGCAGATGTGGCTTAAGCTTACAGTCGCACTCTAATGCACTTACTGTGACGAAAATCATGAAGACAATGTTATCTGGGGCATGCTACTTTTCAAAATTAGTAAATGTTATTCCTGTGTTCTAAGACAATCCAAAAAATATTAGTAAAAACCGAACAACTCCAAATCTGAGTGCTAAAACCAATTTGTGACATCAGGTGTGAAGTGTGGATCTGCTCCATAGACGATGAATTGTGAAAGATGACAAAGAGCACCCAGGGGAGTTTTCTTCACTACTTTAATGACATCCCACGCTTGAGACACTGTCTGGCTTTCAGAGAGAGCAGTTCATGTTCACTGTCTATTGAACTTTCCTATGCCATGGAAATAGTATTGGAATTACTAATTTAGGTGGTTTTCCTCTTTCATCGTGGAAAAAGAACTCCCAAGTTGCACTTTCAAGCGAAAAATCCTTCATTATAACTCGTTGCGTGACTTATGGCCTTTTAAGATTTTGACAAATAGCAGCTGGCTTGTTCATTTCTTTATATAATATTTTATCACAAACATGCCTCAGTGGACTTGATGAAAAAAAACGAATTAATCATCAGTGTCTGCATGAATGTAATACAGTATGAAACAAATATTCACCACAAACTACTTGACATCTTAACCCCTTTTTAGGCTGACGGATTGTGGCCATCCTGCACAATATGATACAAGAAGAGGGAGAATGTCACATCCTTATCATTGATGTAAGGTGAAAAACTTTTTCGCCAATGGAAATGAAGAAAATAGCTATAATTTAGCCTTGATGATGTTTTGAATGACAAAGAGACTTTTTTTTTAATCTCACATTGGAGCAAATCATACAAATCGCCATTATCCATTATCCATAAATGAAAAACAGCTAATACACATATCCAAATGCACGCATAAGCACATTTATATACATCCTCAGCTGGAAATCACGTCCTCTGTGTGACGACTCAACACACGCACACAAATGGTGATGACAATAACCGCTAGCACTTGTGGAAAAGTTCTGGTAGAGCCATACCAGAACTACATCGGTTTTAGGGCAAGAGAGGTTCTTTAACAACAATTATTGTCCAAACACACTCATGATACACTTTCCTGTACACTGTGATTCATTGATAGAATTTACAAACGGTGTGCCAAATTTGTAGGAACATTTCAAATTGATTGTACTTTGCTTACCAACAGCAGTATACACCCCTTTCCACACACATACACCCTGCTCTCTCTCACTGGCCCTGACCTGAAGCTTCCTTTTCAGCTCTCGTCAAAACACGCACACACGCGCGCACACACACACGCACACGCACAGACACACACACATGCACAGACCTCTCTGTTGCTTTCAAACTGAAGCTGAAATGCTTTGTGTCCTTCCCTGCCCCATGCTTCCTTGCGTAGGAATACACTGATTTATGAATTGCAGTATTTATCATAAAACTGAGGTCTTGCATGCTTGCAGCAACATGATTCATCCTTGGACTGTGTTGGGACTGCACCACAGAGGCATGCCAATATGTCTGGGAAACCTGAAGGTGAAGACTTTTGGACGGAGAGGAGAACGTGATCCAAGAAACGGAAGGGAGCAAAAGTTCACTGTGTGCAAAAGTCGAAGAGAAAAGATAATACAATCGAGAAAGACGAATGTCTCTATTGCCCATGGGGGGGGGGCAAGCTGGGAGCTCTGGACAGTTTTGTGGTAACACTCAATTTATTTCCTATTTTCCTATTTTTTTGTACATGTATTATTAAGGCAAGGGCAGAGTAACAGTGATGTGTTGAACACATCTTGTTAAGGCCGAGGGGAGGGGTGTTCTGCTGGCCGGCAGTTCATGGCAAGGGGAGGGGGAATTCAATACCCCCTTGATGGAGAATGCTCTTAAAGTAAAACATGTACAAAAGAGTTTAGATGTGCACACTACATTTTTTCCCTGACACTATCAATTTGAAACAGATAAACATTTAGCTGTTTGGGGACCAACTGCGACGTGGTAAGGCTGAATCCAGCCCATAAGTGAAGTGTGTGTTTGGCACAGGCCACCGTCAGAAGACATGAATGCTGGTGACTTAGCGCTGTTTGGCTCAGGAATGTCTTGTGGTTCCCAGTTGACTGCCACCACACTTAGTTGCTCCCACTGAAGATATAATGGGTGAGAGATTTTTCCGTTGGATGTGGATGAAGAAACGGAAGGAGAGAAAAGGGGGCAGTGAGGGAGAGAGAGATAAGGGAAGAGCCAGTTGATGTTCAGCATGAATAATACCAGAAGTGGTGGGAGGAAGTCAGTCAAAGGAATGCAAAAACGGGGGATGCATAGAATTTGGAAATTAAAATAAAAAGTTAGTGGGTGAGAGAGAGGGACACGGAGTGAAATGGAGGAGTGTGAGAGTCGAAGGCGGTGTGGGCGAGGGAATAGGAGAGCGAGAGTGGCTGGCGTTTATGGATTGCAGATGTGGCGCTATGGGGTTTTGGCAGGGGCCATGCGCGCCTGAATCCTGCACCGGCTGGGTGGCACCGGGGTGAGAGGGAGGTCACTGCACCGCAGCACACAGCCCATAAAACACTGAGAGTAGTGGGGGAGAGGAGAGAGAGAGTAGGCCTCAAACACACACTAACCCAGGACTGCAGGGCAGCAAGGGTGAGCATGCACAGGCATACCCAAACACCCTGCATGTAGGTTGAGTCAGGCTACCGATAAAGCCATAGGCTAATGCATACGAGTTAAGTGGAGAGCTGATGAGCTTATCTCATATTTAATAAGGAGGAACCCTCTGTAGACACCTCCCCCAACCTTGAAAAATCACACCATCTTCACTGTTCAAAGGACTTTCTCCTCCTCTGTGTGCATAAATCCTCAATTTACGACCAGTGCTTTTGACAAGATTACAAAAGAGAAGAAAGCCGGCCACGCGTAAAGCAACAATGTTAATCTAGTGTCTGTGCTCTTTCCAAGAAACAGGGAATTGTGGAATAAAGTCACCAGACATGCTCTTGGTCAAACGCACAGATTCTCTACATCCTCTGAGTAAATCTCTTTCTTTCCCATTTAATAGCCAGTACAACAACAGTGTCGCGATGCTGGAGGATGAACAATTCACTGCAGCAATTTGCAGTCAACTGCTCAGAGGCCAGCGAGTGTTTGATTGTTGACAGAGTTAAGAGCATTGTTCGCAATGTCTGCGCACAAAGGGATTTGAATAGCCAAACTTCTGCTTCTAATCAGATTTCTTGCATTTAAAGTACCAATGTCTCTCCCCAGCATCTTTTGATGGTCCACTGTACATTAAGATCCCCAATCTAGCATCAAGCGCGCAATGAAAATGATAATCTCTTTGTTTGTTTGTAGAACAATTGCCTGCAGTAGAATTCCCTGCACAAACAATGCAGTTGTAAAACTCAACGCTTGCAGGTGGCAGGTTTAAACGGTATCATTTTCTTCTACTTTACTAGTCTGTAGGGGGCAACATTGACACGTCTACATCTGCAGATCTCAATTTCTACTGTTGTGACTTTCCTCTCCTATACTTGGCACATATTTGCATGCACTCACAGAGATAGTGCTTGTTTCAAATGAGTTCCATGCAGTGCTTTGCATATAAAAAGTACGATACAATTGTATTTACTGTAGGTGACTGAAATATAAAAAAATGCAGTTAACTATGGTACTTGAGTCTTTGTAGTTTATTTTCAACCCTTTTTCAGAAAACTATTGGTTTTGTTGCAACATAAAACCAAATGACAGCATCAGTATCATATTGTAAAACAAACTTGAACAGGCTCAAGTGTTTCTGGAAATATGATGCTTTGCCCATAAAAACCTTTGAGGAACATCCCATGCACTCTCCTGTTTATGTAGGTGCTGCCTGACAGTACTTTCGTATTAGGTCAGCTCTGTTTTTCTCTTTCTTTTGTGATATCCTTCCTTCCCTCTCTTGTTCCCCCTTCTCTCCCCCTTAGCCTGGTCCTGACTCCCTGGTTCCTGGGGCCTGGCCAAGGCATGTGTCCCTGGAGGAGCCAGAGAGGAGATGGAGAGAGAGGGGGCAGCAAGGGGGTGCAGAGACCGGCTCCAAAACCACAGCTGCATCAGCCTCTCCTCTCTCCTCTCTCCTACTTTCCTCTCCTCTAATGCCTTCCCTCTTTTGCCTGGCATCCTCCCCAGCTCTGCCATTAATCAGAGGAGATGGGTATTCTGGTGCATGTGCGTTTGTGTGTGAAGGAGAGAGATGCTGACTGCGTGAGTGTTTATGTGTATCTCTGCTTGTGCTGATAGAGAGCTGGATGGGTCCGTAGTGATGGTATGGAGACCAGGATCTCACACAAAGCTGCAGAGTTCACCCAGAGAACAAAAGCAGGAGGGAGGGAGGGAGGTTGACAGACATAAAGCCTGGTGAGCAGATTGGGACTGCCAGTGACTGAAAAGGAAGAAGTAGACAGATGAGCTGAAGACATTTTTAAGCATCCCGGGATGAGACCAAGACATCCAAACCTTATTTGCAACTTACTGAAATCTATCTAATCTGACATTTTTTGGAGAAAAGTGTTGCAACGGCACCTGCACACAAGTGTCAACGAAGCACAATGGGGAAAGTTCACGACTTGACATGTTAACAAATTACATCACGGTTTGCTTTGAGGTGCATGCTGCCTCTCTACTCGCCCACCTTTAGCCCCTCATTATCCAGGTGGGAATTAGAAAATGTGACTACAAAATAAGATACAAATTTTCAACCTGCTTTGCTCTCACCCCCCAACAGGCCTCACAGAGTGCTTTTCTGCTGACATCACTGCACAGAGACCTGGCAAGCCAATCTCTCCCCTGCTCTACCATTCCCCTCTCCCTGCTTCCTGCCCTGATGATGTCACACACCATATGGTTTTCAGCAGTATCAAGCCGGAAAAGAGATTTAGTCAGCGGAGAGGAGAAGGAGAGAAAATGAGGAGGGCTGGAACGGGGCGCAGATCGGACACAGAAAACAGAAAAGCTTTCGCTCTTCCCCTTGTGTATACTGTGAGTGGAAGGTAGAGAGGGAGGCGGGAGGGGAATGGCTGCACTGTGTGAGGCTAATGAGGAGAGACCAGGGAGCAGAGACCGTGCATTGGACAGCCATGTGCTGCACAGACGGCCGCTGGACTGGCCTCTACACGTTTATACAGAGTCACATACCCACACTGTAGAGCAAGAGAAGGGAGGACTCAGCGAACAAGGCCATGCTGGTAAACACGGTTGACGTGTGCATTGCTTGACCTTTATCTCATTAAACATTAATAAGATGTTGTACTTGCTAAAGCGTCATTTTCTTGTCTCATTTCATGTTATTGCAGATATTTGAGCTGCGATCAGTTGCCATAAACTTAAAGCGGCCATAGGCAGTATTTCCACATCAACAATGGATCTCATATACATAAAAGGGATCGCTAGTCACAAACCGACAGACAGCTATCGCCTGACTCACTGCAGCTTTACGAAGCATTTTAGCATCTTTCAAGTCATTGCTTGGCTTCTCTGGTCGCAGCTTTTGGTTCAGTCTTGCTGCTCTCACCAGCATCGCTTTTGGACACAGCAAGAAGTTGTTTTCAGCAAAACAAAAGCTCTACAAACCAACTCTAGACTACCTGCTCCGCTCCAAACAGTACACAGACAAGGTTGACAACTAGCTTGTGAACATAGTGGAGCATTTAGCTGCTGATGAGCCAGATACTTCCCTCAGGAGGTGATGGAGATCAAACCACAGTTAGAAGGAGAGTGAACATTGGACTTACATTCACCAGGTGGCCAGAAACACGACTCCAGTTCGCCAAATGAACTCAAAAGGTAATGATATCAGTCAGTGTTGTGTTCACAGCTTCTTATAGTCAGGAGTTTGTTATAGTCAAAGTTAAAAGTTCATTTGTGACCATGTGATACGATCAAAAGCTCCAGAAGAGCTCCTAATTGGACCTTGTAAGATTGTTTTGTCAGCTGATAACAGTACTATTTTCGATAATCACAGTAACCTGAAGAGTGAGTCCGTATCCCTCTGCTATGAAAAGTCAAGTTGCACAACTTCAGCATTATGTGAGTGTTCTCAAAACCAGAAACTATTTTGCATGTAGTCATATTGACCGTTGTGAAAAAGTATTTCTGATCTGGTTCTAATCATGGCACGATAATTGTCCATCACCAGCAGATGGGCGAACGAGAATAGCGACCCAACGCGCACAACAGCTCTGCACATTCAAATGACATGCCTTGCACGCCTGTGCTTTAAAGCTGTCGCAAAACTGCTCATTACGATGAATTAAGAGAAGTCTGTGTGTAAATGTTGAGCCGATATACGGTTCAATTTTTGGTGGTGAAGGGAATCCGGAGCTGGAGGGGTGTGTGTCTGGTATGGTGGGGCGGTCACAGCAAGCATCTGGAGATTTGTGTGGCCATGTCCACTGGAAGGGAAGACACAAAAAAAGGAAAGAGGGATGATTGATGAGAATGAAAGAAAGAGGGGAGAGCAAAAAGGCCTTGTGTGAGTAGTCGAGAAAAGTGCGGGACATTACACCTAGAGGGTCTGTTCCGAGGCGCTAAGATTACTTTTAGACTCGGCTGTCTATGGTCCAGCCTCGCTCTGTCTCTGTGATGGCAGACAGAAACGGAGCAATATACTAAGGTGATTGCAATACTCGTCACTCGAGACCTAAATTGAAACGAGGTGGTTGTGGCCTTGCAGACACGGTGACCCTGCAGCATATCTGTTCGCAGATGTTTGATAAAGTTGGCTGCAGTCATTCAAAAATATTCAGCGCCTCAGTGTTTCCACATCCGACCCACAAAGCCTCTGCAAGGCATATATCACATGTATAACCTGCAATGCTCACACTTGGAGAGATGGTGGGAAAGGTGTGTGATTTAGAGGGTGACAGCAGACTGTTAGGGGATTTCGCGGTCCAGCCTGCCTTATCTCCAGCTCTGGTTCCTCACCGAGTGTTGGTCTTTGGGGAAGTAGACACGTCTCTGGGATGGGCTCCCTGAGCTGTGTTTGGAGCTTGGCTCTCGCAGCTTTAATTTAATCATTGCTTACAACCAGCAATTTGAAGGCTTTTTTTTCAGTTCACTAAAAGTTCAGCATTTCAGGTTTGCTGCGCTCCAGATCACGGTATGTGAAAGTGTGTTTTGACAGGCTGGAGTTCAATGTCCAGCGCAGGCCTCTGGAGGCTGATTGATTAGTGAGATAAAGTTTCTCTGGGAAGACAACAGCTGTACCCAGAGAAACACAAATAAACTGATATTAAGTTTTTATAGTATACTTTAAAAAAACAACTCATAAACGTAAACTATATAAAATATACTTTACACGCCAACGTTAACACATCAAAACTATTTTACCTGCTTTTAACCCATACATAAGTATCCTAGCTGTGTGCTGGTTTTGCTATCAAACACCACGTCTATGTGTCTGGTCCTCTGGAGCTATCATTCTTGGCTGTAACCCCTCCTTTCGTGTTGTTACGGAGGTCCAAGCAACGTGTGGCCTGAAAGTTTGTTATTTATTGGTCATGATGCTTTTGTAAACTACTCACAGTCTAGCCTTTGACCCTTGAACCCTATGAATCTTATCTTTATAAAACTTTCAAGACAAACCTTAAATCTGAATAGGCGTAATCCATCATGTATCTTGATGGCAATTATTCACATCAAATATAATTATCAGATAAATACAAGGGGCATAAAAATATGAATTAAATCAAAAGAGAAATCAACCTTTGTTAAGACATGACCTGACACGCAGCATAATGACAGCACTATGCGTTCCCTTAAGTGGAAAAAACTATTTCGGACCATGAATCGAAACACGCTGTCACATCCTTGATAGAACGTCTCCATTCTCCCGCACAGCTCTGCTTACCTCTGTCTGGGAGGTTATCAACAGTTCATCATGGGAACATGGAAGTGAGAGACAATACCTTCCTCCACTCTAATGGGATCTTGGGGTGGCTCGGATCGCTTCAATGAAACACCAGCACCATGAACTCGGATAATTTCAGACTTTATGAGATTGTCAGCTGCTGTTGTGATCAAAACAAACATAAATAGGCCTCAGTCCGGTTCGTGTTTTCGCTGGAGCACATCGGCTGTCTGTTGATGACCTAAGCGATGGTGAAATAAGTACTTTCATCAATTTCAATCTGCGCTCTTTCAAACACCTCAGGATGGCTCTGAAAAGACATGAAGGGATAATAACAGACAGGCCTGTGTGACATAATCCGTCCAAATACAGCAGATTAAATACGTGTTAGAATTCATGTTTGTGGAAAGCTAAGGACTCCTGCCACAGTGTACAAAAGAAATCTAGGAAATGTACTTTTTTGGAGACGCTGAAGTCTGAGTAGCAATAGAATCAGCATTATATAAATTGAAATAATCCAGCCTTTTTAGGTGATGGCTATAATTTATTATTATTATTATTTAGCATGAAAGGTTGGAGTGCAATTGATTCAGAGACAGTCCTTTTCATTCGACTACAACTTTTTTGAGGTATTTGTAATTTACCAAAACATTTTATGGTGCTCTACTCTGCAACATGTCCGAGGGAAATATTGTACTCCACGATATCTATCCAACAGCTTTAGTTCAACTGTTTAGTTTTTTTCAATTCAAATTTTACACACTTACATACAATCAACCAAAATGATATGATGCAGCCATGCAGTGTATAAAAGCAGCCCCTAAGTGCAATCTTAAACACATAGCTGGCATGTAAACGCATTAATAATGGAGACACAACTGTATAACATTGATAGGGATTGACGCCTGTATGTTTTTTGTATTGTGCTCCCAAAATAGTGGTCATAGCGTAACTACGTTTGAATCCCCCCTCCACAGCATGTTCTCCTTGATAACACCAATAGGACTCGCTACCGCCAAGTTCCCCCATTGGGTGTCGCTGTGCGCGTAAAGTCTCCTCCGGCAGGTTTGGTCCGACCGGACCCCGGATCGTCTGAAGTGTCAGATTGTCTTGTTAACACGTGAGATAGCCAGTGCACGGAAGAGGGTGAAAACACGGGGGAAACCGGGAGACAGAGGGCTGCAAAATTAGGCGAAAGAGAGTTTTTGAGAGAGAGTCGGACTCGGCGGAAACTGCGGAGGTCCTAAATGAGGGAATGCCGAAAAGGAGAGCAGACATACGGCCAGAGCACCAGACATGAGTCCGAGGTAAGATTGTGATACGGCAGAGGGGCAGGGATGACATTCATGCAGACGTGTGAGTGACACGCTGAGCGGTTTTTTTTAGTGGACGACTATGATGAGTTTATCCAAGTTTTGTTGTACTGTATATGTCTTTTCGTTTTGAGTCGATGGTCCTGATGAAGCCTTCAGTGACGTTACATACAAAGCTTGAGCATCTGGATCATATGAGCGCGTCCGGCCTCACGCTGATCGGATTTACACTCACTTCGGCTATTTTTGAATTTTTTATTTCTCAGTTTTAAATTGACATATTTAAATTATGTATGGTTTTGTGGAGAAGGTGTTCAGCATACGATGTAGGCTTTAATTAAGCAAGAGAAAGAAATATAAATAAAGATGTTTTAATAATAGTATAAAATAGTGGGCTCTATGTTATGCCATGGAGCTGCGTTTTTCTTATTATCATCAGAATATTTTGAGAGCAAACCCTTGTGGTGAAAAATCGTAGAAGTTGGGGATGATACGTATCCAAAGTGCTCTTTAAGTGAAGCTGGGCGGGGGGGGGGGGGGGGGGGGGGCTGTTAAATCTTCCCAGGGGAGGTCTGCAGGTGAGACACGCCTTATTTTAACAGTTCTATTCATTTTGCCCAATTAAAAAGCGTACAATGAATGAATAGTTGTGAATGGATTTTCTAAATGACACAATAAAGTAAAAGGATTTGTGATCAATTTGGATTTTATTTTGGCCTCAGGGACAGAATGATATTAAATGTGCTGGTGCTCGGGGGGAGTCTAATTCCTTGAAGGTCCTTGACATGAAAAGCTCCAACAACTCTTGATGTTACCAGTTCTATCCATCATTAAAGTTTCAAACGTTTAAGTGGGCTGCCTGATCATAAATATGCAACATACGTGCGTAATGGTTGCCTGTCTCTTTAAGACGATGTGTTGAGAAGTTCAAGTCGGGGTCACTTGAAGTTCCTGCCCTCTATCTTACCTTTTAGTTTTATTATAGACTGACATCACACGGGGCGCTAAAACACTTAAGGCGCATAGAGGCTTCATTATCATCCCGGTGCACGTTATTGCGCCGACTCAAAAATAGCTAAGGAAATTACTCGAAAAAAGAAATAGGAGGAAACTGGTGCTGGTCTAAGCACGTCTTTTTTTATAGAAAGGGATGAGAAAGAGGGGAGAGGAGGGGCAGAGAGACACACAGAAAGAGGGAGAGGGCGGAAAGTGGGTGGGAGGACGGACCTAAGGAGCGACAAGAAATTCATATCAATTAATAATCATAAAAAAAGAGCTGGCAGACGCGCTCGGAAAACTGGCATGGTTTTTTGGAGGCTGGCAGTTCAAAGCTGAAACGTCAGATATGACTCCTAGACTGCTGAGATGATCATTAAGGGAGACTTAGATCGGATGGCAGAAGAGATCGGGCATGCAGGTAAGAGCTGATATGCTTTACACGCACAGGCCCCCAAACCAGAACAGGGGAAGCTTGACATTTAGGGGTTTATCCGTTACACTGTGCGGTGCATGGTGCCAGAGAGTAAATATGTTTTTTTAATGAATCGTTGACATATTTGTATTTTATATCATGTCGCGTTTTGCCTCGTTTTTATTCCAGTATGATTTTAATGTCGACAGGGGAGGCTCCGCTCATTCTTCTTTCCGCATTTAATTGGAGTCGGTCGAAAATATGTCTTCTTTTATTTTTCGAATAAATAATTCGCCATAGGACACTCAATTAATTAGTAAAATCATTCCGGATCAGTCAAATGTAATGACCAATTCAGATTACAATATGATTCAAAGATCTGCAAATTTATGTAAAAGAACAACAAGTCTGTTTCACTTTAAACACATCAGTGTTTTTTTTAAGATATCACCTTCGAGTTTAATTATATTTAAATATATTGAAACTCAAATTGAACGCAAACGTTAAAGAGAACATCGACCTCTGTTAAAGGGGAACTTCAAGTTCTTCAGTAATCATTTTAAGAAGGAAGCAACAGTAAAATCATGATCGTGTCTCTAGACAATGTAAAACAGGCCCAGCACTGTGTGTAATAATATCACGACTGAGTTTAGGCGAACACAGACACACCAACAAATATTGTAGGAATATTTTTTGAGGGGGATATTTAAGTTTATGAATTTCTGGTTTCCTGTATAAAATCCAGTACTCTATATACATGCAGCCTATAAAAGAAGCTCCAGCGCTGTTGACAGCACTGAAGAAGAAACAGTTGTCTGATTGTCCCTGAAGAAGCCTAGAGCTGAAAACAGTCCGTTTGTGGAGGCGATTTAAGGCTATCTTGGCGGCGATAAGGTGAACTTTTGTAAGACGAGGATGCAGCTCAAAGAGATGCGGCCACTCGTGATTCGGTTTACTGCACAATATGTGAGGAGTAGCCTAAAGAGTAAAACAGATGAGAGACACAGAGAGGAGGCGCGCGACGCACAAAGTCAGCAGACAACTTGATGCTTTGCTTGCAAAACGGGACGTGAAGTACTCAAATCTTATTAGGCGATGCACTTCAAAACTTGCTGATCGATAAACCGTGACACTGGCAGATACAACTTTCATAGCTTCAATTTCATGTCATTTTCAAATAAATAGTCTATGTATTAGAAGAATTTATAAAAAAAATAAACAATACAATTAACGTTCATACAATTCAATAGTCTGCAGTATAATCTGCACGATAATAAATGTACGTGTTGATTATCATATTAATTTGATTAATACGTTATCTGCTCTCTAAATAAACGGCTAACTCGGTTCCCATCAAGATTAAGACGCTGTCATACTTCCGACAATATTTTATAAATGTGTGATGGTTTTTAGATGCGCGATTACACAGGAAACTGTCTCTTATGCTCCATGATGTTTGATGACCAGACTGAAACTCAACGTATTCACCTATCATGGGTGCTGCTGCTCGAGCTGCGCTTCGGGATGCAGTTTTTCTAACCTAAATGTGAAACTCAGTCTTTTATTTGAATGCGTGTATTTGCCTCTAATGAGTCACAAAAAAATTGGGTTGGATGAAAAAAGTATAAAAAAGTATAAAACTTTGCTATTTTATTCTGACTTTGTACTGCAGTGTTGCCTCATCAATTGAACATGGGCTGTATATGAACATGGTCAAATGGGTTCTAAAATAAACAAGGAGGCATGAGCATGGGCAGCAAATTGAAATGAAAGAAAACAAAATGTCAACACAATGTTTTAAGCAGATGTCTGGAGTGTTTATGTGACTGAGGCTGCATGTAGAGGACGTTTAGTCTCCCGCTTCACCCTAAACCACAAAAGTGACAAAACAGAGAAAACCAATGGGCTGTGAATATTAACCGATCAAAGCAAATAACTGAATGTCATCGATGCAAACTATATCACCATCATCTAAGTTTCCAGCATGTTGACGGGTCATTAAAAATAATGCTGTCAGATGGAAACGGACATGCATCAGAATGACGTAAGTAACCCTCTCACTCTATGAGCAACCTAGATCAATGATTTAATTTAGCCTGTTTAACACAACAGACTGACAAAACAAGCTGTACTGCAAGCTTTGTATGCTTACAAGAACACTATAGCTTGCTCTAAGATGTGTTCTCTCACTAAAAATCATTGCGATCATAGATGGCTTCCGAACAGGATGCTGTGGGCTGCACATGCCCTCCAGATCAAGAGTTTTATAAAACATGTTTTACTGTTATCTTTCTTTTTTTTTGTCAGTATAGGCTACATCAAACAGTGAGCTCAGCTATTTTAAAAGGCAAGTTATAGCTTCTCAAAAGACTCATACTGATCACAACGAGAAAAGAGACTCTTCTTGTCTTGATGGGAAACCCACAGCTACCTAGACTGTTGTTACCACAAGACCGTACCAAAAATATTTAGTTGTGAGCACAGCACAGTGCAGGTGCACAGAAATGGTGCTTGGGGCAGATTGTTTTTTTCTTGCTTCACAAAAGATTTTACAAAATTTGTCAAATGTGGATTTAAAAGCTCTGTTAAAAAAAAATCTAATGTCATCAATCAGAATGTAAAGAATATCTTTCCTTTATGCTCTGTGATGCAATAAATACATAATACAGCGCTGTAGACCGCATACAGACCAGAATGCACACTGATTGTGTGTGTGTGTGTGTGTGTGAGGACACAACGTGCCACCATGCTCCGCGCAGTAACCAGTCACAGTAACAGTAAGCTAAACACCCCTTCATGCAATAGACTCTGCAAAAGTGCAGCATGCTGTGGAAAGTACTTGGTCTATTCCTCATATCACTCTCATTTCTAAACACGTTTGATCTGACCGACGATTGAAATTTATAGTAAAATATGACCGTTGAGTAATCAAAGCCAGACAGAAACCAGAAGTGGAAACACTTTAGATGACAACTAGGGACATGATGGAGAGTAAATATCTAAACCTGTCCTACCCACCTTCTAACTCATAGCATTTTTTAAATTTTATATTCATGACCAAATCATAAATAATAAATAGCATACAAGTCATACGTGTAGGTATTAGGACAGAACCTAATAATACTTTTCATAGAAAGAGAGATTTTTTCTTCAACAGGGATGCCTGTTCTCCGCATGATCACCAGCTGGACGTCATGATTGTTCTGACTTTTCATTTTCCGTTTCATCACTGATGAAATCAGTGTTTCCTTCTGATGTTATATGCCTGATGCTGAACATGCATTTAACAAAATACACATCTACAATTGTATTTACGAGAGGCCTTGAGGTTTCGGACTGAACCTTTCTTTTTTTTTTTACTGTGGGAGAAGATAATAGTCATATTACTTTTTGTTCAGGATTCTCCAGAATTCCATATGAACTCATTTGTCTGGGTCTATTTTACCCAAATTCATACTTCCCTGTTCTTGTGCTGAGCGTGCACACTGAACAAAATAAACAAGAAGTGAATGAGCTGGTGTCAGGAAGACCATAATCAGACGGATGACATGATATTTATTTAGTAGCTTGTTTCCCATCGGTGAGACTAAGCCCTTAGGGACAGTTCGAGGCGTTTTATCTCACATGTAAACTGTCCTCAGATGCCACTGGTTGAACAATACTCGGTGTTTCATGCATTTATTTTAGGCTTGATGGAACAATTAGTGTTGCTGTTTGAGCGTGTGTGTGTGTGAATCTGTGTGTGTGTGTGCGCATTCGATTCCTGGAGCTCATTTCAAGGTAAAATATTGAACCATGTAACATCGGGTGCGTTCGGTGTTACTTACCGGTATATGAAAGGGGAGCCGAAAGATCTATCTTTTTTTTGGGATGTGTGCTTCTCTCACAGGTTTTATACCTGCTGTTCATCATACTTGTGAAACAGTCATCCCTTGTTTTGTTTAAAACCCTGCACACTACTTCTGGAATACTTTATCAGGAAGCCAGCGGTTACAAAATATAGATCTGCCGTTCTCTGAATTCAGTTTTGTCTTTCTTCTTGCTCGCTGCAGAGGAAGTGAATGCGTTGACTTGAATTTCTGATAATGAGAAAACCATTGCAACTGCTCACCTTTAGCTAAAGTTCACTTCTACAGAGTAGCATCCACGTGCACTTTCACACATAAGTTCTGCTTTTGTGCATGTTCCATTCAGTGGAATCAATGAATTAAACATGATTATGTAAACTGGAGCTGTTACGATGCATTTGCATAAAAATGCAATTCAATTCAGGGATGTGTCGTGTTTCTAAAGGAAATCTGTTATTAATTCATTAATTCATTAATCTATATTAATCCTCATAGATGTATGTGAATGCATATTTTTGCAATTAAAAAAAAAACTCTTGTGAAGGCAATCAAACGTTTTGGCACACAAACCTCTTAAATATATTTTAATATAGTCTGATGTATCAATCATAGATTACATAGATTATTTTTATACAATGCATCAATAATCATTTTCGTGGTGCAAAAAAAATGACAGATTTATTGTGCTTTTGTGTGTTGAAAAGCTGACTGCCGCATGATGTTTTACAGATATCTGTTGTTGCAGGTGGCGGACTGAAGACGATGCTGGGTGCCATGGAAGTTCCAAGTCATGCTAGGGATCTCCTCCTGCAGCTCAACAGCCAACGAACCAAAGGCTTCCTGTGTGATGTTATCATTGTGGTGCAGAACGCCCTCTTCAGAGCTCACAAGAACATTCTGGCTGCCAGCAGCCTCTACTTGAAATCTTTGGTGGTCCATGACAATCTCATCAACCTCGACCACGAGATGGTGAGTCCAGGGGTCTTCAGGGTCATTCTGGACTACATCTACACAGGCCGCCTTAGTGAGGGAGACCCCACTTCTCCCACTGAACCCAATCTAGGGGCTGTCTTGGCAGCAGCCAGCTACCTTCAGCTGCTTGACTTAGTGGCCTTGTGCAAAAAGAAGCTGAAAAGAAATGGCAAGTACCCTCCCCGCCCAGGTCCTGCATTTCTGCCCTACCCAAAGATGGGGCCCAATAGCATGGGTTTAGGGAGTGGTGGCAGGTATAGGATTTCTACTCCTGTCATTCAATCCTGCCCTCCAGGAGGAATTTTGAACAGCCATGCAACCCGGGCATCACCACTAGAGGAGCTAGTTCCCCATCGACTAGCCATTCATGCTGGGGAGCTGTATGCTCCAACCTCCATCCAGGGCTGTCAGGTGTTCCCGTCCCTGCAGTCTGCTCTGCCCGCCCAGCTTGGGCGCTCAGTCCACCCTGAGAGGAACTGCTCCCCCAACTACGGCCTGGATCTCTCCAAGAAAAGCCCCAACTCCCAGTCACAGCACACACCCTCTCGATCCCATCTGGCAAACGCTCACAATGATGACGAGCGAGACGGGACCCTGAGCGGCCGCGCCAGTCCCATGCAGAGAATGAATGGAAGGGCCTTCCCCTCAGAAAAAATGGAGACCACCGACCAGGCAAGCTCCCTCACTCCTCCACATTTCCCCCATCTCAACCAGCCTCTTGGCCCACACCTCCCCCACCTGCACCGCTCAGGCCCCCAGGCCAGAGATCGCTACCCATGTCCCCCCAGCCCTGACACCCCAACGGAAGCTGGAGAGACGGGCAGAGATATGGGCAACATCTACCGCTGGGTGAAACATGAGCCACTATCATACACAGCTGAAGATGAAGATGAGGATGAGGATGAGGAGGAAGGAGGTGAAAATGGAAACCAGCATCATAACCACAACAAAGCTGGGGAGGAGAGTGAAGGAGCCGACGACAAGAGCGGGTCAGGCACAGAGGAGACAGGCAGTAGTGAAGGCCGCCCGTCCCCTTCTGGACCGATGGGGAGGTTCCACATGCCGTATGAGCCTGAGAGCTTCGGGGACAATCTGTATGTCTGCATCCCCTGTGACAAAGGCTTCCCGAGCTCAGAGCAGCTCAATGCACACGTGGAGACACACACGGAAGAAGAGCTGTATGGCAACTCTGGTGGCGAGATGGGAAACAGCAATAACAGCAGCACCAAAAACATAAGCAGTAATACAAACGGTTATGGGAGCAGTTTGAACAGTCTGTCCCACCTGGACACCAAGTCCAGCCATGGGCTGAGCTCAGGGGGCATCGGAGAGATGATCCGACCCTACCGCTGTTCCTCCTGCGAGAAGTCCTACAAAGACCCAGCCACTTTGCGGCAGCATGAGAAGACCCACTGGCTGACTCGGCCTTACCCCTGCAGCATCTGTGGCAAGAAGTTCACGCAGCGGGGCACCATGACCCGCCACATGCGCAGCCACCTGGGCCTTAAACCTTTTGCCTGCGACTCCTGTGGCATGCGCTTCACCCGCCAGTATCGCCTCACCGAGCACATGCGCATCCACTCCGGGGAGAAGCCCTATGAATGTCAGGTGTGCGGGGGAAAGTTCGCCCAGCAGCGCAACCTCATCAGCCACATGAAGATGCACAGCAGTGGAGGGACTGCGGGGGGCCTGACCGCAGATGGGAAGCTGAAGCTGGACTTTTCTGAAGGCATCTATCCTCTGAGTAAATATGCAGCAGAGCATCTGGGGCTGAAGCAGGAGAAGGCCAATGAGCTTCTCATCCAAGCCCAGCAGCAGCTTGTTGCTGATGCAAAGGTCATAGAAAGCCTTTACCCGCTGTCCAAACTGGCCTCAGAGCACCTGGGCCTCTCCCACGACAAGATGGACGTCCTGGGCCAACCCCTCCCCCCTCCCGAAGCCCGCACCATTGACCGCTACTCACCCAGCTAAGACCACAAGACCTGTATGAATGGCATTCACCGATAGGTCTGTGTGTGCACACATAACTTGCAGTATTCTAAAGCCATTCACCTCAACTCAATATCTCCACTGCACCTCAGACTCAGGCCAAGAGGAATTGGTCTGTTCATGCACACCAACATGTGTAGACTGTAAGTGCCTTTCTATGCATCTAATGCATCTTTAAGTCCTCCTTCATAAAGGAGCTCTGTGCTAGTTCGTGACCAAGAGACACTCATTCAAACAAGTACAGTATTTATGTACAGTGTATGCAAAAAAACGTTTGAAAATTATAGCCATTGAGCCAAAGTGACAAATTGAAAACCCAAATGAAATTGTTTTTATTTATTTTTGTATTATGGTGAACTCCAAAGAGAAACTGTTGCAAGGAAACGTTGCAATCTGACCCTAAACCTGTGTACTATTAAATATCATCTTTTTACAAAAAATGAAAAAGCACCTAAGGACAACATTCAGGGTTTCGGTCCAGATCTGAGCGGAACTTTTACAAAATGAATACGCCAACTCTTCTGGACTTTAAAGTAATGGGTGGATGTATCTTTTTTCTTCTTTTTTTCTGTTGTGGGGGTACTGGACAATTTATGTATCTCACTCTCCAGCTTCTCCAAATCATGTTCATTCTTCCCAAGTCGCAAGGAAATGACTGAACGATAAGAGCAATTGCTTCGGCATTTCGGTAAAGTGTCCCCTGTTTTTATTTCCTCCACATTTTGAAAAGTAACCCACTCCCCCACATATTTTGTGCGGATAAAGGCTCCTACTACGTGCCAGTTATAGTAGCTTAATCAGCCTTACACTCGTGTTAGTGCGTAACCCTTCTTGAGCATTTTCCAAACTTCCTTTGCATTTTGACTGACATCCCTTAGCTTTCAGTTGTTATTGAGAGGCAGTAAGCACAGCCCTGTGATCTCATTTCTGGGACATGATTACACATACCCAACTGATGACACACTAATCCCTGTTCATGATGAGTGCAGCTTCATCTCATGGTGCAGACGAAGCTTGGGTGTTGCACGCTGACATTGTGTAGCATTTGCAATTACCGATGCAGCCGATCAGAAAAGGCTCGGACAGAATTAATTGCACAGAAATTTGTCAGTTACTATCGGGAGCAATTACTCGATTTGCAGCAGCACAATGATTCATCGTGTAGCGGCAGTAGTCGGATGCCGCATTGCAGCTCCGCTGTCCGACCTCCCTCCCTTGTAGTCTGTTGTCTGGGACCCCTGCTACTGTTGACAGGCCAAAGTGAGAGCCTGTGCTTTAAACGCGCTCCACTCCACTCACCACACACATATATACACCCCACCTCCCTCCACACACACACACACACACACACACACACACACACACACACACACACACACACACACACACACACACACACACACACACACACACACACACACACACACACACACACACACACACACACACACACACACACACACACTTAGCGAGCTGCTAATCTGTCTGTGATATGAACATAAGGGGTTTGTGGGTCTTCCCTGGAAGCCAGCGGGTGAACAGCACATCCCAGCTGCTGGGCCTCAGTAATCCCTGTGAAATTTCACTTTCTTCTGGACAATTCCCACTGCTCGCCGGCATGATGTCCCATTTCATGCCTGCCATCTTACCCCTCTGATCCACTTATTAACATCATATCCGAGCCTAGCAAATGTCTGCCGGCCTGGCCCCCCTTCCCCGCTGGTATCAGACGCGGAAACAAAGAATGACATATTTCTGAGTTGGCTGACCAGCAGTTCCTCCAGCTTGAAAACAAAAGAGCACTTAAAGGTTGCGGGTTGACGGCACATTTTTGTCTTTAAAATGTTTATTCCAAAGAACATGCTGGCCTTTTCTTTTCCTTTTTTTTCCCACTTGTACTGGTCCTTGATTCAGATCAAAAATGTCTGACCACTATAGTGCCAATGCCAACCTCAGTGGGTGAATGTGAAGACTAAAGCCATAAATACACTGTGATAGACGTGGTAAATCTTAAAGGCTAAAAAGAAAAAAACAGAGACAATGTGCCTGACTTTTGAGATTTGTTTTTTAAATGTAACAATAATTTAAGGGCTTTTCTTTTCTGTAGCATATGATCATATCAAACATGTTGTTTTCTGTCACTTACTTTTCTTTATTTTGATTTGAACTGAAAGCAGCGCACGTGAAACTGGTGCTTACCTCAGGACTGAACCCAGCATGGGGACTCTAAGCTTTACTAAACCTTTGAATTATCAACACACACACAATTAAACAGACACACATGCACACACTCACACACAGTTTTTTTTTTATTGTCATATTAACAGGGCAGTTGTCCTGTGTTAAACCTGTGGTTATTTCTGTGTTTATACATTTCTTGTTACAGTTTTATGATGGAGAGATAACATGTGATATTAACATATTTTTAGTTTTTATTTTGACTATGCGGTATACATTTTCTATTGTGTTGTCCTCAAAGAGGTTTGTGCCGGTCTGACCAATTCCATTGCTACAACATAAGGCAAAGTAATTTTGGTAGTATCTTAACTGGCTGTTTGTGAATTTCTAAACCTCACTTTAGTGAGCATCAATCTTTGGTATCAACCACACATACAAGGTCTAGGTGACAGGTGTTGTGCTTTGAAATGTCTCCACAAGACATAATGTATTCCCAGTACTTCCCTAAAGAGACGAGCAGTGGCTTTGCAGGGCGAGTATGAACACCAGCCTCACATTGTGTGACCCCCTTTCTCCAGAGGGTAGTGAACCTTCAATGACGGGAGTCAGACTGAGGCTGCCCATGCACACAAACACACAGGAAGTCAGCTTGTTTTGGATGACGCTTCAAGTTTTGGGACTTTTTTGTTTTGCTCTTCGACAAATAAAAACAAAGGATAGCATAAATGAAACAGAAAGTGCTTGGTCCACGAGCTTGTGCATACGTGCTAAAGATGTTGGGGGAGAAGGAAGTAACAGTCGTGGGAATTTCAGTCCTCTCACTCCTTCTCATTCACGAGTTGAAATGAAAGGCGGTCTCCTCCTTTTCCATGCCTTACACCATTAAAATAACACAAAGCGTTTCCACTGTCACTCCAAATCTGTGCAGGAGGGAAGAGCAAGATAATGGCCGAACATTTCTGTCGGATGTGCACTGTTTGAAATTTGCTTAATTGCATTAATGTGTATGACAGACGGAGGGCGAGGGTTGTGTATCTATAGAGAGGGGAAGCGTTTGCTTGTCTGTTTGCATGTCCCAATGCCGTTGGAGCGTACGGAGGGCCGTTAATGCATGTCCTGGGAATAGGGTCGGTGTGAAGGAGAAGAGCTAAGGAGCAGGAAGTGAACTTTTGGCTGGTGTGTTGTGTTGAGCAGGATGTGCCGTGTGTTTCTGCTCAGGGGCAGATAGAGAGACGGAGAATGGGGAGGGAGAGGAGCAGGGACGGCACAGCAGGGTGGATGCGAGCCATTGTCTCAGTATGAAAGCCTGTTCGTACTTCTGAAACCCTCCATTCAGAAAACAAGTAGACTGTATCTTCTCTTTTCCTTCCCCTCTTTGCTCTTTGGGAATAGACCTCTGCTCAGTGTCACGGTGATACGACATCACGGGCTTTCAAGGGCCGCGCGGCGATTTCGATATTTTCTTACAATTTGAGGACGTTGAGGATAAAATGGTTTGACATCCTTTTGGTCACAGGAATTCATCCCAATATTGTTACATATTTTTAAATATCTATTTTTAATTGGGGCAGCGTTGATCATTATGGAGGGCCTAGAAACTATAATGTAAATCACAATTTAAAAAACTGGCAGTATTTTTGTTGCTCTGTTGTTGATTCAATTATTGAAATTACAAACATCTTGTTTCAATTTACTGGCGTAGCCACGCGCCCCTGGGGGTTTTATGCCACAAGCCTTTATTAATGTTATTGATTTGACACAACAACCCAGAAAACCTCTCATTGCCACCAAAGTGGTTTAGATGAAGATGTTTTGAAAAGTAATAAAATCGGGCATATAAAACTATTTATCAGCTACATTAATTGATATAATAAATATAAATGAAAGCGGTAAGACAAACCACCAACATTGTATTATTTAGGCCACTTCATTCCTCTCTAATATTGTTATGGCAAGCATCCCGGGGCCGTAGCTTTTATAACACTAACAGTATAGAAGTAAAAACCTGGATGAGTTCCAATGGTCCTGCGTAGACCAAAAAAGGGTTTAGGTTAAATGTTGAAAAATTCAAAGTATGCCTTTAAGCTTTCTACCAGCGGCAGCGGGCCGAGGTCACCTGTGTGACTCTGATCTGCAATCGCAGCGCTGTTTGACAGTTATTGTATTTCACGATGTGTGCCAAAAGGACTGAAGCATTTAGCAGACATCGCAGATGCTCAAAGCAAAAGTCAGCGACAATATTTGTAGTTTCCACGGGTTGTGTTGTCGAGCAAAGCTTCTGACCAACTTTGACTTTGCCTTATTGTGAAAGCCATTCTCTTTGTGGCTAATGCGGCTTGAGAGCACAGCGCAGACATGTCACTATTGTCCAGTGTACATATTTCTGTTTTTACGAGGGTTCATTTTAAATGTAAGCTAGAGCCGAATGATATCAATAATCAAGCCTTGTTTTGGTGTTGAAACCAAAAACTGACTCTTAAGTCAACCAATGCAAACGTGCCTTCAATATAACTGCAATAACTCGTATGTATGCCTGTGTGTGTAGGTGCTCTGATGTGTCCACATAGTGCACCTGCCCATCTACATGTCTGAACGCCTTTCCCACAGTGTAGCAAGGTGAAGTACAAGAGAGAGATTTCACACTTTCAAGAGCCTTTATTACAAGCAGCTGCTTTAGATTTATTTCCCCAAACTGCACTTTTCTGGAAAAATCGTTGTATTGTGATTTTTTTATCCCCTAGAAGTCCCACAATTGCCTTTCCTCTAGCTCTTTGCTCTCTTTTGCTTTCCTCCTCTTCCTCCCTGTGCAGAGCTTGGCCACGCTCGTTCACCGCCCTTGTTACCTCGAAGCACAGCTTCCCTCTTCACCTCTCTCTCTCTCTCTCTCTCTCTCTCTCTTCTCTCTTTTTACACTCAACACAAACTGTTGACCCACAGCGCCCGCTGCCTCCCTCCTCTCCCATGATCCACTTACTTCCAGCTGTTTTTCATGCTGAAGAAGACAGTTGTCTAAATGTTTATGTGAGGAGCTACTTTCTTTTTCTTTAAGCCCTGATCAATTTCCAAAACGAACTTTGTGGCATGTGTTAAAATACAGGAGATGACGGGCCAAATAATAAAAAACAAAGTCTGACATCGTTATTGTATTCGGATCCTCAAGCCAAGAAAGGGCTGAAAGAGGGAGATTAAAGGCGGCATATCGTAGAGGAAATGCAGAATAATGTGAGGGGAAATGTTCGGGGGAAAATATGCTCAGAAAGATGCCAGTAAAGTAAACATGTATGAAATTGCACAATTGAGCCGGGCCTCCGCTGCACCAGCCAAGTCATGCACTGAGATGGAGAGAACAAGTAAGGGAGAGGAGTTGAGAGGAAAAAGAAGCAGAAACGGAGAGAAAAATAGCCTGTGCTTAATAGTCACAAGCTTCAGTAAATCACAAGGAAAAGCTGGCTGCTTTGTGAGTCTCTTCACCTCTTTTTTCCCCCCACCTCATTCTGTGAGCTTACTCTTTTTCATTTCCCTCTTTTAGGAAGTTATCTTGTGAGGAAATGTAGTTTTTCATTGTCGACTGCTGCAGGTCATTGTGAAGGTTTTTTTTCTTCTTCTAGATTTTAATGTTCATGTCAGCGTGCCCTCAGAGATGTCATCCTTTTGTCCAGACCTAACAATTATCACCCAATCAGCACACGACCCACAGTAGGCTCTTTGTAGTTGAATAGGAAAGGGGGTTCTGGCTGCCCGTGTCGTCTTCCATCTGTTTAGCTTGGACCTCTGTTTCTGTCTCTACCTTGAACACATACAAGACAAACTAAGTGGACTTTGGCTGGAATCTTTTCATTTACAGTGTACAACTTCTGCTCCAGAAGTTTCAATTTAAAGACAAACAAAGAGCAAGGACAAAACAAGTAGGAATTTGGAAGAGCAAAAGTTGGTCAAGGAGAAGATTTGATTGTATATATTTTACACACACGCAGACACACACAGCTGGATGGCAGACTGCTGCTCCAGCCCAGATTAGATCAGATTTAATTCGGTTTCCTTACTCGGTTTGGACTGTCGCTTCTTGTAGAAAAAGTCATTATTAAAGAAAAGGTGATTCCACTGACAGCTTCCTCCCAACACACACTAAAACCTACGCCAAAATGTTGCAGAGCCTCAGGGGCCTCACACACGCACGCACACACACACACACACACACACACACACACACACACACACACACACACACACACACACACACACACACACACACACACACACACACACAAATCTATTCTGGTTTTGGGAAATGGCTATGTGTAGAAATGATGGATTATGATCTAATGGAGATCAGTGTGACGTTTCGAGGTGGTTGTACCGGACTGTTTGTGGTTTACGGATGAGAAAGTTCAGCAGTAACACAGACTGCCACGCAGACAAGTAGTAGCTGCGGATGAATGGAAAAAAAACATGACAGAGCATACATGACTCATTTAAAATGGAAATGAGATTTTTCAGTGGAAGACAGGATCTTATTTCAGCAGGCATGGAGCGAACGTCCATGAAACATCAATAATGTTCAGTGTTTCATTTAGTGGTTTTACAAGAGTTCATACCATGAAACAATTCAAAGCAATACATTTAACCAAACAGTATTTTTGCATTTTCTGCATTTCATTGTCAATATTGATCTTACTTTGCTTAGAGAAATGAATGTATTTATTGCATGTCAAAATGTTTTATAATTCATTTTTGTGTACATTTCAATTGTGGGTTTTTATAATTTCATTTAATTATGGTGTCTTGGTAAAATCATGTTGATAAGGCTTTTGTTTTTTTAAAAGCCAATGTGAAAAATGTCATCTTTGTTTTGTTTGTTAGTATACTCAAAATCAACTTGGCAATAAAGTGAATTGCATAACGGATTTACAAGGAAATGTGTCATTATTACATTTATTTAGTGTTTCTTTGCACATCCAATTCAAAAACAAATAACGATATAATAATGCATAAATAATATACATTTCTGTTAGACAAACATTCCATTCAACCTTTTCAGATATGATTACATTTATAATCTTCAATCCACTAGATTTACCCCAATTCTAAATTCCATCACACCATAAGACCAGTACAGCAACCATTTATGTTTTTGACACATTTATTATGCATGATATGGGTTTCACATTAAAAAAGACAAAAAAACACGATCAAGACCATTTCACAGCAATGATGACCGCAAAAATGAGCAACTTCTTTACTTTTTCCTATAATGCATTCACATTCAAGTCCATATTCTCCAATGTGGAGACATGTGAGTGCCTCATTTAAGACAGAGAATTTCAAATGAATCTCATACATCACACACAGTCCACATGCAACAGTGAACAGATCCATTACTCTGTCAGCAGGAGCAAAACCAGCCAGGCAGGCGCACACACACACACACGCGCACGCACACACACACACACACACACGCATACACACACATCCTTTTCCACTGTGTGAAAATAACCTTATTAATACCAGCACATAAGAAATCATAGTGCCTTCCAGATGTTTGATATGAATCAAGCAACTTGACACAAATTAGGTCTTGACATTAAACAAATTTTAATTTTTTTCTCTCGGGTGCTGTAAATCACCGACATTCATGAACTAGAGGTGTTTCCTGAGAGATCAAATTCACCAGGTGTAATGAAAGACATCATCCGCTTTATGCTGTTTGAACAGTGGGTGAAAACAAAAGGAACAGCATGACATTCATCACATGTCTCAGTTATTTCTGTTTCCAAAACCTGGAATGCAGGCACAGTTGTCTCTGATTTAATAAAGGAAAAATTCCAATTTATTACAAAGTGCAGCTTTATTTAAATAATTGTGGCTATCGTTCTGTATCTAACCATTTCCTGCACGCTTTGAGACATTTACTCAGCAGACTTCTCTGACTATGGTTGTTCATTTAATAAGTCTGTGTGCATAGAAATTATTTTTTTTGTTGCCTTGTTCCAGATTTAGAATTTAGCAGAGCTCTGTCGCATGAATACAAACGAACAAACTTTTCAGTAAATTTAAGTTTAAACCAAAATTAAATAGAGTTTTAATTAATATGATGAAATGTGAGCTTCGGCTTCGGGGAGTAATGACAGTTTTTTATTTTTTTTATTTTTACTATTTTCTGATATCAACAAAAGCTTCAGCAGCAAAATCTGTTTCTAGCAATCAGTTTGGCTAAAAACAATCCTCACACAGTGTTTTACAGGCCACATTTTGGCTTTTGTCACAAAAAGCTGGCCCGACGTTGTTGGTGCTCAGGTCCTAATTAGCCACATTTCCATCAACTTTGTCAAAGTTGATTTGGATCGAATGAATTCGGCTACAATGTAGTGAGTGGCTGTAATCCGCCAGTACACAAAGTAGAAGAAGTTGTGAACCGCAAACAAGTCAGCTTGGGCATCTCTACGAGAGAAAAACAGAGAGAGGTCCTCAGGAATTTTCTGCAAATGGGCAAGTTTTAATTGTTCTTTCATGTAAGCTAGTATTGGCCATGTTCCATGCTGTCCGAATTCAAAGATAAGCACTCACATGTTGAGGGAATATTTGGGAAGATGCCAACATCCGAAACAGCTGATCAGTCATGTGAGTTAAATATTCACTACATCAGAATTTATTTGGCAAAGGCGTTTCCACATCCCATTTTGTACGTCAACTCTTTTTCGCCAAAAAAACCTAGAGCGAGTATAAAATCTTTTTCTTATGAGGAACTTTTATCTAATTTTGTGGCCTCCGTACATCTTTTCTGATGTGATACTTCAACATTTGCACACAACTATTATGTGAATGGAAACATGGCTGTATCGATGATGTCACAGATTTTAAAATTGCTTTTCTCGGTTCAAGGAACATTTTACAAATATAAACTTCATGGATGGCTGGCAAAGTCAGCTAACATTGACTCGCAAATCAGTTCTGCATTTTAGCAACAGTACAATCCTACTTTTAGCTGATTCAAAGTTTAGTTGGAGTCAGTGAGCCAAACTGATTCATTCAACTTACGCTAGCCTATCTGTTCCTGTGTTCTATTCTCAGTCCATGATCACAGTTAAGGCATGTTTCTTTCTTTTGCAGACAGACTGTGATTGACAGAATGATCGATTGCCACCAGCATGTGGCAATCAACTGGACAAACTCAAAGGGTGGTCCAAAAATGTGTGATTTTTGTTTTTTGTCGAATTTGTTGAAATTGATAATTGTTATAGGGTGCTTAAACATAATGCCCTGATTGTGGGGACGGTATGGGGGTACATGTATTTCCTAAAGGACAGTGGAGTTGCAAAACTGTAACTTTGCTCACCCTATAATGAATATTAGAGATGCGTTACGACTTTGTAGGAATGCTGCTGTTCTCCAAGTACAATTTGATCATAACAGATCAAATCGATGGCTAAAAGACCCAAGGTGTCATAAACGTGATTTTTTTTGTTAATATCTTCAATTCAAAAAGCAGTTGTCAGAAACGTTAGTGCCCACTGCTCATACTGAGAGAGCAGTAGACCTTCTGGCAGCAGGCCTGTCTACACTGTGCTCTCTCTTGCCTCTCTGCCACTCAGAGTCCTCACATATTAAATGGCAAAGGTCTGAGGTGTCTGGTGTCGGGCACTGGGTGCCCTGATTCAGACTGGTAATGACAAGGTAATGACAATGCAAGCGATACATTTAGACTTTTCTGTACACATGTTCTGCTTGTAAAAAGTCTGATAAAACTGTCCACCGGTGAAGTGTCTCTCTGTGTTTGCTCAGGGATGGAGCAATTCATTTTTCAGGATGCCATGTATGCTGGATGAGACCTTTTACACCCTGAATGGTATTAATAAAACATGCATAGATAATCAGTGAATTTCCAGGACTGGACTGGACTGTAAGTTTGCATAACCTGGTGCTTCAGATGTACATGGGACATGAGAAGGGCAAAGGTGTTTACTGCATCGTCATTAAAACTCGGAGGGACTCTGGTGTCTGCACACACAGACACCCTGCAGTGACTGCTGTCAGCAGGAAATAGATTCAGGAATGTTTTGCTCATTTATATGTCTGTGTGAAACGATGACGCAAAAAAGGTGGATCATTATATCAAAGAAACAATTCCTGCATAATTTAGCTTTGCGTATATTTTGTGACTTTAACAACTTTTGCAAAATGATAGTCTTTACTGCATTGCTCCAGGAAAATATGCTTATTTTGAGTCTTGGATGAATGTTACCATGTAGCTGCTACAAATTCCTGTATATTTAGTTTGGCAATGTGTTCTTTGTATAATTGTATCTAGGCTGGGATGAGAGGGTGCCACAGAGGATCAAGTGAAACGGCACAGACGCAGTGGTGAGTATCTTACACAATGTTAATAATTAAATAGGTGTAAAAACATGAAGGTAATTAATAAAAGCATTCACTAAATACAAGCATCTAGAAACAACTCATTCCTTTAATGGGAGTGTGTTTTGGTGCAATGAACAAGCACAAAGTTCATTTCAGTTTGTGAAAGAAAGAGGTAAACATGGACAGAAAGAATAGGACACACCAGTCAAACTTAAATGGCCATCTTCGTGACCTTTACATGTTGTGTCTCACGCCATGTTTTGCAGTCTCCCTCCTCCTCTTCTTCCTCTGCCTGTCTATCCCTCCACAGCTACATTTCACCGCTTGGATTCCCGCTGAATGGAAAACAGCTGGGCCAGGGACTGCCAGAGCATATTATGCCCAATTCTTCAATGAATTCCCATCAACATCTCCCCTCTCCTCCCTTGTCCAGTGTGCTCCCTTGCTCCCTGTCCTCATTTAAGGTGGGGCCGCGCAGCTGAAACAAAAGAAAAACAGCCTGTATGAGAACATGTTTCTCACCCACATATGGTACTCTCTCCCTCTCCCACTTTCTGTGAATTTGTTTCCCAACCTTACTCCCTGGTGATACTCTGGTGTTATGGCTAGTTCTGCTTTTGACAAGTTGAAAAACGTGGAGATATAATGCAGCTGAGCTGTACGGCCAAGTATGCATACAGTGAAGTAATGTGTTATTACTTTGCCCTCATATCAAACCTGGTTCACCTGCTGGGCTCGATGTCAAGACAAAAGCAGCCTTAAAAAATAGGCTTGAATTTCTTCAAGTTAAAGAACTGTAGAATTAAGTTTTTTTTCTGGAGATATGTTTAGGTGCAATACATCCACACTGCTTGTATCCACCCACAACATGTTAAAGTGAGACTGTGCAGCTTTTGAAATGAGCAAAAACAATATCTTCTCTTTGAAGAAAGATTGTTTTGCCCAATAAGGAACAGTAACAAGACGGAAACAATGGCATATTTTCTCTTTATGCAGTTATAAAGTGAATATGTTGGCAAGCATTTACACATCTAGATATGGAGCTTTAGCATTCATTTGGAGCTGTGTCTTTGGCCACCAACCTGTCTGCCGTTTGGTGCTAGAAAAATAGAGGCCAGGGGGTTAATCTGTGTTTTGAAGTGAGAGTTTTGCTCTAAAAAACTAAAAATAATTAGCTGATAGATGCTAAAACGGTATGTAGCACTGTGGTGAAGTTAATTAAATGAGTTTAAAGTAATGATCAATGCAATGCACCCTTGCTCTATTCCACTATACTGTTTAGTTTAGCTGCTACAGCTTTCCTTGATCCAGTATGACCGGTAGCTAATGTTGGCTAATGGATGCTAATGTTAGCTAACATAATGAAGATGCTGCTTGCTGATTACTGACTTTATGACACGCATCTCTTTTGGGAAATTAGAGGGAATTCAATGTATCATCATCTGATCATTGCTATTGTGGCCATAGTGGCCACAGTTCAAAGTGTACATGGTCTCACTTTATCATGCTTGATAAAAGAGCAAAGGTTACGTGAATATAATATGTGCGGGCTTTTAACTGGAGGGAGTGTCGGTTCACCCTTTACTGGCAGGCAAAACTTGAGAGGAATATGTTATTGGATTGTACAGTTTGTAATTTAGTCGAAGTGGAGTCAGCTGCAAAGCGCCTTGTTGTTGTTGTGAGTGATTAGGAGGATTAGGACGGTGCTGGGTTTGGCTGGCGTCACAAAGATGAAATCAGATTTCACGAGAACCGACAGTGTAAGACGCAGAGCAGGGTCAAGAGAAGTATACGAGAAGGAAGTATTGCTTCAGTTTCTGAAGGGGCCTCGAGTGACAAATTGGGTGTATATTGCGGGCAATGCGTGTGTTTGTATGCCAGTGCAATTTCCTGCCTTCAGATTGACTAACATGCGGGCACCTGCCCTGACAAATCCACCCATCCTGTTTCTCTCGGCCCACACAATGCATATACTCTCTCTACCACTGCACATACTTTATCAGGCAAGACACATGCAAATAAAATATTGAGGAAACAGACATAAGAGTGTAAAAACAGCACAGCCTTTTGCGCACCAGGACACCAAAACACCAATAAACTGACCTTGAGTATGAGCTAAACTTTCCAGAAATTGGTGTTTCATACCAGCCCACGTGGTGATAATAGAAACTGATGGTTCAAGAGGTTCATGAATTTGGCATTCACAGCTGCTGGAAGCAACAAGGAGAAGCAAACACAGTAAACCAAACAGGGACTTCACACCATAAAGTTTGCACATCTAGCACAGAGGAGTGCAGCGGCCAGGCAAGCCTGGACAAAGTTGCGTGGCCTTGGGGGAGAGAGGCTGACGGGCCAGCCTGGCTGGGTGACACACACACATATAAATACACGCAGCCCAAACATTAGAAGTAATAATGAGATCTTTATCATTCAGGGGGAAGGTAGTGAGAGCCTTTATACTGCAGGCCTAGAGGGGAAAAAGTTGAACAAACTAATGAGCTGGCATGCTAACAATTGCAGTTCAGAAGGTGAGAATGTGTGTTGCTGTCAGATACACACGTATGCTCTGTGTGTTAGGTCTATGGAAGTTGTGTGACCTTTCATTTATTGAGGGTTGACTTCATGTGAACGCATTGGCAGTGAATGTGTTCTGTGTATGACACAAAGTGTGAAGGTGAGACTGCCGGAACTGTTGCTGGAACTTCGACTCTATTGTGTTTGGTGACGCACTCTCAGGCAAAGACTGAGCCTGGGCACAGTGTGTGTTTGTGTGTGTGTGTGTGTGTGTGTGTGTGTGTGTGTCACAGAAGAGAGAAAGTCACTGAACTGTTAAAAACAGGGTGTCCATTACCTTCTTAGCGTGGAGTTACACACTTAAAAGCAGTCCATTAGCATTCTGTTCAGTTTGACAGGGGTAATAAATTACCAAGTGCTTCATCACTTTCACTTTTTGTGCGCGTGTGTGTATATGTGTGTGTTTGAGGACGGGGGATGGGTGTGGATACCAACATTTTGAAGGTGAGAAAAAAAAGCAAGAGTGCGGTTTCTGTATGTTTGTGCATCTTTGTCCCTGTTAATGAGCATCTGCCTGTGAGAATCTGTTCATGTATGTGTAAACATTTAATCTTCCAAATGTTTTATTTTTTTGATACACAAATATAAATACTTACAAAACAAGCAACAAATAGGCGGAAGCGGTAGCTCAGGTGGTAGAGTAGGTTGTCTATTAATTGTCAAGTTGGTGGTTTAATCCCTGGCACCTCCTGCCCACAAGTTGGTAATATCCTTGAGCAAGGCACCAAGGCCCAAATTGCTCCACATATGGGTTTAATGGGGAGCAATTTGGGAGCATCGCATACAGCAAACTGTGTAAAAAGTACAGTGAGAGTATGTTGTAAATGCACATGTGGCACGGAGCGGTTACGTGGTCTGTTTTGAGAAGCTGAGAAGACGACATGTGTGTGTCATCCAGCACTAGATTAGAGCCCCATTAGGCTCAGTGGCTGGTGTGCTGTTTAGACTGAGTGTAAACACAGAGCGATGGGATGGTCCGACGTCTTCTGTCTCCATCTTCAACCTCCTGATAACACTTGCAAAAACACACACTTACACACATGCAGACACAAAAACATGTCTGGACAGTGAGGCTTCACCATGCCGCGTCTGTGTGTGTGTGTGTGTACTGAGAACGCTCTGTGGATTGCTCTCATGCCCTCCACTGGCATCATCCTCGCTTCCTGTACCAGCTGCAGCTTGTCTCCCCTCCTCTTTATGTCGCTCTGTCTCTCTATTGCTCTCTTCAGACAAATCATATTCTTCTCTCATTCCCACGATCAGATTACAAAAAAGTGTTTTACGAGCAGAGTGCTATCAGCTATGAATATTGTTAGTGGTATTACGTGGAGAAAATGAATTCAGTAAGTAAAGCTAAAAGCAACTGCACGCTGTGTAAGACAAAGTGAATAAATGTATATAATGAATTAGCAAAAGCATGTTGTTGTCCAGTGAAGCTTGGTGGCCTAATGGACATAACAGCAAATCAGGATGAGTGACAAATGAAAGAAAAAAAAACAACATTAAGTGATTAAGTATGGTTTGGGAAAGGATGGTCTGTAACAAAGATGACGCATTGCAAGCTCTGACAATGGTTTGAAATGGTACACACTCAAGTGTGCGTGGTCATTGCATGTTTGGAAGTGTTATAAAAGATGAAAGCAGATTGGGTTATATAAGCATAATATATTCATATTTTATTTTGCTAACCTCAGGGTTCCCCAGGAAGAGCTGGAAACAATTGCTGCGGAGAGAGACATCAGGAATACCCTCCTGAGCCCGCTGCCCCCGGGACCCGGCCCCTGATAAGCAGAAGATGATGGATGGCTGACATATTTAGCATTACCAAATTTCTTTTTTTGATCACCAAGCTCTATTTGATGCTTTTTCTTTTGTGCACTCTGGCACCTTATTCACATGCAAAGTAACATACATGTCTTAACCATTGAAAATGTGTAGCCCATCTCAAAAACTGTTGTTGACTTTGCAGATTAATTATGAATTGGGATGTAAAATGATGAACGCTCTTCCATTTCTCCTTGTAAACTGTGTCACGCAATGCTGGCCTTCCGGACCCACACACAAGACAGGCCAAGTCTAAGCTCACGTTCAAACGTTTTACCTTCTTTGTTGAGCTTCACAGTGGCTTACATTTTAAATTATATTCGGGGCATCACTCAAAACGTTCAGGATTAAGCCTTCGACAAACTGACCTCGATTTCAAATTTCATGTATACACCTGTATGTATGTGACAATGAAATAAAGTTTAAGTTTAATATGAAACTACAGTCAGCAGTTGTTCACTTTAACATAAGACTGGATAGAATAAGACTGAATCGATAGATAGATAGATATAAACTTTATTCATCCCCAGGGGGAAATTAGTTAGGAAAACACGGGGAAACAGCTAACAGCTAACAGTTAACCTTTTACATCATAATAATTGACTATTATTTGTGTGGAAAATTTCCACTTTTATACTAGCTCAACCAACAAGAAATAGCTTGTTAATTAGTGAGCTTTAGAGGTGCTGGTATGCAGATTTCGTCACCTTCAGACAGAGCCAGGCTCGCTGTGCACCCTTGTTTCCATGTCATTATGCTAAAGCTTAAACTATCCAGCTTTACATTGAAAAGACACAAGAATCTGTATTTCAGCGAGAAAGTGAAGAATGTTGACCTATTCCTTTAATTTGTCGCCCGTGCCATCTGTACATGGGATGGCAAAAGCAAAGACACCAACTCTGAATCTTTGTGAACTACATCTGTCTCTGTGGCTGCTTGCGTATGTCGCAGTCGGCCTTGTACATGGACACCACAGCGAACGAGTGCACGTCTTCAGCCAGTTCTGCCCCAGTTTACTGGCAGCGGCCCCACTGTCTGTGCTAGAAGTCACGTCGCGAAGAGAGAGAGAGAGAAGCCCAGATAAACAGTGTAGGAAGGAGGAGGGGGTGTAGGGGGCACACGGAGCAGGACACAGGAAGTGGAGAAAGATGAAGAGCCGGGAGACAATGTGATGCACAGGGGTTCTGAACCGGAGGGGAGGACGGGGGGAGGAAAAGCAAGCAGAGGAGAGAGAGAGAGAGGAGGCAGAGGAGGAATGTTGGAAGAGGAGGAGAAGAGGGAGAGCACAGGGTGTGTGCATCTGGCACTAGGAGGCAGGGAAAGATAGCGTGGGCCAGGCTGGCCGGACGTGTGTGTTTGTGTTTGATTGAAGAGGGATGTGAGACAGAGACCCCTCACTGGCTCAGTTTTACTGGAATGCTGCCACGGAGAGATGGACACAGACACACATGCTTTAGACACACATACACACATGCACACATTTATACAGTGCAGAACATGGAGGAAGAGGAAGTGAGAGGGAATGAGAGAGTAGCAAGGATGGTTATGGTTACAGAGGAGGGCATCCTTTTTCTTTTTAAAACAACAACGTTAACAAGCAGTAGCTTGCTGTGGTGGTTTGTCATTACAAACTCATGCTGTGTAAACATTCAGAGATCCTGAAGTTCCCAAAGTTACAAAATATATCAGGCGAGATTTTGAAAGAATCTGGCCATAGAGCAAGGAATCTCTGTATGTGTGTGTTCTTCGCATACCTTGAGAACCGTTCACCCGATCTACTTCACACTTGAAGCGTGTATTGCTGAGGAGCCAAGAACGTGCAATGTCGAAGTCGGTGCAATTTTAACACGGCACACATTCGGTGTTGATGAACTTTGAAGTTCAGCATGTTGCCCGCAGCGGACCTTCACAGGCAGCGGCTCATTGTCTGCAGTTCACCGTTGCTGCTTAATGCTGGATATTCTCGCACAACAACCAAACTCTTTTTAATTTCCCTAGAGTCAATGAGCAATCAGCAGCACTTCCAGGGGCCAAGCAATCGGGTTGTATGACAAGAAACTCTACAGGTGTGTAGTTGATATAATAAAATGTCCCCTGTTTTAAGTGTTTGTGCTAAGCTAAGCTAATTAGCTGCTGGCTCATTATATTAGTCATTGTTCAGACATGAGCGTGGTGTCAATCTTCCCATCTTATTCTCTGCAAGAAAGCATATTTGCATATTTGACCAAAATGTCAAACTATAGAGGGCAGGAGAAGGGAGGAAAGAAACGATGAACTAATGAGCTGCGAGCGAGGCTTCCTCACGAACCCTGATGATAACAACAACCGTCTGTTTTTACCAAGGCAATCCAGAAAAATGACAAGTTTCAAGGTTGCAACCAAAACAGGATGGACCTCAGATCACCCCATCAACTCCTGTTTGTGTGCTACTGTGGACAATCATGCCCTTACAGAGTGGTGCAGGATGAAGACGCACAGATAGCCACACGACGCTGACGCACAGTGTCTTTGGTTATTCAGAGGGCTGCTTACAAAACCTGATGAGTGAATGGGTCTATCAGAGGTGGACAAGACTGATGTAAACGTGTCTACTAATAGGCGGAGATATCCGAATCCTTAAATATAATAAGATGCTCGGTTCTAATGGCATATTCTTGCCCCCATAACGTCAGACAGAGCTATCCGTCTGAGAACTCCTATGACTCCCAAGAGTCACTTCCTGTCCAGTGAGGCAGTGCGTCCTTATCCCCACAGAAACGACATTGCAAAGTGAGCACAGGAGCCGCTAAACATTTTGCTCTTCCTTATGGGACTCCAGAGGCCAGGTGGACTCCAGGCATATGCACATACACACACACACCTAAATAGGGAGAGGTAGAACATCCAATAATGTCACAAGACGTGTATGTGTGTGTGTGTGTGTGTGTGTGCTGGGTGGGGGGGAGGATGGGGTAGTGACATAGGGGGTCCATTGTTTCAGACTGGAAGGCAGAAGTGTTGGGAGGGGGCGAGGGAAAGTCTCGGGGAAGCTAAATTTAGAGCACCTCCGCTCAAGTATTCAAAATATTCTTACGTGTATTTGGATGCTCACGTATACACTTTGTTACTTCATCCACTTCCATGAACTACGTCACGATGCTGCCATGAAATGATCATCATTGATTCTAATCATTTTCTTTGGATAAATTCATACTTTACCCTCAGACTGATGCAGCCACTGTACTTTTTACATCCGCAATAAGAAAAACGGTACTTCAACACATTTGATCATTTTACAGAGACGACTGTAAGACGTGTTTGCTACTTAATTTAACTCTCCGCTGACAGTAGAAGTGATGATGGTTATCGTCCAGGCGACAACCTCAAATGAGAAGATGACATGGTACACATGGGGTTAATACTTCATGTGCATGTTTTAGGTCATTTCCTGCTGGCTGTACAGCCCTGACCTGCTCGTGTGGACCTGGCCAAACAGAGTGACAGACACACACACACACACACACACACACACACACACACACACACACACACACACACACACACACACACACACACACACACACACACACACACATACACACGTCCTGCACTGACCTACACTTCCTGTCAGACAGCGACACCCCCTTGGAGAGCAAGTCTGAGCTGTCTCCACTACGTCCCCTGTACAGTCCTCGCATCCACTTCTGTCTCCCTCATTGTTCTTTTCACACTTGAACGTGATCTCTAGGGACCACGGCTGAAAAGACAGCAGCCTCCTAAACAGGTGCTTCTTTACATAAACAACACACATACTATGGCAGAGAGGCAACACCAACAGTAAGTGTGCAGTATTTACTGACAGAAGTAAAAGAAAAAACAATGAACAAAATAAACATTGCGCAAAGACAACCGGATCGCTTTCTGTTTTCCTCAGACTCTGGACTCACTGGATTTTTTTTTTCTGCAGTTACTATGGTTGTTCCACCCTACACCACTTTTGGCATGGGGACAGTAACTGCAAATAACTTACGTTGATACTCTTTGGGAACTGATGGCTACTGATAGCTACCAGGGAAAACAAAAGCGCTATCCTCTTCCTGTTGTAGTTGCGCAATGGTTGACGTTCTTCCTTTCTGCCGCAAATCAAGCCTTCATTTTTCTACAGCAGGGGGTTCAAATGAAGTCAAAGATCAGCAGCTAGAGAAATTGTACTCATCCGGAACATCATAATGCAACTTGCATTATGGTTCTGTGTCAAATATATTGAAGTTTGGATCGTTTAATTTCTGTGCCCGAGGTTCAAAGGTGAGTGGGTCAGTTGGCTCAAAATATTTGTGTTTTGTTTCTTAGTGGCGCTTAACATTGCCGCTTTTAATAATGGCCACAGTCTTGGAAACATGTCAGACAGTGGTTTTGAACTACCAGTGGTAAGAATGAACATGTAAGAGTCCTTCCATTCTTGACTAAAAGCTCTATTTCTGCTGTCTACTTTTCTCTTTTCGGAGCTGTTGTCTGCTGTTACACAAATGGTGATCTTATGCTGCTCTATATGACAAATATGTCACTTCAACATTTTTCAAAATGGCATTCATTTCTTGAAAAACATAATTATTACATACATAACATAGGCCTTCGATGGAGGAAAATGCATCTTTTAAGAGTTAATGTGTTTGTCCTCCCTCTTCAGCAGGAGTGCAGCTGTGATGAATTATCTTTATCGTTACATGTAACATAATGTGTGTCTGGTATGTATGGGTGTGTTTGTCTTTGTGCGCATCTGGTTTACCCATCAGAGCTCCAGCGTCACGTCCCTGACCCGGTGAGTGGCACAGCGCGGTTAAGTTGCGTGTGTTTCCGTAGATTGCTGGAGGCTGATGTCACTCGGAGTAAGGTGTCGGTGTGGGAGCGAGCACTGGAAGACTGATGCTGGAACCAAGGAGAGAGCTCTGAGACGGAGACATCAGCACTGAGAGTCAGGACAGGCGGTGGGAGAAAGTGTATGTGTAACGATAACAGATTTATCAAGGTGTTAATGACATGCTGCAAAAGGCCCATGATCAAGAACACAACAGTGACTTTGTTGGATCGCACACATCCAGTCTGTGTTGTCCATTTATAATCAACAATCTGTGTTGTAATTTAGCCTTGCACCCCTCAGGCTCTCTCATTTCTACCTATAACATGCATCCCCTCGTCTCGTTGTGGTCATAGCGACCGCATGCTGTGGTCTGTGATTACAGCCGAGTGTTTACAGTCCTCTCATATTAACGCTTGTGTTAAAACAGCATGGGGTACCGACCTGTAGGTTTTTTTTTGTTTTGTTGAAAATGCCCAAAATTAGGTTTTAGGTTGACGCCACGAGTTCAATTACACCTTCCGAACTATCTGCCCATCGGAGGCAAAACATGTAGGAAATAACCGAAATTCGATTTTTGATAAGTAGAGAGGTCATTTGAGCTGAAATGCTTGCGTTTGTTGTACAGAACATCGTGCTGGAAAGAGAAAAGAAAAGACGGAGAAAAGGGAGTGGGACGAGTTCAAAGTGGATTTCGAACTTGTTACTTGTCAAGTATAGCCAAGAAAATCAGGAGAACAGTGTTTAGTCAAATATGTATCCTAAATATTGTATGAAAAGTGTGTTGGACTTTTTCTTGATAGTACTGCTCTACTTGTTTTGCCTTCCCACTCCTTTTGCTTTTGCTGCTTTCATTCAGTGCCAAACTACCAATGCCCAATTTCACAATACGCATGTAGGAATGGCACCACATCTTTGAGATTGCACAAGTTTGCGTCTGCATCTTTATGTGAGTGTGTGTGTGTGTGTGTGTGTGTGTGTGAGTTCTCAAGTGTGAGGGTGTGCGTGTGTGCACGTCCATGTGTGTAATGAGAACCAAATGGTGGGGTGTGTGAGTGCATGGTTTCTCTCCCCCATCTCTAATCAGACAGCCCCCTGGAGTACGTGAGTGCGGACTCGGGGCTTAGAGCGCTGAGCTGCTACATAAATCAGCTCTGCCCAAGGAGAAGCCTGGATACATGTGGACTCCTCTAACCTAGCGACTGAGCTACACAATGTTGTAGGCTGTTTGGATTTGAAGGGTGTTGTTTTGTTGTTCTTCAGCGATGATTAAAGGTGTGGAAAGAGGTGTGAAGCTGTAGTAATAATGAGTTTGGCCATATTTGATGACAGACCACACTGAGGTCTGGTGTGGTCTGGATTGGTGGTCTTTAATGACAAGGCCACGTACTGTCTAAAGAGGAGTAACTCATGCTATATGCATGCTCCTCATATTTGATGACGAGCTATGTTATTCCACCTTTCCCATTCTCTCTATCTCCTCTTTTCTCTCTGCAACTTTCCCTCTCCCTCCTTTTCTCCATACCTTCTTTCTCTACTCTCTCTGTTTCAATCCTCATTCCCCGCAGGAGGTGGCCTCTCCTTGTCCTCCATCTCTTCTCCTCCTCCCTTTCTTTCTCTTTCACATCTGGCCAGGCAGCTGTGGCTGGCCAGGGTTCAGTGGGGTGGGAAGGTGTGGAGGGAAGAAAAGGAGAAGGAGGAGGGTCGTGGTGGTGGTTGAGTTTTGAGGAGGCTATCAATTGCAAAGCCCAGGGCACAGTAAAAGAAAACAAAAAAAAAAGATTTGACACAAAATGTGCACTGTGAAAAAAAAAGTTTGAACGAAATCTCTTTTCTCAGTCTATCTATCACACTGTCTCCCTGTGCACTATTAAACTCTATTAAAGAGAGCAGCAGCACAGGGAGAAGGGGGGTAAGGAAGGCCGGGGGTTTAGGGAGAAGCAGGGGAAGCAGGGGGAGGATGGTGAGGGCAAAGATTTCAATATCTGATTTCCACATCTTAAATACATTAATGTATATTATCCCAGTGCTCTTTTAAACTCCGGAGAAAGGAGGGGAAGGGATGGGAGGAGGGAGCGGAAAAGGGGCGAGGGTACGTATGACATTTTCATTGTGGAATCTCCTTTCTATTGTTTCTGTGGTCAACATATTGCCCAAAGATTCCACATGCCATCATGGCCACACATGCTGCTAAACGGTCACAGATGGTATTATAGGCTTCGCGTGCATGCAGATGACTTGATTCCTGTCAGTTTTAGGTGCTTTGTTTCCTGCAATACGCCAATGGCAGTGAATGATTTACTGCTTGCAAGTGAGTCATTGTGCTCCACATTCCAGGATGCCATCCGCGCTACCTTCATGCCAACTAGCCGTCTTTGTCAGTTGTGCCAGTTCCTCTGCGCTCCAGCTGAAGTTCACGACCCCTCAAAGTTCACGTTGGGACGAGGGCCTTTCTGAGGGAGAGTGAACTCTTCGCTGATCTCACGTGACTCTGAGCGTATGGAAAAAGCTCCACTTTCAGTTGCTTGCAGCTCCTTCCAACTTATTTTATGGCCAGTTTCAGTGCACTAGGAGCCAAACAAACAGAGGGGGATACATGGTCGGAGTGAGGGGGCCGAAACAGAGACACAGTGTAGGGCCTACAGTATTCCGCAAGAGTGATTAGGAAGTGAGAGATGGGAGGGAGCCAGTAGGATTGAAGGGGAGTGTGCAAATGTGTGTGCGTGTGAGCGCCCTACTGTTGTGTATTGTGTGTGCATGCACGTGTGTCATTTGTGTATATGTGTGTGTGGTTCTGGGGTACTTGGGAAGGTGAACTCATGCTCCTCTCGGTACAGGAAGCCCCTGATTAGTGCTAACGACAATTGCAGACCATATTAATGCAACCACACACCTCTCCCTCCCGCCCTCCTCTTTCTCTCTCTCACTCCTGCCATCTGCACTCTCCACACTCTCTGCCAGACATCATAAACCCACTGCAGAGCCCTGAGACACTCACCAGAGCACCGAGGGGGGCAGGCCAGGGGCTGCCACGCACTCAGCCGCCTCTTGCACGTTCAACCCCTGCAATAACACGTCTCTCAAACAAACACATGGTGTGGAACATACAGTACATGGTACACACACACACACACACACACACACACACACACACACACACACACACACACACACACACACACACACAGGAGACATCTCATGGCAGACAGTAGAGTTGATTGCGCAAACATTTACACACCTAAACAAACACAGAAGGTACCATGGAAAGCAAAACACTTCACAGGCGCAAATATTAACAACAGCATTGAAACACACTTTCAGTTTCCAGCTAACTTGCACAGAGAAGAATCTGAGCTTGGAGATCAAAGATAACGAGAGCATGGGGCTGGAGAGATTGGGGCGAGAGAGAGAGGATGGAAAAAATGTCTGCTGGTGTGCAAGTCTTATTAAATGTTCCTGCAGCTGGACAGACAGGGCGTTTTCATATTGAGACATGGATACCCTCTCCTCTATTCTCTTGACTCCCACCCACACATTGACATGTGTTTCACATTCAAAGCGGAGATGTGCAAACCAACGGCCAACCACTCAGTGTGACTGGCAGCCCGCTCTCTCTCACTTGCTTTCTCTCTCTGCAGTCACAGAAAGGAACTGGCAGAGCAGTATGTCTGTCTGTCTGTGTGTGTGTGTGAGTTGTTTCAGCTTCATGTGAGCGTTTGAGTTTTTGATAAAAATGAGATCAACCTGCACATTTCTGTGCCAACATTTCAAAAACAGGTCCCAGCTGAGGTACACTGGTGCAAATAGGTGGTAATGGTGAAAATTACAAATCATTTTTGCTGCTTTCAATTGTTTTGTTCAGTCCAGTTCAAAGATTTGTTTACACCGGCTGTGTTGTGTGTCTTTTGTTCTGCTAACTGATTGCATCATCCTTCGAACTCACACCATTGTTCTTAAACCTTGCGACGTAATGACTTCAGTTGTGAGTTTAGTCTGTTGCTGATTTGAATGGTTTCGTTCGGTTCAGTATGAAATTAAGAACTTATTGTAAACAGAAACCAGTCATTGCATCATAATTGTTTATTTGGCTTTCATGGTCTGTTAGGTAGCTTTTAACCAGGAAGGAACATACTGTGTATCACAACTCCACTGCAGATTCAGTCAGTGACACTAATGATTCAGTTCAGCTTCAGGTTTTGGCGTTAAAAGATTTGTTTGTTCACCCACGAAACACTTCCAATCCAAACATGTTCAAACATGGCAAAATGAATACCAATGCAAACACGCATAAACACATCACTCGCTTTATTTCTATTGCAAGTACCATGCACTCCATTACACTGTTATTTTGACATCAGTCCAAAGCTGAATTTAGTTATTTTTAATATATATACATATATATAGATATCATTTTAAAAGAGCACCCCAGAAATGTGGTCTTAACATACTGAAATTTGGAATTGCGTCTCCATAATCCACAAACAACTTTTATTTCCTGTAGCGCAAGGAAATTAAATTCATTACAATATCCAAATTTGGTAAAGTGGTGCCAAAAATAAATAAATAAATCAATTATTATTATAAGCTCAAAAATTTCCGTCGCACTCACAAATGCGACATCCCAATGGTTTCTTGGTCAATACTGGATATACAAAAATGATTAATTGTATCTCTAAATACATAGTTTGGTGGGCCCCCGACCAGATGGTTAGTTCACTCAGGGGAATCAGCTCTGTCCTTAGAAACAAGAAGACAAACTTCTAAAAGTATACGCTCATGTAGATCTACTGCATAAATGTGTGTCTATGTGTAAGCCAGCAACAGGTTTGTTTGATCACATTCAACAGAGATGTGAGGTCAGAGTGAGCGGATGAGGAGCAGACACACACACAAAACATAAATACACACACACGCACACACACATGAAAGACAGAGTTAGATAAAGGGGAGACGGCATGAGGAAACACATGGCATCATATGTCTGTGAGTCCGAGGAGGCAGGTATTGACTGTGAACATAAACGTAGTCAGACGAGAAGAAAGGGTGCTGGGCTGCAGACAAAGGCGGAGATGGGTGGGAGCGGGGGTCTTTCTCTGTCTAGTTTACCCAGCTGGAGGACGAAGAGACCCAGACAGAGCCCTGATGTCACCTACTGTACCCTACCCTCCCAACTCCCCTGCTTCCTGTCCCCGCTGGAGTGATGTCACAGGCCAGCTGGGGATGTCACGTCCACACCCCCCCAATTCCCTCCTCCTGTCCCCTCTCTCCCCTCTCTCAAGTCCCCTTCAATCACCGGCGTCCCACTGAGACCCCGGGACAGTCAATGGAGCACGTACCAAACACAGACAGAAACACACACAGTGGCGATCATGTTCGCAAACACAAATCTATACAACATAAATCATTTATATTATGTAATGTAGGCAGAGCGAGTACATTAAATGTTAATAAATACAACAACATAACCAGCTGCGTGATCCCTAAACACAGTTTAATTGGTTTATTGTTTTATTTAATTCACTTGCTTTCACGATACTAAAGCAAAAAAGAAAATAACACAATCCCGGGGAGAGCAGCTACCAAACACCGCAACACTTTTCTAGGCACTGCACCGGATCCAGTGACCTCACAAAGCTTTACTCTCAAAACTCCTGCTCCTCAAAGGGAACAAATGCCCTAAAGCAGTCATGACTGCTGATTTGACGTTGATGGCTCACAATAACAGGTGCATTGCAAGTAAGCCAAGGTGGGAAAGTAAAGCTATGTCTGCTCATATCGGTTACATCACTTATAACTCCATTTTGGCTCATAAACAACAGATTTACTGACACGCCTTTTGTTAAAAACTCACATTTCAGGCCCGATAACAAGAGCTGGATTATGAACACCATTCAATCCTGTCATAAAAAGCAGCATCACTACTGGGAGGAAGTAAGTGACAGATTTATGGCCAAATGTGACCATAAAGAGATCTCAAGCATGTTCAAACTTTTAGGGCCACCTCAGACTAATGAAATAGCAGTGAGTCCCTGTTAAAGCAGAAAAAAGAGAGGACAGCATTTTTCATATTCTACAAAACAGTCGTGTTTGCTGTAAGATGTTGATAGATGTGGCATTTCATTAGTGCGCATTCTTCACTCATAGTGGAGAGTTATAAGAACCACGTTTTGTTTTTTAAACCCATTAGTGCTGAGTGGCGGTAAGCAGCTGACACTGCTGCTCCCTCAGGGTTGCTTTTTGACATTCACTGATGTAACACACCTTCCAAACAAAAACGGTTGCTGCTCATGCGATTTAATTCATTTTGGGTTATCCTTGGAGTGAAATCCATGTACATGGTCAATGTCAAAACTATTCACCATCATCGGGGAGTTGAACACTCTCAGTGTCGATGAGACCCTGCAGGGAGGGGGGGGGGGGGGGCAGTTCCCACGACTGTACTCATTGTACTCCGCCTTGAATTGGGGGGACGACACTAATACTATCCAGGGATGGTGTGGTGCAGTTCATATGTCGTGTTTTTGGATTGTCCTCAATCAATAAACAGAGTATGAAATACATAAATATCAAATAATACGCTGTACCGAATAGAAACAAGTCAGATAAAGAAAAGCTTGTGGTTTATTGTGAACAAATGATATGTGTTGATAAAGTCTTCAGAGTCTTTGGTGCTTGGAGTCTATGGGGAGATTTGTAATCAAGGGGTGTCTGTCCTGAGCAGCAGCAAGAGAAGTCCCCCCGTGGAGTCCAGACACTGGTGGTGATGGTGGCTGATGAGGCTGATAGAATGATGAGTTGATGAAGCGGATGAAACTGCGAAGACTGGGCGGAGATGGGGAGGTGGAGGGCTGCGTAACAACAGCATGAAGTACTGAAGGTAGAGAGACAATCATATTCAAGAGAGTCAGCAGCAAGATGACAGGCCAACGATGTGCTATTGGATAGAAGAGACCAGCTGATCTAGACAGCTGATATCACGATCAACAGCCCGAAACAATCACAGCAAGGAAATAATGAGTGAGCATGCGTGAGGAGTGATTGGCAGATGTATGAGAAATAAACTACGGACTAAGGCATGCAAGAGTATAGTCGTCATGGCTGAACTTACGGTAGAGCTTCACTTGAATGCAAATAAATTCCAAAATTCCCAAAAAAGTTCTAAAAACATATTTTGCTTCATTCCATATTTGTTGGTGTTTAGCCTTTCAAAAACTACATTTTCATTCTCAGTTTCAGCCGTCTAGAGAAATGTGCAATAAAAGTCGGCATTATGCACAAAAGCAACACATTCTCTCATTCAGCAGCATCATCATGAGAACAGTTAGGCAGTAACACAAATATGCAACAGCAGGACTCCAATTTATTAACTTTTTTACAGGATTACAGCTGCACAATGTCTTCTGGTGACATGATGTAAAACCAAGCGTGACTGTAGGGCAAACCAAGACATGAATTTGTTGGCTGAATCATTTCTTTTGGCATTTTTCTTAATATGCTAGAAAGGATAAACTAGGGCTTTTATCATTAATGTGTACAATGCAAAAGAAACATTTCAGTGTTGTCCATTTCTGCGTCTCATTCATTTGTAAAACCATTAAAAACTACCATTCGAAGGAAATGTCCCACTTTCATTTTCCTGCTCAGTTACAGTAAAACACTGCTCAGCTCTGTTTCATCGAGAGAGAGAGAGTGAGAGAGAGAGAGACAGAGGTCCATGCCCCCCACCCACATACACACTGTGTTACGTGCAGGCCGACAGGACCCCCCTTGCAGAAACTGAACGCCACAATCTTCCTCCCTTTAGCGTACCCTCTCCCCTGCCCTGAACCCACCCTGTCCCCTGCTGGCCACTGTCCTTAACCAAACAGACAACACACGAATGCATCCATGTACACACACACACACACACACACACACACACACACACACACACACACACACACACACACAGTACCCGACATTCTCACACACCCACACACACTGTACAAACACTCTCTGAACTTTAATACCGGATTATGTTTCAGCAAAGCACATCCGCGTGTGACACACACACACACGCGCGCACACACACACGCACACACACACACGCTCTGCTTCTGAAAACACACACATCCTTTCACTTTCTTTGATGGATGAGGAAATGCTCACACAAACATATAAACAAGACCTCCATCCCAAACCCCATTACATCTGTATGCTTTTCCTAGAGCTTCAGTTGAGCCTTTCAGGACCTGACGTATCCAGCGGCTCCGCCTCCCCTCCTATCCTCTCTTTCTCTCTCCCGGCTCAGGCCCTACCTGATTGTCTGCTTGTTTTCCCTGGCGGCTCCCAGCTTCCGTTCCCAGGCTGGGAGGTGGGAGGTGGGAGCGCAGCCTACAACACATACTTTCCACCCCTGAAGGCTGAGGGCCAGCGGCGGTTCCTCCTGTCCACAGGCCCTACAGGAAGCACTTAAGCCCCGCTGCTGCCCACCAGCTCAAATCTTCCGGCTCAGGCTTGGGGGTAGATGGAGGCAAGAGATGGGATGAGAGAAGTGCAGAAGAGTGAGGAGGGTGAGGATGCAGAATGTCCACTCTAAACCGAATCTGAAAGAAAACCATCTTTTTCTCTCAGTTTTGCATGGAGGTTTTTAGACTCTACAAGGAAACTCCAGAATGCATCTAAATATGCCGGCCTTATATTTAGTGAGGAATGGCGAAACTTGACATTTGAAAAAACAATGCTCAGAAGCCTGCAAAGTCACATCTTTCCACCGCTTCTAACCTTTTCTGTGATCACTCATTTTAATTGTCATTAGTATTAGAATAATTGTTCATTTTTAATTAATATAATAATTGTGCTAGTGCCACAAAAAAAAAGTCAGAGGATCATCAACATCATTCATATTAATCCTGCTGTTACCGTGGACATCTATAATGGCAATCCAATAGATAGTTGTTGAGGCATTTCACAAAAACAAAATGCCGACCTCATGGGGGTGTTAGAAAAAAAGTCAGGGGATCACCCAAGTCTGTGGGATTCATCCTTTGGGGACCATGATTGCCTGTAGAAAATTGGCAAAAACGCTGTTGAGATAATTTGGTCTAGACCAGCGGTTCCCAAACTTTTTAGGTCACGCACCCCCTTCTACATCCCGACCGGGTTCACGCACCCCCAACCCCCCCCCCCCCCCCCCACACACACACCTTAAAAAAAAAAAAAGCAACAGAGCCGCATAAAAATCGGACGAATGAGAGAACAGTTTGCTCGCGCGTGGCGTTTGTTTACAAGATAAAAAACACAAAAACTCTTCCTGCACCATGCCTTCGAAAAGGTAACGGACGTAACGTTACGAAGGTAACGGACGATTGGCCAGATTGGCCACATCTGTAGGCTCGTCTACTTGCAGAGAGTAAAACTCACTCTTCTTCACGCGACCGACCAATGTAGCCAGGATGTCTTCGGACAAAGCATCGATGCGCGCGACAGTGTTGTTGGACACCGGGATCACGTCCAACTTTTTCGCTTCTCTCTCTCCAATCATACATTCCACCATCTCTGTAACATGTTTCCCTCTCCACCACCGCCTCTCCTCCCTATTACGCGGTCAGAATACTACCACAACACGCCGCCTGTCTCCGGCAGAAATGCGCTCATCCACGCACGGGAACAACACAGAGTTGTAATATATACCTCCATAACACCCCGCCACTCTCGGCTCATACCTCCCCAGCAACGAGGCACATCACCCGGTCACAATACCTCCAGAATGTCCCCCGGGTGAAATCCGGGACTTGGTTTTATGGTTCTGAGTGGCGGCGCTCACCCGTTGGCGCTGGGACGCGAGGTCTCCAGCCGTCCCCGCCGTGAGGCACCCGATCGTCAGGTCTTCAGCCCTCGGAACAGGCCGCGGGTCAACAACTCGTGGGTGGCGGGGTAGAGGCGAGGCAGATCACAGAAAAATAATAAAGACTAGAGTATGTCAAAGATATGCTGATGAGAAACGTATTTGTACGTCAAACACAAACGTAATCAGGGAGAAAATACGTTCGTGGTAAAACGTAATTGAGAATGCATTTTAGTTTTGGGGGAACGTAATTTTTAGGAGATAGGACTGCACCGCCATTACATTTTTCCTCTCGCGCACCCCCTAGAGGCAGCTCGCGCACCCCCAGGGGTGCGCGCACCCCACTTTGGGAATCCCTGGTCTAGACCATTGGCATCTATTGAGCCACACTAGCATACCTAAAAACAGTTTAAATCAGCCTGAGAGCCGGAGGGGACAGAGTGGAGACACAGGAAAATAACCAGGCAGTCTGTCTCGAAAAAGATATTTAAAGAATGATCTGAAAACACTTGTGCGGACACACATTGTTTTAAGATTTAGCCAGCTTAATGTTGACGTAGTCTGAGTGATTCAGTTGACCAGGTACGTTCAAAAGAGAAACAGAGAGGTAAAAGGGCTAAAGCAAGAGCAGCAGAGAGGAAAGACAAGACATCAGTGGGACAGGCATAGGTCATAGGTGTACTGCAGTAAACAGTTCTTTTTGCAACTACTTTGATGGTGCACCTGCAGGTCTCTATTTTCCAGCTTTCACCATGTTTGACTTCTTGCTTAAAGCGGCTCTTCTGAGAGTCAGCATGGCCCCTGTGATTCGTACTAATGACTCTCATTATGTGGTAATGCTGTAATTACATGACCTGAAGTGCTGCCCTGTTGTAGAGCGCTGCAACTTCTTTCACTGTAAGTGACAGCATTCACACACACACACACACACACACACACACACACACACACACACACACACACACACACACACACACACACACACACACACACACACCAGTCTGTGAAAGTTGTAAAGAGATGCATTCCCCCCCCCAGTTGTTTGCCTTTGGGCTCTTTCATGCCGGAGTATTTTGTTTTCCGTGCTTGGGGCTGAGACATTCTGTCACTGTTGAATGTTTGGTACAGCCAGACATGGACGTGAACCCTAACAATGACTGTGAGGCTCTCATGTTAGATTAGTTCTATTTTATATGAACTGAGTGCTACGCTAATCCTCAAGATCACATAATGGTAAATTGGTACCCATTTCCTCGTCCAACAAGCTTTTATCTAGGCCCAGTAATCATTTGTAGAGAACTTGAACTGTACGTTATACCACTAAAGCTCAAAACCAGCCACATGGGCCAATAAAAAGACAAGTACGGGTGTGTTATTAGACATTCGGACTTCTTTGCTGTGCACTGGATAGACGCTCTGCACTGGAAAAGCAGATTTCTCCAAAATCTGACTGCCGGTTTGCTTCAAAGCTTGGATCTGTTTTTAGTGGTGAGTTTGGAGAATACGCAGACACTTACTGTTTTTTGCAGACACTGCTTAAAAGCAAGAGTGGCTTTTGTAAAACATGGGTCAGTAATAACACACTTCAGCACTGAATGATATCAGTTGGCAAGAAGCAAATCAACAAAGAAAAGTGGAAACTGCAACTTCTTTTTTTTTTGCAACTGGGTGATTAACTGCAGATAAATGTAAACCACATATGAATTTGATGGTGAGAGGAAAACTGACTAGGATAAGGTTATGACTCTATGATCTGATAAATGCTAATTATGGTGAGCCAGTTAAGATACCACTTATCACACAACATAGCCATGCTGACAGAGGTGCAAGGCTGTGACACTTCCGCTCTGAACGCCCAACAGATAAACATTCCCAAGAAGTCAACATGATCAGGGGGTCGGATGGTGTGACGAGATAGAGTATACGGTGAGATAATGGAGATTTGTCAACCATATAAGGATTTTACTATTCCATTTCTTCCACTACCTTAGCATCTCTTTTTGAAATCAAACCAACAAGTGAAACCCGCAGCCTCACAGGAGGTTGCTACTATGGTTGGGAAATACTGCACTGTTTTCAATGCTATACTATATTAAACCATGGCCAAAATCATCAAAATGCATGCTGATCCAGATATAACTATCTTTTATCATTAAAGGTTGAAGTGATATCATGTACAGCAGAGCAATGTGTCATGATTTTGAGGTGTATGCATCATAACAAATCCACCTCTGAATACTGTTTGATTTCTTTTTAATATTCAGTGCAGTTTTTCATGGTAAACATAAAATGTTTGTGACTTCTATGAACCCAGGTGATTGCTGCATACATGCACGCATTGATGGAAAACGTATTCAAATCCTGAAGGAAAATAAGCAATACCACAATGTTAATATAGGCTACTATGTTACAAGTAAAAGTCCTGCATTTAAAATTCTACTTGAGTAAAAAGTACAAGTATTACCAGCAAAATGTAACGTTATGTTACGCAAATATCATACAAGACAGCAAAATACTGGATTTAATCTTTTGAGAATATATCCGGGTCGCTAGACACTCACTTTAAATGGCCTCCTCTCTTTCAACATTGTATTTTTTAGCCAACTCAAAACACTGGGGTGATGTACAGGGCCTTTAATCTATAATAATGTATCATATCTATAAATCTATAATACATCTTATAACATCAATGCAACTTTAACCTTTGTGTTCAAATCAATACATTGGAAGAAAAAGTGCAATATTTATTTATCAAATGTAGTGGAATAGAAGTAAAAAATAGCATACATTAGAAATATTCAAAAAAATAACCTCCAAAATTGTACTTTGCACCGTTATTGGAACAAGTAGCAATACTCAAAACAAGGCTTAGTATCTATTTAGCTCCATTCTCTCCTACTACGTACAAAGCAATGACTTGCAATCTTCCCCCTGCCGCTCTGACCTGGAGACATTGAGATGAAGGGACGTATAGTACCTTGTACTGCACAAATTTATTCTGGGATTGTCTGTATTTGTTAACATACAAAAATGTAATGCTTGCTAATTATGGTTAGCCAGATAAGACACCACTCATCATGCGACATAGCCATGCTGACAGAGGTGCAGCAGAGCAACAGATGTGACATTTCCGCTCTGAACACCCGACAGATAAACATACCCACAGAGTCAACATGATCAGGGGGTCGGATGGTGTGACGAGATACAGTATACGGTGAGATAATGGACATTTGTCAACTAATAAAGATTTTACTTTTCCATTTCTTCCAAGGTAGCTATACTAAGTAGTTTTATTCATAAACGGTATCATGCAACTGTAGCACAGTACTCAACAAACCTTGCGAAAGTTCAACAAAAACAACTTAAAGCTGCAATTGTCAAATTTTTCAACATACAAAAATGTACTGCATGCTAATTATGGTTAGCCAGATAAGATACCACTCATGTACTGCGTGAGTGGTATCTTATTTTGATAGTGTTGCTATCGAAATCATTTGAAAGAGGATTTGATGAAATAAGATTTGGTCACATCGTGGCTTCAACCAAGCTTTTTTTTGCTGCTTATTAACTTACTAATCATACTGCAGTTGCCATGTGTGGACATTGTAAAAACAATTAATGAAGAAACCCTGGCATTGAACGTTTGAAAATGTCATCACTGAACATAATCCAGGGTTTTACAGAACTGTCCCATATGAATGTTTAGTCTGGTTGCAGTCACTCTTTGACACTTGGGGCTCATCCAAAGTGCTGCAGCCCATCTCGTGATGTCTAGCCCCACCTTCTCTAAATTCTCTCATGTACCCCAACCATTATCCAACACTGGTTTTAACCCCGAGGGCAAGCGAGGACACAACCCTAAATACTTGCAAGCCATGATTGAAATGTGCAATGAGAATTACATTTGGCCACTACTGACAATCTGGTCATTTCTCTGTCCACTCTGAACTCCTGCACGTCAGTTGTTGAACCATCCTCCTCCCAGTTTAGATGTCTCTCTCTCTCTCTCTCCACATCCTGATACAGATTGAAAAGCTATCTCCACCTCTGACCCTGAGCTCCAACCTCCAACCAGACCGTGACCCCTCGGCCTTCAACTGAGGTTCATATCCTGCAAGTTCTCAAACACACACAAGATGAACACACATTGTGCACACACAAATCAAGTGGTTGTGGTTGTTCTTATTTTATTAACCTGTTGATAGAAAGAACATTTTTGTTGATTTCTTTGTTTGAAGGATTCTGACTATACAAGACTTGTGTCACTGATTATGACTTATTTCTTGATGTCGGCTAGTTGGTGAACTAGAATCTCTGTGTATGGTTTATTGATGGATAACTGAGTTAACTAAGTTTGTAAACAATTTGGAGTTTGCCTGGGGTTATCTACAATTAAAAACAAGCTCACAAAAGAGTTCCAAACACTGAGCTGGATAATATGAATGCATACAATTTGAGCTGTTTCAAAATACGCTTACAGAATCAAAACATGAACACTGATACAACTACAGAGTGTGATCGGCGTTGGTGAGGGGCTTCTTTTCACTTTCTATTCGTGGAACTATTTTCGAAGCAGTGCTCACCACAAGACCAAGTTTACTGTAAGCTCCAGCAGAACAGTGTCTTCCTGTAAGAAACACGGAAACACGCCTGTGATGGGTAAGATTATGTTTGCATTGAAAAAAAACAACGACCTTATAAAAAAATCATTACATGTTTATGTATGCTGAAACAAAAAGAGTAAAAGTAATGGGTCTTGTGTCTTTATTTTCTTATGATTGTAACAATTCAACATTTTCGGCACTTCTGACAGCTTGACTTGTTAAAGCACTTTTTTCAAGTGTTGAAATTAAAAAGTTAATTTCATCACAGTTATGCGTACAAGAAACTTCATGGGAAGAACAACACACGGCGAGACCCAAAACGAACCGTGTCTGGAGGTAGAATCAGGTTGAGGAGACACTGATTTAAAGCTCGGTCTGGCCTCCTCCCTTTTACTATTATTAGAGGGCGTGAGTGGACTAATCCTGATTGAATTACATCGTAAAGTCACTCGCTGGGTATCCAGAGCTAAGACAGTGGCCTCTGTGTACCCTGCACTCAGAACAGGAAGCTGCCAGCCTTTCTGAGATTAGGCCTGTTTCCTCTCTCCACTGTGCACTCCCAGCGACCCCGTGGCCCTGCGACCCTGTAACCTTCCTCCTAGTATGTATGGCATACACGCCATCAGCCAAGGAGTGTGCCAGCTGGCGTGTGACACACACACACACACATACACACACACATGCAAACACACAAACACAGCACTAAATCATTCCTCAGAAAATGACACTTTCAATTCAAAAACAATATGGCCTTTTCTGGCACAGGATTGGAATGCTGAAGCGTTCAGCAGACACAACGCAGTCACATACGTCAATACTGTATCCATATACAGCACTTCTCCCCCCCTCCCACCCCCCATGCCTCTCTTACAAATTGTGTCAGTCATTTTTCCCTCTCGCTGAGGTTTACGAGCCGTAATGTGAAGCACCTGTAGCCACAGAGAGGCCAGACGAGGGCTGCAGGAGTCTGTCTGTGACCCAACTTTAGCTTAACAGGTCACACACATTGTGGACAAACACAACTTATGTTTCATTGGGGCATCTTTTCTGGGACGTTGATCCTGTAGCTGCTACGATCATTTTTATTCTAATAGCAGAACGGCGACAGCTAAAGTCACGCTAACGGCATGACCCTATGGATGGCAATGTTTGTCGGTCAGTTCGTTTACCACTTTGGTCCAGACTGAAATATCTCAACATCTGCCAAATGGATTGACACACAATTTGGGAGAGGGACTGAGGAAGGAATGAGCTCATAAAGAAACCTCAGTATGTATTTGTGTCACAAGCCTAACACCTGACCGGGAGTATAGGATGCTGCACCTAAAAATGACTGCACACAGTGCATCACCTCACAGTGACTTTGGATAGCTGAGGTCAAATATAACACTCTCCAAAGTTCATAGCACTTGCTGTTAAATGGAGGGTGATTTTCCTTTCATCTGACCGTGTGTGTGTGTGTGTGTGTGTGTGTGTGTGTGTGTGTGTGTGTGTGAACATGTAACACCCAGTCACTCAGCTTGCTATGAAAACAAGGGGTCATTAGTCAGAGCACAAGGTTGTAACCTGCAGTTCTCTGAGGTTTGAGGTCAGCTGCTTTTTATTACCTCAGGGGGTTAACTTGGTGCGGACTGAAAGCCTGTTATCCCTGGCCGAGTCATCAAGTTTGGATACAAACACTGATGCTATTGACGGCCTTTTGCTCTTTGTCACTCAAGAGAAAAAGCCTCAGACGAGAGGTTAAGTATGTGTGCGTATGAACACACTTAGAGACACATAACAAGCTAACCCTTTGACCCGGTCACCGCTGCGGTATCCACATCCATAAAAACGACTTAAATCTCTCACTGTAAAATATTGGCACATGCTACTCTGATTAGTCAACCATGCAGCAGGCTTATGCATGTGGTTTCTGGACACATCTCCTTTAATTATCAGTAAGGAGTCATGAGCAAAGTGAGCACAAACTCCTATTTCATTTGGCTAATTAAAGCAGGACTGTGATTGCAGCAAGGGTATAATTGTCCCAAGCAGCCTGTCACCGCAGCTGTACCGCAGACGATACACAAAACAGGCACTGACTTTAGCACAGTGTGCGTTATGACTCTGCTGCAAAGTGTGCAGAGTTTTCTATGTTGTTTTTCATCCCGCTTCCTCAGAATACTTTCTTATTTAAGTCACAGTTATTTTACTCCGATATACCACCAGTCCCCTTGTGTGAATGAAAGTCATCCATCTAAATACATAAGATGTGTGAACCAAATGTCAAACAGGAATGAAGAAAACATGAATGAGGCAAGAAAAGGGGCAGGGGCTGAAGGCGGTCCGCGGTAAAAGATTCAAAAAGGAAATAAAACATGAATAAAGGACATGGCCTCCTATAAATAGTATAAGCTGTACCAGCATTCCTACCATGCTATATAATTATGTCGAGAGGTGAAAATATATTATTTTCATTTTCAGTGTATAGGTCTTCGAGATAATGTACAATATTGTGACAGAAGGAATAGTAGTAGTTGAGTATTGTTTGAATATGTTTTAATGATTCATACTTTTTCAGCAAATGGACAAGCTGGCAGACTACTGAAAACCTACATTTGTGCTTGCATGCCATTAGTTGGTGGTTATTTTCCTTTTGTAGTCATTTCAGACATCTGAGTTAAGTTTGTGTATTTGATTCTTTGACTCAAAATGCTCCCTTTCGTACCTTTCACTGACTGACTTTTACGAACATTTTCCCTTCCCCTGCTTTAGTTTTCCTTCACTGCTACTAAAACCTTACACTGTTGCACACTCACACGTCTCCTTCCCTTTCCTTCTCACACCTGGTCCCGACCTTTACGCTGTAGTTTCTTTGGCCCTCACTAGCTGAGGTCCTGGGCCTTGGATGGTGTTAAATCAAAGAGTTGTTTTGATCCGGGTCCAGTTTACTGAGTGAGAAACATGTTCAGTCAGTGAAGATATGGCTGCAGGGCGACGCAGCTTGTTTGAAATGGAAATGAGCGCTGCTTCTTCCTCTCTTAGCTACCACCAGGACTCACAATGGTAATTCCCCTCCTGATTTATCAGTGTGAATCAATTCCAAATGAAGAGATTATTTCTTTCTTTTTTTGCGGAAGGATGCCATCTGTAACGGATCATAAGGCTTGTGAGGAGCTGCAGAAAGTGTGTTACAATGAGGTTTGAGTGTAAACCTGCGCTCAGCAGAAACACTTAAAGCCTTTGATAAACATTCTTATCTAGAGGTGAGATGTTGAAATATGATCTGCTCAGACAGAGCAGAGAGCCAAAGCCCAAGGGGTGTGTGTTTGTGTGCGAGTATGTGTGTCTATTAGTGTAAAGGAGGTCGTCCCCACATTGCCTCTCTTTCCCTTCATCTGCAGCGCTGAGGGCCAGTTTTATCAGCTCCATCTCTGGAGCTGACAGTAATGTATGCCCACCCATGTAGTCAACTCTCTGTGTGTTGATGTGCTTTGTCTGCGCAAATATATCTCCCTGTGTGTGCGTGTGTGTGTGTGTGTGTGTGTGTGTGTGTGTGTGTGTGTGTGTGTGTGTGTGTGAGTAGGTGTGTGTGTGGGTGTGTAAGTGTATGCCAGTCAGCAGGCCGGGACAATCTTGGCTGATTTATAGCGTCTCCTCAGGCTTTGGAGAGATCCAAGGTCTGTGCAGGGACGAGGTCGAGCCTATGACTTGACATACACACGCGCACTCTCTCACACACACACACACACACACACACACACACACACAGACAGGTATGTACCGTATGCTATCTAGACACACACAACCAAGCATACAACTAAATATTAGTCCTATCTATGTGGCTTAATGTAAACACATAAATAAACGAATCAAAGCAAAGCAACATACCAACTCACTGAATGCACAATGAATGTATAATTAGAATCGGACTAATTTCACTGAGCTCAAAAACGCATGCAGTCAACCACCAATTTCTTTCTGCCTTAACTGTGGTTATGCTCCTCACTTGACTAATTTCTATTTCTGAGAGCGCACACACAGTGAGGGCTAGACTAGTGTGAGCATGAGCATAAGCACTGCAAGTCCATTTAAAGCAAACTGATAAAGAGGTCTTGTCTAATCATGTTGATGATTTAAGGAACATGAATTGGCCTGTCAGCTAAATGTAACGAATCACATGCAAATGGCACAAGTCTTTATACCTAAATGACAAAATAAGCTTTTTACAACTTTCTTCCAAAGCAATCCATGCAGTGATGTTGAAGTGTGCTGTTGGTGTGGTCAGTGAAACAACACTTTTCAGCTTGATACTACGTTTCTCCTTAAGGCACAGTTGAGTTTAGATTGGTTGGTTAATGTCAGGGGAAAACCGCTTCCACAGTAACATATTAAATACATTTGAAGGTTTATTAGACACCAAATACTGCACAATGGTTTTTAAAACTCAAACACAGGATTTTACAACACCGGAAAGTTATCTCAGTGGCAACTATTTTATCTTTCGTTGTGACAAATGCGAGTGAAACTATAGAAATACATTTTTCAAGTTACAAACAAGTCTACCAGGAATGTATGCCTGCATGTATGTGTGGCGAGAGTTGAGCATGTTCCAACGTTTTGCTGGTTTAAATATCACAACACAGGGTTACACAGACAGAAAACAAGAGAGAGAGAGAGAGAGAGGGCTATGACTGGCAACAAAGGTTCCTGCACAGAATAGAACCAAAGATATTGTGGTTAAAGGTTGTGCGTCTTCACTGATGGGCTCACAGTCGATTTTTTAAAACTGGAAGGGGTCAACAAAATGAAAACACGATTTGTTTTTAAGCTGGTGGGGGAGTCTCAAGAATGTTTTTATATTGTTGTCCGTCAATATTTTACAATGCATCTTGTGACCCAGAATGTGATCTCAGCCACAGCTCATGTTTCAGTTGACTGTTCATGGACAGTTGAATATTTAATCAGTTAATCAATCAGTGAATTCTCATCAGAGCTTCAAATTGGGCCATTTATGTCCCGCCCAGGTGTTTCAGAGTGACCACAGGGCACTAATGTGATTCACAAACAGAAGGATTTACAATAGAGATTCGTCTATGAAGATAATCTGCCTCCCGAGGCCACCGGCTCCCCTTATGTGGCGCTTTACTGGAGCCACGTCGGTTCTTGAGGAGGGAAGTCTACCCAGCCAGATATGAGAGCACCGTGACCAGGACACGGGGGTGACGAGAGGCCGGCCGAGGGATGCAGGGAGGTAAAATGAGGGAGGATGTTTGAAGTGGAAAGAGATCCTAGAAAAGGTTTTATAGCTTCTTCTTATGCCCTTCTGCAGGGAGAAAGCAAAGGGGTGGTTTTTTTTTTCAAACACATAAAGTTTGAGATTTTGATGATTTATGGAGAAAGGAAGCGAGAGAGAGAGCAAGAGAGAGGGGGAGAGAAGGAGGGGTGGTGGCAGGGGGGTTTAAACATGATGCAAACCATTTGGAGTGGGGAGCGGAGGTTGCCAGCACAGCCTGCTCTGTTTAAACTGGAGAGGAAGTGACCGTATATACAGCATGCCAGCAAACTCTCTCTCCCTCACTGTCTTTCTCTGCCTCTTCTTTTTCTTCAGCGCTCTCTCACACACATACACACACACAAAATTTTTTTTCAGAAGCTCAAGGGTGTACGTACAGATACGCACACACTCCCATCCACAGAGGTCAAATAATGACCATTGGTTACAGAGTGTGCTTGTTATTCTAATATTAGGTTTCTTTACATCACCGTCACCAGGCCCATCACCATTATTATCATTATTACTATTATTACAATCTGGAAGGCTGGGGGGTGCACGGGAGAGTGAGAATAAAGGAGCGCAGAGGGGAGAAAAGAGCCAAGAAAGAGAGACTGAAAAATGAAAGACGGAGCAAGAGGGAGGAGAAGAGGTCAGCGTTTTCCCTCAACACCCGTCCATGACTTAATCTGATTCCGCTCTATTGAGACCTTCCCAGGAATGAGGATTTGTTGTAAGAAGTGAGAGACACAAGGAGCGAAAAAAATGAACAGTGAAAAGGAGACGATGGAGAGAAGGGTGAAGAGGAGGTGAAGGAGAAGAGGAGCAGAAGAAAGAAAAGAGAGGTTTGGAGAAAAAATGTATACCATGATGATGTTACATGGTATACCTATTGAATTAAAGAAGGCATTTAGACTACAAAATAAAGTGCATGAAAGGGAGAGTTTGGGTTATTCACAGGGGGGTTGTATATACTTATCCGTATTACCGACAGTTATTTGCAGGCGGTAGTTTTGGAGAAACAGACGGGGGTATAGGCACTATGCTGTCGACGGACGCAGCAGCAAAACATATTTTAGCCATCTGAAAGAAAGACCCACTTAAAGAAGTCAAAATCATTTAAGAGTACGCTGAAGCAGTAGACAGAAGTCATCTTGTTCAGACTCCACATTATTGCATTAATATGGTGCACACGGCATAGTTTTGACATTAATATACTGCATAATATAGTCATCGGGCCCCTTTGCAGGTTGTTTCAGTATATGTTTTGTCTTTGACGCTTGTGCTTCTTGTCAAAAAAGAATAAACAAAAAAACAGATCCTTAAGTTGTCCTTCCATCTATGTTTTCCCTTGCTGTCCCAAACTTGCGCCGAACAGAGACTCCTAAATCAAATCAATCAACAATATCAATCAAGCGTGAGTCAAACTAAAATAGAACTAATAGTGCCCACGCTCTTGTTTGGGGAATTTTACAAAGCAGACACACAGGCCACCTATTTCTGTGGTGTCGGCCTCAGCGTGCCAGTCTGGACCTCACTAAAAACAGAGCACTGTGGTCTGGTGATGTCATCCTAAAAAAACACTCTACGGCTAATTGGTTTATGATCACCTCCAAATTGGCTCCCAGTGGACTCTATCAAATGGAGAGGCTAACATGAGTGGAAAGGTTACTCGGCAGTTCAGAGGTTTGACAAGCTGCTCTGCTCTTCCATTTTTAGTTCAGACGGAACAAAAAAAAACCAAGCGCTAATATACCAAGTGCTCATTTTCACTGGTACGCTTCAGTTTTTTTCCAAATGAATTCTTATAAAGAGGGTCATGAAATTAAACCCAATGAATGGCAACAGACAGGATCTGTAATCCCAAAGTCTGCCAACTAAAACAACAGCAAAGGATTCTACAATGAGCCCTTGCATTTGCAGTACCAAAGAGAATCTACGGTGTATTTTGACTGAGGAACAATACGCAGATGCTGAACAAAGATGCTGTTTCTTTCTAACTTAAAGCAAACGGACGCGTGATTAAGGATCCAATGCTTTATTGCCGTTTCAATGCGGTTGATAGGAATTTGCTTTAGTGAGCTAAAATAAAGCAAAACAAAAACCTCAAGGCATCACATAACCACACTGAGGACATAAAACAAGTGGTGAAAATGACTATTATATGCTGTAATGTATCACTGTTCGCTATGTCTTTATGTGTAGGGTAACAGTTAAGCACTACACGTACATTCTTCTCTCAGAGTTCACGACACAGGGACGCACAACACATGCTGTAAATGCTTCAGAGTGTGCAAACACACGCCCACACGTGTGTGCGCCTGTGCGTTTGAGTGTGTCTGAGAGTGCGCGCTGTGCCGTTGTGTTGCTGGTGGCTCGGCTTCAGGATTGTGTCGAGGCTGTCTGTAATAAATGTGCCCAGGCGAGTGGGCCCAAAAAGATATATCACAAACAGGAGGGGAGGCAGAGTGCACATGGGAAGGAAGAGGACGGAGCAAGTGGGGGCGAGGGGAGCGGAGTGGGAAAAGAAATGCAGAAGAGGAGAAAGGAGATGGGGGAGAAAGGGGAGGATCGATTGGTGAGGGAAAAAAGAAAGGGGGGCAGGGGCTGCTTTCTCCTGGGTCCTGCTATGTTTCCCATTATGTAAGCCCTGGTCACCGGCAGCATGCCAGCAGGCAAAATAAAAGAGTCTCTCTGGCTTGGCACGGCTCGTATTTTCCTATCCTCGGCACGGGGTCAGGGAGGGGTCAGGCAGCTGGATGGGGCGCTGGGGGGATTGTGGGGTCTGGGCTGGCCTCCAAAACCCAAAGGCCCAGGGTTCAAGTACCAGCTGAAAGCAATCAGAGGGAAATCTGGGAGTGCCACAGCTGCTCGCAGCAGCGTTGTTCTGTGGCTCAACTCTCTCTCTGACTCTCTTGTCCCACTTTTCCCCTTGTCGTTGCCTGTTTCCCCCATCCCCTTATGTCTTTTAACAGACAGACACACACACACGCACGCACACACACAGACACACACACAAAAAACTGCATACCTTAAACATGAAGCCGTTAACACATGTAAGCTGGTATGTGCATCAGGGTTATGTTTGTGAGTACGCTCATGTGTTTGCATGCGTGTTCGGGTATGTTTTTGTGTGAGCGTGTGTAAGCGGGGTCACCCAAAAGACAAAGAGGATACTAACAATGGTAGCGGTCCAGTCTGCTTAGACCACGGCGAAACTTACACTACGGCTTTGTATGTGTGTTTGACCGCAGAGCCTGAGCATCTCTGTGAATGTGCATGTCCGCTAATGCTGTATTTTACATCAGTGTGTGAGTGCGTTTGTACACATTTTTGAAACACAACTATGTAATGGTTCTTTAAAAGATGCTTAACTCCAGTGTTTAACCCATTAAAACACTGGGTGTTTTAATCTACCCACTAGGCTGCAATATAAAAAGTGCCAGCGTAAAATGAAGAATTATAAGTACAGGTGTGGTGAATTTTCCTGCCCTGGTTTTGGTCTGGTTTTGGTCATGTCTTCGCCTCAGAGGACATGAGAAATACCAACAAATACAATAATATTCTTATTACTTGCAAGTTTTTCGGAAGTTTAGAAGTCTACAGGTTTTTTTCCCCTCCAAATTGACAGTCCACAAGGCACAAGAAGTCACTAAGTATGACTGACTTGAAAGGTGCATTTAGGGATATTTCCACACCCTGTCGTTAACCAGACTTTTACTTTTATCAGACAACTGAATAGAGAGCCCAGAAAAAAAATGCATATTACAATAGTTTTCAGTGAGGAGAAAAATGGCATAGTGACAAGAAGAAGATGCAATAAAGGCTCATGGAAATTTTTTCATATATACCTTGACATTGTGATGCTACCTGATTTTGCTTCTTTTACTGTTGCCATTCATGTCAGCCTGCCTCTCTCCGTTACATCCCGCCACATTTAATGGAAATTAAACGATTGAAACAGCTATCAACAACTATTGAAACAGCAGTGTTGATCATGTTGCCCATTGTGGCAAAAAAGAGAACTGGATGCAGCATTCGGGGCCTCGATTACTCCTATGAAAGTTGCTCACTGGCGCATGAAGCAAAACAGTCTGACGTCTAAGTATGAAATAATCAGATCTTTCGGCAACCTTCCGCATCCATGTGCCCACAGAGCATGCACACAAGTGTTTTCTTTAACCCTGCCTCCCAACCCTCGGTCCAGCCTCGGATTCATTCATGGGTGGAGGAAGAAAAATAACTCTGGATTGGGCCATTACAATTTATTACAATTTTTAGGACCTACTGATTGAAATAAGGGCTATTCAAGTGTTCATACTGGGAAGTTGATGTACCTAAAAAAACAGCAATTTATTAACTGATTTACAGATGTCTCTTTGCCAATGTAAATCTATGGGACACAGTCTTTTTGGGCCCAATGGCATTACATGAAGTATCAGGAAGTTGTAATTCCAAAAATTCAAAGCCCGATGCTCTTCCTGGGAGCTTTGTATCAAGACTCAGCATCTGAGACGACATTTTCCAACAACAGCAATATAACACAGAGTCACTGGATTTTTGGAATTGTAATGTTGTATCCCTCTTAAAGCTTTACAGACATATGCACATTACCCCCAACATGTGCAATGAAGCTGTTTTGGCAGATTGCAGAAGCTAGACACCCTATTAAGACACCTTATGTTGCAAGAGCTTACTGATTGACGCAGTCTCCTAAGAAACACTTGCTATGAATCCTCTCATCAGTTGAGAGATTAGTAGCTACAGCACCATGATACTTACTCCAGAGCCATTCATCTAATAATGGGCCAGAGATAGTGCAGAGCATCCAGCAGGGGCCATTAAGCTTTGCATAATGTTTAATAGGGGCCATGGATCTTTGTTATGTCTCGCTTAATGTGCAGAGTGGATTGTCTCGTGGCCTGCTGTGTATCCAACGAGCTGGCACCGCTGCTCCTGCCAGAGCAAGAACCGTCCTCGCACACGAGCCAGGCTTGCAACCTCTGTTATCATCTATATTCCCCGTGCTTGTCTCTGGACTCCCTCAACTCATGCCCCCCATCCAGACACCTGGGAGGAGGAGGGAGGGAGGGCGGAATGGAGGGGGAGGCAGAGAGATAGAGCAGCAGTGTGACAGAGAGTGGCAAAAACAGAGGAAGTGATAGAGACAGCGAGCCAGCCAGCTGAGCAAGACCCCAGAAACAAAGGGCTGGTATGACACACACACACACACACACCTACACACACACACACACACACACACACACACGCACACACACACACACACACACACACACACACACACACACACACACACACACACACACACACACACACACACACACACTGCCATTTGCTAACTTGTGGTCCAAGAAAAGGGGGGACTGACAGATAAGACTTGTGCCTGAGGCATGTGCTGGAGGAGACACCCACACTCGTACGTCGAGCCGTTCGCTCGGAGTGACGGAAGGAGCAGGGCTGGCTGTCGTCAGCCTGGCCCAGAGCAGGAAGTGTGCTGGGGATAAGGCGGCCATGTGGCAGGATGTTATGGATTTCTAATTAGACCAATTCATCTGTCAGCAAGGGCGCGCTTTCACTCGCGCTTTCTCTGGCCCTGCTCTCGCCGGACCTCCATACTTCACACTCCCAACTTCACCCACACTTTACACGCGCATTCTTCACCCAGGGCGAACATGAACATGCACATGCACACGTGTCCCCGGAGCTTTCACAGTCATGGTTTGTCCGACATACTTCACCTTGGACTGACTACACCAGAACCGATAATTCAATCACCACAGCTCACATCGACCAAACAGCCCGAAATGGGCTGAGGGGATCCCCTGAGAGGGCTCATTCTTCAACGGTGAAAAACCACAACTGAGATAAGGACTCGCCACTGCAGAAGATGGAGAGGGAGGGAATGAAACCAGTTGTCTGAACACACAAACACCCCATGATGCAGTATTCTCAGCGTGCCTCGAGGCAAGTGTTGCAGAGAGCGGCCTGATCCTTGGTCAAAAGCGATGATGCTAAGTTGGATGCTTCAGTGGACTAACAGTACAGATCAGCGAGCTCCCCGGGGAACAGACCCGGCTATTGTGTTACACCAGATATCCTGCTGCTGCTCTTTTGGACAGGGGCTGATAATCAGACAAATAAACAAACAAAGAGGAGGTGTGCTCTATATCTGACTTGTGTGTCTGTGCCTGTGTATGTGTGAAGCAAGGAGTGATACTATAATCAACTGATAATGACCTAATTATTGGATAAAAATGACACGGTGCAAAACATCGCCTCTGGAGAGCTGTGGTTTTCTTGGATAACGTGATTTCTTCTTGCCATGCTAGCGGTAAAGCTGCACATGTGTGTTTTTGAGTTGTTACAGGAAATCATCTTTCAAACCGAGACAAATGGATTTCAGAAAATAGAAGCAGTATTTCTACCCACAGTAGCAGAGAGGCTGTAAGGAGGGCAATGCTAGTCGGTCTGTGGGCCGGTTGGTTTACCACTTTGGTCCAGACTGTAATATCTCAACAGCTATCGGAAAGATTGCCATGACATTTTTTAGACATTCATGGTCCACAGAGGATGAATCTCTGTGAAATGACATTAGTGATCCCTTGGCCCATCTAGTGGCATCAGCTGCCCAATTGTATCCATGAAATATACATCTGCTCAAAGGATTGGCACAGAATTCAATATAGACTTTGTTGATACTCTCACTTTTCCTTCAGTGCCACCAACAGTTTTACTTTTTTTTGTGTGGAATTATTGGAAATATTTTCACAAACATGGGATGGATTGTCATGAAATTTGGAACATACATTCATGTCCCCCTCAGGATGATCATTTGGTGATCCCTTCACTTTTTCATAGAGCCCAATCATCAGAATTTAAACCTTTGGTTTATGACTAAATATCTGCAGAATTGATGACATTATCGCATCAGCCTGAGCCCAGTACTAACATGGTAAACACGGTAAACAATATACCTGCTAAACTTCAGCATCGGTATTGTGCACCTGTATTAGAATGCAACATATGTAACTGTTCCTGTACCACTCTCTGAGGATGTCTGTTTAGTTCAATCAATTAATGTCCCGCATGCAGCATGGGGAAAGCAGTCACATCAAGACTAAATCAAGAATACAAACAGATGACAAACCATGAATGAGGAAAAAGTGTATAAAAAGGAAAAACAACACAGATATTGTGTTTTAAAGAGGTCCTTCTTTATCACAGTATTCTGCTTCTCCTCTCTACTACAGCAAGGCAAAGTCAAAGGTGAAAATACAAGAGAAACTGAATCATGAGAAAAAGCAGCAATGGAAGAAAAAGCATGACGAGCAAGATTGAGGCGGGGAGAAGAAAGAAGATTCTATGTGCACAAAAAAAGACGGACAGCGGGTAGGGATGATGAGAGGACCCGCAGTGAGGGAGTGATGAAGCAGAAAGAGGGTGTGAGAGAGAGCAGAGTGAGCTGGGTTGGGATGAGACGGGTGGGGGAGGAGGGGGTAGGCTGTGCGAGGCCGGGAACACAGAGCAGCGGCCGGGGGGATGTTTAGATAGGTGCAGGCTGCCACTAGGAAGTCCACGCTCCAGTATAAACAGGCCGCCACACAACCCAGCACTCCCAACTGTGGGAGAAATCTGCCCTGAGACGCACGGAGTGGTGCTGGCCGACAGCGCGAAGGAGGGAGGGAGGGAGGGAGGGAGGGAGTGGGTGGTGGGAGGCTGGGGAGGATGGGTACATGGCCACTTTCAGATCCCTGCAGAATATATACACAGCTGACTCTGGCCTCTGGACCCATTTCCTCTCGTTTCCCTCGCCGACGTCCACGCAGGACTCCTGGGGCCATTTTGGATTTCTCTTATCTCCACGTAATCTCTACCTCACATACCCGCCAATAAACACACAACGACATGCACACACACTTGCGGGCAAACGAGAACGCACACATTCTGAAGGGCACACACAGACACACACATAGATGTGTTCGTATTACTATATTTGTGAGGTTGTTTATTACACTATATTCAAACCGTTAACCTTCACTGCATACCAAACGCTAACTGTTGATGCCGATACTGAATCTTCGAAGCGGCGATAATCAAAACTTTTATTCTCAATAATGTATCATATTATTACCATAATGTAATGTGAAAGGGGTAGCTCACTGTGACAAACCCACAAAAAATGATCACCAGAACATGCACTTCCCCTCTACTTTGCAGATATTTTTCAACTCTTTGTTTGGTTTTTCACAACTTTATTGTTTTGGCTCACTCGTTTCCTGCTGCTTTCAGATAGCTTCTGAACACTACCCAGAACCAAACCGCAGGCAGTCAGAATCAGGACTTAGCTGGTGAACGTAAGAGGTGTTAGCAACTAAAGAAGCAGATGTTTTCCTAAGGAGTTGGTGGGGAACCAAAAGAAGTGGGAAAACTGGACTTCATCAGGTGGCCAGAAAACACAGCTCCAAGGAACGACAATGTTGCTCCGTATTTGATCAACATGTACATCGGGGACAATTTTCAAAAACATTTAACAAAACTTTATGAGGTAATAATATGTCAGTGTTGTCCAAACAACATCAAATAATGCAGCTTTAAAGGATCATTTCACACGACTTTGGTAATTCTGTCCTAGTTTTGGCCATTGTCCTGTCACTTATGTGAACATTGTACTCACCAATGTAATTGATAAGATCTGGGAACACATTACAGAGTCTGAATAGACAAAAAACATGAGTTGTCAGGTTGTAAACAATCATCTTTGTAGCCAGTTTACCAAAACCCCTGACATCTTGATAATAAGATCACAAGTGGTAGGTACAGTATTTCAAAGTGAAACCAAGAGGCTGGTCTGTTAACAGTGATGTTTACAACAGACAATTTAAATTTTCTTCACTTTCTCTCCCAAATAAGTTTGATCAACCTTTATTTCAAATCTGTGTCATTTTGTTTCTTGCCCCTTTGGGCTTCGTTTGAGTGATGTTGCTGTGTGCTCGGATCGCAGCAATTATATTTGTGAAAATATTGTATTCACGCTATCGATAGTTACAACACCGTCATACCATAAACATAAACATAACGGAAGAAGAAGGAAGATTGTGATTACCGTGAAGGAACTTTCTCATGTTTCTTTCCTGATGAGGACATTCAGATCTTGAAAGCATAGAAATACAAAAACACCCGCACATATACACTGGTGAACTGCCACTTATCCATTTAAACACACTAGCAGTCTGACACACACAAGCCTTGTGGTTTATTGTGCTACGCAGAGGGCTTTCAGGGGAAATTCCTTCGAAAATGAAACCGAGCGAAAGTATGGACGGTAAATGAATAGAAACATTCCAAAAGAACCAACACAACGGCACATCGGACGCTCAGACTTCCAACTGACACCATGTCCTTTAGGTATCATGTTCCCCTCCACATCACCTGGAGGAGAGCACGACACAGTCACGCTCATATACACACACACAAGGGAGTCCATCTGCACCTGGCCCAGACACCTCTGAGCTTAGTGAGGAGAAAGGCCAGTCTCACCATGTTTAGTCTGTTCTTCTGGCCTTTCAAAGTGTGACAAGACCCATGAAGGGCCGAGGAGTAACTGAGGGGACTTACAGCGTCATGATAGATTCACAACTCTTCTCCTGCAGACGTAGATGCAGTGGAATATTTACTCAGTCTCTGTCACTGTGAAATACTGTAGGTAGAACTAGACTTGGATAAAGAACAAGTTTTTAGTTTCATGGTTTGAATTTTACACCTACAGTATATTACCCGCAGGTTTACCTGTTTTAACCGTTTCATCCCGCTGTCATTGCAAATTCAAGCCGTGCAGCTGATCAATATTCAAATCTACAGAAATGTATTTCAAATTGTAGCAGAGATCTCTAAATTACAAATATACCAAATATTGGGTGTTTTACACCATATATGTCGAGTATTTTACATTTGATAGTAATGTGCATCAATTAAAAACGCGGAGGCTAGAGTTTGAATATTTCACTAAATAAACATAGCTTCAGATCACACGTGGAATAAAAATACATTGAACCATTTTCTTTGTCCATGTCTGTGAACATTTCAATTAGCATGTTTTTAAATAGCACATTTGAGTAGCACATTGTCTGCATATTGCAAACTGATATTAAGCAGAACATACTGTATTCATTCACATCTTTACATATTCTTTATTTCATATTTGAGTCGACGCAATGACAGCATACCAAACGGTGTGTGTCTGTAAGTGTAAATATTACTATCAATCAACAGTATTTTTTCCTAGTTTTTAAGTTATCTTGGTGACGAGGGCAGTCATGATGTGAAGAACAACAGTTCAAATATTTTGCTGGCAAGCATCAGCTATGCTGACGTGTACATTAGCAGGATATTGATTCATCTCAGCCTCATGTGTGTTGTTCTGGTTGTGGCAGGGAATGCTCACCAAGTAGTGAATGCAGCATAGGGTGTAGTGTTATGAACGCAGCCCTCAGGCTGGCTCCTCCCAAAACCAATTCCCTAATCAGGGCCAGCTTATAAAAGGCATTGTTGCCATAGCCTCATTCCTTCTTGGCCCCTGTCCTTTGTTTTGTCTCTGTTTTGCCTTGACGTTTTGTTTAATTTACATTGTTAAACCAACTGGGTTTGTGTGTTTATTTGTCTTGATTCTGTTTGGTACTACCCTTTTTCTTTAGGTGAAGTAGAGTGCCTTTGTTGGGAGGCTAGGCACCCGAGGTGAGGTCCCTACACATTATGCATGGGTGTACAAACCTTGGGATACGAGTGTAGACTGCATCATTTCTGTTATAAGGAGGATTCCTGTGTTGCACCTGAGGTGAGTTACCTGTAACACCCCTGGGCACTCCTCAGTGTAGTCTGTCTCCCCACCAGTGGACTCAACTTAAATCCCACAGTTGTGGGTGACAAACGAAAAGCTTCAGTAATCTAAAACTTGTTCTTGTGTGGAATTTCCAAAAATGAAAAATGTCAATCTTCCAAAATGGCCACTTGTGCTCTGCTGGCTGCCCAGGGACAATCTTTGCCCACTTTTAAGTCACAACATCAGCTAGAATCAGACTTAACTCTTCTGTAAGTGCGTGTCATGGCTCAGTACCGCTGACTAATGCTGTTGCAAATTTCATAGGAAGACCAGAAGAGTGTGAGGGCAGCTGAGGAGGACAACACTTATGGCCTGACAAGAGAGGACCAACACCCAGTCGAACACATCAATGCAAAGATACACACACACGCACACACACACACACACACACACACACACACACACACACACACACACACACACACACACACACTCACTCACAGACACACAAACTGACTGCCAGTAAACACTAACAAGTCCAGCAGCTCTTCCTGGAACAGCACCATGAAGCAGCTGTGAGTCCCAGCAGAGCCTGACTCTCCCACTCACTGGGCCTCTCACAGGCAAACACACACCCATGCCCTCACACAGTGATAGACATACCACACACTCTCACACAAAACCACACATGCCCTTTTTATGTTGCTCACTGGGCTTTATAACTTGTTTCAGTTCAGGTTAAAATAACACTGCTTTTATTTGATTTTATATTGATTCGTTTCGGTTTGAAAGATTGTGTATTCACACAAAAACTCGTTGTACAGATTTCAGATCTGAAGAAAACTGAGAGAAAACAAAGGCGGGTCGCTTTCCAACTCGTGAAAAAAGTATTGCTTTTTATCTCACAAAATTGTAAAGTTTGTGAACCCAAAATACCCCTCACCCAAAAAACTGCCCACAGATACAACAATCACACCTAAGCATGACCATCCAAGGAGCGTATCATCAAAACGCATGGGCCTACAGTTATCCCTGATCTTAACCAAGTTATATTCGTAGCCAGCCTTAACCATAACTTGACAATACTTTAGCTGCCACCTATGACCAAAATCTTTCCCCGACATCAACAATCTCAACCCTGGGTGTATCATAAACCTCTTGAGCCAATCTATTGCATGGTTTCACTGCATGGTTTACTCCACCCTCAACCTGTTCTCCTCACTTCACTCTTGATAGATACATGTCTAACTCTAACTGGCAAAGTCTTGCACCTGGATGAGGAGCGGCACAAAGATATAATTGAATATATCTAAATGACCTTAACCCTTGGGTAACACAAACATCTTCTCAAATGGCATGTCTCATTCACAAGTCATGGTATTGGTGCATAGCGCAGCTTCTTCTGATGAAACTAATGCTGACTTACTTTGTTTACACAATATGTAATGAACACATCAAACCTACTTCTTGTTTTTTACAATTTCTCAATCAAGGTACACACACACACACACACACACACACACACCTAAACACACCCTGTGAATTAAGGAAGGATCATCGTATGCTTCCCTGCACCTGTATCTTGGTGTCAAGAACATTGTGTTCATGCAATTACAGGTGAGGGGGACATACAATATACAGGAGAAGGGTGTGCCCACTGCACAGTGAAAACACCTAAAGCTCCCTGTTCCTGGCACATACTTGACAACAATGATAACACACAATTTACCAGATCTTGTGGTATTTCCAGATCCTGCCAGTTTCAATGTTGACACACAGTGATTTTTCTCTTCCAAAGAAAATACCTCGTATCTATGCTCGGTGAACTGTGACAGTAGATATATTTTCTTAAGTTTTCACATCAGCTACACCAAAATATTCCCCCTGTGTAATTCAATAGGACAAATACATGAACAGCCATTAGTAAGCTGTGTGAACCAACCAGGCTTTTACAGACTTATCAAAGGTTTCCCCTGCAGACCTTCACCCTAACTTATTTTAACAGTTGTGAAGAAACACTCTTAAACCAGTTGGGTCATCTTACAAATAATTTAGCTGCCTTAAATTCCAATAGTCCTGCGGTTTCATCCTCCTGCTTTTAATAAAAAAATCCAGAATTGCATCATCCTGTGGACAAGTTAGGGGATTTATTTAGACAAAAACAAATAACCATCGCAGCACTGACTTACAAACAGGCATTATAATGCTTCCAGCATTAAATATATAAATTTCATGTTGCACACAATCATTTAGAATATCATATACCAGTTAATGTAAAGTGAAAGGGTAAGTAGGAGACAGGGATTGCTCTCTCACCACATAAACTCTGTAACTTGCTGACACGATCAAACTTAAATATCCAAATGTTTCTTTCCAGTGCACAAACAGACTGGAAGAGGATGTAAGATGCACGGCTGCACTTTCAGTGACACAGTTTCCCAGGCTTTGCTCTGGCGTGCGTCTTGCGTCACTACTTCTGGTCTCATGTGGTTTTTCTGTGGTTGCAATTGCTCCAGTTCAGAGAGAGAGCACTGAGCTTCTAAAACAGCTCTCATGATCATGAATCCATCCCATAGTCGCTCGCTGTAAAGCATTAAAAGGAACAGCACTGGTACAGATACCAATCAGAACAAAAACAACTGAGAGAAATGTTTTCTGGCCCGGCATTCCCACATGGGAAGTCTCCTCAAGATATCCCAGAATGAAGTCCAGAGCCACTCGGAAGCCTTGAGTTCGGACTTGGGCCCAATTTGAATGACCTTAGCAGATGGTTCAGTAGGAATGCTGGAGTCACCGTGGTACTGTCTTGCGCTCCAACCCTCCTCCGTACTGATGTGAGCCACAGCCATTTCATTACCTTCCCCCTCTGCCCTGTGAGACGCAGACCTAAGGAGCAGAGTGGGTGATGAAACCTGCTCCCTCCCCAGAGTCCCTGCCCTCTGGCCATACTTTGTGTGGACCCAGAACGACAGGGTAAGACAGCTGACAGGCAGTGATGAAGCAATCCTTTGGCTCTGTCGTTCAGGACAGAAGATAAATGGAAATGCACAAGTCTGCAGGATCTTAAGCTTCCCTGTGCTTTGAAATCCAGATAGCGATGTGGCAATAGTTTTTACATGTGTCAATGGAGAAATGAAACAGGACCTGTAAGTAAGAATGCGCTGATCGACAGGCCACCAATCGTCATTGGGACGATTTCCGTTGTCAACAGTTTGATTGGTGGTCTCCATAAAGGCCGATCAGAAGAGCCGATCACATTTTTCACAGTTTTCAGCACTGATTTAACTGTCTTCTCAACACGCTCTGACTCTTGTCAAATAACAACACGACACACCGCACTTTCAACCAACTCAAATGATGATGGACTGTTGGTTGGATAAAACAAGCAATTTGAAGAAGTCACCTCGGACCTTTCTACTATTTAAAAGATGTCAAAAAGTTGCTTTTGTACACAACCAGAAGAAGTCAAACGAGTCGTATGTATAGCCTCCTGCCAAATTTAAGTCTTCTCAATGTCCTGAGGAAAATCTTGCTCTTTTGCAGTTAGTTGCACCACTATGTCCACTAGCTAGTTGTTAGCTTTGTTTGTTTGTCTGCTGTTTGGTGCCGAGCAGATAGTGTAGCACCAGTTCATCAGAGCTTTTTCACTGAAAACTGTTGGAATTCTGGCATGGCACCTCCCCTCTTCTCCATGAATGTAAATATATTAATTCCTTTCACAAGGAGCCTGCTGAAGTTCGAGGAACTGTGAGTCTCCATAGGATTTGTTGACGGACAAAATTTTTTTTGATAATTTGCAGCTGTATTTGAGCAAAAGCTTCCGCCAGCTCTCTGTCGAAGTGGAGCCTCAACATTGTTTCTTCTTTATGTTTTATGGCAGATTGCAGCCATTGCTTTTGAGGTTATATAATAATTTACAGGAGACAGTGTTGCGTCTATGGGTTACATTCTAGCAATTCTTCAAAATACTCTGCTAGTTTTATCTTTTTATTTGGAAGATTAAATGCATGTGTTCTAAATATAGGGGGGAGGGGGGGGGGGACATGTCCCCTACGTCCTCCCCGAAACCTACACCAATATCTATGCATGATCATGCATCAAATGAACCAAGAGTAAACACAGTAAAAGGCGCACCTCTGTCTTTTGTAGACATCTTCTCAAACCTGGGCGCCCATTCAGACGGGCCAGTCAGCCAGGATGAGCTATCGCTCCGCTGAATGAGTCCATCCACCAACCATGTGTCTGTCCCAAGCAGTAAAGAGAGAAATGAGACTACCCAGTGACCGCTGGTTTATAATCAGTCAAACACAGGCATGTCAGCCCTGCGCCCCGCGACACTGTGCTATGCACACTAAGCAGAGCTGGCGGCCCAGCGAAGTCCTGCTGAGCTCTGACGTTCTGCCTTGCCTTTTGATAAATTTAATCAATTCATTCTCATGACCCATGGCAAATCAACGTGAGCAGTGTACAGGGCTGTCTCAGCCGGTCCTGTCAGCGCAGCCCCTTTGGTACATCAGGCAGAGATACAGGTCCTGCCAGAGATGACAGTGTGGAATTTAAACATTTCAAACCGTGGAAAGTGTAATACTTTATTTTTCTCGTAGCGTTGGCCATATGGGATTTGGCACATTCATCACAGGGACAGTAGAGACTAATGCAGCTGTGGATTGTTGGATTGTGACAAAAAACTCTGGATTATGTCTTAGTCCTCTCTGTGCTTGTAATGTAAAACTTGGATTGGCTGTTGAAGCTGAAATCTACAGCCATCTTCTGACAGCGTAGCTCTTCTGCCTCAGACACTTACAGGCACAGATATTAGTCTGATCAGGTTACATTCTCTGCAGGCTTTAAATGGTAAAACTGACCTTATACTTGACAGTTTAGGACCGAGTTGAAATATCCAGGCATCCATCAGGGTTTGTGAGAAGGGTGAGAGGTGGAGAAAGCAGAAAGAGCGTGTGAAAGGGAGAGTCACATATAAACACAGATAATGGGATTGAGCAGAGAGGGATGAGAAGAGCAAATCCAACAGGAGGATGGCCGCTGAGAGAAAAGAGGTAAGTTATTCTGGAACGTCACATTTTGTCACCCAGGTTGATTTTCTGATGTGCTGGAAGGCATATTCAGATGAGTTTAGCGAGCTGCACTTGTTTGTGTGTGTGAATACATGTGTCACTTCAAGGGAACAAATTATTCAAAAGGAAAAAACTGTGCGGAGAAAGTCGCATGTATCCTGGCCCTGATGTTCAGATAACATCTACACACGTGTACAACTCCACATCTCAGAATAGAGTCAAGAGAGGAAACAACGTGCACTGTGCACTGCGTGTTGCAATGCCTGTGAGTTTGATCTTGTGCGTCTGACTGATTGAGAGAGTTGCGTTTCCGTGTGTGTATGTTTTGCATTGTGTGTGAGTATGTGTGATGAAGGAGGGGGGCGGGGGATTGCAGGTGGCTTGCTCCGGTGTTCTGCCAAGAAAGCAGAATACCCTGGGGTGAGGTGGAATAAATGAGAGTGGGAGAGGTGAGGCAGTGGAGGAGGAGTGCAGCAGGGGAGGAAGGGAGAGCGGAGGGGACTTGATTTAGATGGTGGTTATCATAATCGATTAAAAAGTGTTTTCTCTTCAGTTTCAGAGCCCTGTGTCTCTCGCTGGGGCTCGGGTGGGGCTTCCAGGGAAGGGCCAGGCCAGATGACTTCATTGCCATATGGTATCTAGCCTCTCAGTCACACTCATTTACAACAATACAGCGCATACCCATTCTCCAAACACTCCCTTTGTTATGCAGCACTCAGTAATTCTGATAAACCTCTGCCCATACTCACCGCTCAGTCATCCGAGGTGGAACCTATACAGTAAGTGGCCTCTAACCACAGTCAGCCTCCCTGATAGATTACTGGTACCTCCTGTGAGTTTCTCATAGATCAGTTTCCTATCGTGCTTTTGCAATCTTTTGTATCTGAAGCCACAATGTTGGAGGTCTGCTTGGTCTCACAAGCAAAATCTGCCGATAGTCTGAAATGTTTGTTTCCTGATGTAGAGCTATGGCTGGATTAGACTGTTATGGGGCCTCAGGGCAAACCTTTGCTGTTTGGACCCTCAAGTTCCTATTTGTGTGCGTAGCTTCATTATTTGCCCAGCTCCGATTTTGGAATAACGCTATGTTTTCAGCGATTGTTTCATTTAACTCTCAGCAAGATACTATTTTTTGTTCTGGTGTTGCCCTCTTAAGTTAGTTGGTAGTCCAGCCTTGTGTAGAGTGCAGGCTGAGATAGCAAGTCAAAAGTCAATCCTGTCGGATTTAGTCATTTAGTGTCTGTTTATTCTTTCAAGGCCTCCGCCATCCAGCTGGCTACTGGCATCTATTCAACGGCTGGTCCAACAGTGGTATCTTCATGATACGAGATTGTCTACACCAAAACAAATGAAACCACATAATTGTACAGCACAAAGTATACCTGAATACGACCAAACAGACAGCCACATATCTAATCCAAACCCCAGCAATGGCCTGAACTGCTGTCATAACACAAAACCAAAAGATCCCAGTGTGACTGAGTGTGCAGTTAAAGGATCGCATACTTCTGTAATTACTATGCGTTTAAAAAAAAGAAGAAGTTGCCTCTATAGAAGTCAATAGAATTAGGGGTTACAGTAGGCTGTGCGTATTGAGAGGGAAGAGAAAGACGCTTAGAAATGCTACAGCAAGCCCGTGAACTCTTGCTGGTAACGGCAGAGAATATGGAATGCATTACGGAAGTGACAGAGTTGAGGATGAACACACAAACAAACACATAAATCCGCCATAGTCAGACACAGAGACGGTTTTGGAGACAGACAGGCACCCTCTGCCATTGCTATCTCTCTACATCTGCTCTGTCCCTCCTTCTCTCTCTGCCTTTATCACACCATCTTGCAGCCCTATCCCTCACGTCCTTGGGATTGCTCTCTCTCCCCTTTGCGCCCCAAATCATCTATCTTCGGTTTCCGTCTCCAGTGCCCAGGGTGGACCGGGTCCCACTCCCGCTGTCCATCTTCCTCCTCTTGTTTTCCAGCCTGAGGCCCAGAGAGAGAGGCAGAGAAAGTATTTGCCCTGTCTCTCCCTCTCTCTGGCTGTGTCTTGGCTGCTCTATAAAGGTTAGTGAGAGCATGGTGTGGGTGTTGGTGTCTCAGGGTGAGTTATGGGTACTACAGCCAGGGGACCCCAAGAATCGAGTGAGCGCACTGTTGGGAGAAGGATGAAAGAGAAAAAAGAAAGAGGGAGGGATGGAGTTCGGGCAATTTAAAGGTTCAGAATGCCAAGTGCTGATGTGTTTGTTTTCCATCACTGCTGTTCCGGGCAATGACAGAGAGAGAAAACAAACGGCAACACTGATATATTACATACAGACTTTCAACTCTATTCTCAAAGCAATAATTCTACGATGGAAGTGTCTTGCTTTCGTCGCCAAACCTTATCTCTTCGTATCAAATCTTCACGCGTGGAATCTTGGAAACAGATAAGTGACTTCAAAACAATGTTTAATAGTTTTGCTCACAGGAAGAAAGAAGAAAACCTAAACAACGTATGTGTAGGCCCATAACTGTGAGTGTGTCTTCACAGCAGACTCATCATCACATAAACTCGGCGTGCAGCTGCTGAGATGAACATGAGCAGACTGGTGGTGTTGGTTACATTAACCATCACAGTGGCTTGACCAGCGCGCACATATTCACGGCATGGCGTCTGTTCAAAACCGTGACTTTTACTGTATCGCTTCAATGGCGTCTGTCAACTTTTACACTGCGCAGTAGGGCTTTATGCTAAGTGTGAATACCTGTCTTTATAAGGTAGTGTGTTGTTCCTGTTGCGTGCAGGGACAACTCCAGGCACGCTGGATTGTCTAGCCCCGGCGCTGTAAGGTAATGTATGGGACAGATCGGAGGGCGGAGGAAGAGGTGGAGGAAACAGTGGAGCAGTAGAGATGGGGAGAGAAGAGGGCGGCTTGGCGCTATGAGTCCCTGCAACTGGATGAAGGGAGGAAGGAGGGAAAGAACAGAGGGATGAGAGGAAAAGTGACAAGAAAGTGAAGGTATCGTATACCCAATGACCTGTCATTGGATCAGTCCAAACATTGTTCAAACCCACACAACTTTATTTTAAATTGTAGTGGAGACCCCAAAGTTTCCAGGCATACCAAATATTACAGGCTGAGTTTTGGGAAAACATGCAAAAAATGTTGCACACGGTTTTAGGTTTAAATAAACATATAGCTTCAATAATGAGCTGGAGCAAGCTGACAGAGTATATGTGATCCTGTCACACTGAGTGGAGTTAAATCTGCTTCATGGGAAATGAAAAGGGGAAAACTGGAATTTATGAAATGAAAAGGAGAAGAATAAAAAGTAAATGGGACAAGGAGTCAGAAGAAGGGGAAGACCCCCGGCAGCTCACACAGAGCCAACCTGTGTGCTGACCCACAGCATTTCTTATGAATGGAAGGAAATTGTCTCCTGAAAAAAAGCCTGTTCAAAAAGCATGAGTAATAATAATAGAATCAAGCAAGCTACTGAGAGCAGGACAACAGTATACGGGACAAAATACGTGGGGCAAGATGACGGGAAGTGAAAAAGGAGATACAAAGGTAAGATGACAACAAGTGAGGTTTATTTGATTCGCCTTTAATAAATATCTGACAGATTTCCTGAGGAAATATCGCAGATCACATGTAAAATAGTTTAAGACTGATGTCAACTGCAGCAACATATGAAATCTATTAGCGAGGAGCCACAGCAGACACAGGGTGAGAGGGAGTGAGAGAGCAACGGAAGAACAGAGAGAGAAAGAGAGAGAGAGAGAGAGAGAGAGAGAGAGAGAGAGAGAGAGCACTGCTGAAAGTCATGCAGGAGAAAAAATCTCACAGCCTTTCCAAATTCTTCGAGAGGTAAAAAAGTCAGCCAAGACGCAAAATCAGAAAAAGGAGGAAAAAAAGAAAAGAACAGAAGCACATGCCCGTGCTCACGCATGCATGCACGCGCACACACACACACACACACACACACACACACACACACACACACACACACACACACACACACACACACACACACACACACACACACACACACACACACACACACACGCACACACACACTTAAACACTGATCTCCACATCCTGCTGGGTTCAGGGCCAGCAGTGAAACGAGTGCCCAGACACCGCTGCCAGCCCCAGGGAGGGATGGAGAATGGAGACACACACACACACAGAAAAACAGAGAGAGGAAGAAGAAAAAAAAAAGAGCAAGAGAAGGGTTGGCAGGAGGAGTAGCCTGCCAAGAGTGCTACCATCTGTAAAATAACATGACTTCAGGGCAACTTTTTGAACTGTACCTCTTCCATCTTGTTAACCTTTCACCGACTATTGTTTACCTGTAAATTAGAGCTCACACCCCCCGAAACTGATGCATGCCTATGTTTGTAATTCTGAATAAAACATGCAAAATGTGCTGCCCAAGACAGAGGATCTGTTTTTTTCCAACACACGTCTGTGAGATTCTACATGCAAAACACATATAATTATATCTGTGAGAAAGTTCATCAGTTCAAGACTGAAAGCCACACAGGCAAACACTGAAATCTCAAGATGGTTAACTCACACACACACACACACACACACACGCACACACACGCACACACAGTGGTGGTTCCGTATTTTGGAAAGGGGAACTTGTACTGGCTCAGTGGTGCCAGTATGTCTGTGGCAGTGTGGCAGCCATGGTGTTCCGCCACCCTCACCCTTGCTCTCCACCAAGACCAAACCACAAGCCATTACCCACAAGCCAGAGAGGCCTGGATGAATATACCCACTGCCACGCACACACACACACACCTCACACTCACACGCACAACCAACCACACATACCAAGTAAAGAGGTAGAGTTCTAGAAAATGAGAATGAGTGAGGTTTCTGTCTTCCTCTGCCTTCTATTCCCCATTTTTAATCATGCACGCCTGAAAGGGCACTCAGAGTTCAGCGGGGACAAGCAGGCGTTCAGGCGGGGAGGTGCCGCTACAGAGATGAGCAACAGCCTTACTACATACTACACTGCCTAGCCTGGGAAACAGGGGTGATGACTGCTGAAATACGTTTCTTACAGGGTGACAGTGTGTGCGTGTGCGTGTGCGTGTGATTATGCTCAGCTGTGCTCCTTGTGAGGAAGTATTCAGATATAGTTCAAGTGAAAGCAGCAATACTTAATTAGAAGTAGACACGATGCAGTCTGTGTTGCTTCCATCCCATTCATCTCTGTGTCCCTATGTCAGTGTCCCTTTGGTGGAGACGGGGGTGTCAAGCATGCATTGCTTGTCAACACCCCACCTTTTTTGATCAAACCACAAGGGGGCGCCAACGTTAGACATTTTTTAAATTATAGTGTAGTGGAGTAATAAACATAATATCTCTCTGGAATAGTGGAGCGAAAAGTGGTGCAGATCCAACTAATGTATTGTTTGCTCATCAATTTTATCGCAATTCAACATATTTCATGAGCTTATCGTGTGACATCTTTACCTACAGAGTAAATGTGGTGCAGCAGAATGTAAATGTCAATTTAAAGTAAACTGTGAATCCTTGAGTGAACTTGGTTAGTTACTTTCCAGCTCTGCATGCTGTTTGAATATGTTTATAAAAAGCAAGGCAGCACAAGCATCATTTCACTTTAGAGTGTACGCTCCCCAAGGTGTCCATTTAAATCTACACCCAGAACTCCACATCTCACCAAGTAGTGTGTATGTGTGTGTGTGAGCGTGTATACTAAGTGTTGAAAGTTAGGGTTCCTGTATGTGTTGCCCCAGTTGTGTAATGGCCCAGTGGAGTAGAAAGTGATGAGAAGCCGGTGTTCGAGCCCAAAGCAGGCCCTTATATGGAGCGCTGGAGCTGTTTTCTCTCCTCTCCGCTGTCTTGCTTCTCTCCAAAAGTGCTACAAGGTCGGAAGAGAAAGAGGACATCCTTCCAAGTCAACATATTTACATATTTGCAGCGATGTGGGGATATTCAGCTGAGTGTTGGCAGGCGAGGCAGTGGTCAGCCAGGACAGCTGAAAGTGGACATCTGGGCCTGAGCCTTGGCTGCGGCTCACTCCCTCACCCTTATCACCCCTTACAGCCTGAAACATCACTCATTTGACAGCTTTGTACAGCTCAATGGACATCTTAAGATTGTATCATTATAAGAACTTGGAATGAACTTAGGCAAGTAGAACTCGGCCTAACATATGATCATCATCCATAACATACTGTGAAGCCATAGAGGGCTTATTTTATGTGTATGCCCGATGACACGTGGCAAGTTTTACACCAACGAAGATTTTCTCTTATGATCAACACACCAGGTCATGTCATGCCTTATCGTATCGTATGCATCTTTTTGCCGATGGCTCCCTAAATGTGCCCCAGGGAACCCCTCATCCCACCTCCATGCACACACCATTCCTCTCTCTCTCTTTTGCCCCTCTCCCTCCTCTCTCACCCCCATAGCTCTTGCAAGGAACACAGCACCGTGTTTCTCTTGGCAGAACTCTGCAGGCTGTCGCTGCGTGCCTGAAAAACCAGCGTTCTCCCCCTTGTCCCTGCAGCCAACGTGCACATTTCGTACATTTTCTGCCTGCTCTCTGTGAACAGTTCACTTCAGCCTCCTCACATCATCCAGGCTCCCAGGCACTGCAGGACAGGGTGGGACAAATACGTCCTCTTGCTTACATTACATTCACAACCTCCCCAACTCTATTCCTTTGTCTCCAAAGTCTCTCTATCATTCACTTCCACTCTATCCAAATCCTTCTCTCTGGTGGTTACTTGCCTTTTTCGCTCTGTCTGAGTGAGCCAGCTGAGCGCAGGTGTGCGGGTGTATATGTTAGTTTGATGGGGGAAAGCTGTTAATATGAAAGTGTCTGAGCTAATAGGGAGGAAACCGGGTGTCTCACAGACAAGTGTCAGTTTGGGGGCATACAGATGTCTCAGCCAGTTAAGGAACTCACTCTCAGATAAGCCTGGCTGCACAGGTGCAAGCTACGATACAAGTCAAATGCAGGAAGTGTCGTATGCGACAATAAAGAGGGTAAGCTTACAAGAGCTGAATGAAATGAAGAAAGAGGCAGGGTGAACGTGTGGTCGACTGCACATATGAACACATTTGAGATGAACTGGGCTTGATTCAAACAGATGGAATTGAATCCATTTGCCTTCAACTGCAGAGGATGGACGTTTAACCTCGATCCCACACACCGGGCTTTTTGGCAGCAGATCACCGTTTGTATTTATTATTTAATTTATTTCTTCTAAACTTTAATTTAAACTTTATTTCCTCTGTGAGTCTGGGGTCTGGGCATTGCTACACAAATGAACGTTCTCAGAAAACAGAGAGAGGGGGGGGGGTGAAGGAGGAGAGGGGGGAGAAAAAAAGAAAGAAACTGCAGCCTGTCTCTTGGGTGCCCTTTTTGCCATCCCATTTCCTATGCATCTGGTCTGTGTTTGTGCGGAGAGGGAAAGGGGGAGCAAAAGGGGGACGGCCGTCTGGGGCCGATTAATAACCAGTGATTTATAGGAACTTTTATAGAACAATACAATAAAAATGTGTGTGCTAGCGCATGTGTGTGTGTGTGTGTGTGTGTGCATGCGTTTGTATGTGTGCTCGCCTTAGTGAGAGTGCACACAATGCTTTTCTAATACTGAGGAATCAAAAACAAATTATCGAGAAAAAACACAGGCCGTGCTCAGGATAAATTGGGCACAGATGGAGGCAGGAAATAAAAAGGAGCGCAGAGAAGACAGTAAGAAAAAAAGAGCGCTAGGAGGACCACGAGGGAAGAAGGGTGTACCAGAGAGAGCGACAGAGAGGGCAGGACAAGGTGAGGGTGTGACGGAGAGAGGTAAAAACACAAATATGGAAGAGAGAGGACAAGAGGAGAGAGGGTGAGCAAGAGGACAGGGATGATGTGGAGGAAAAGAGGAGAGTGGGAGGAGAGAGATCAGGGGAGTTCCCATGCCCCGTGCAAAGGAAATGGGCTTAAGAGAGGGGGTTAGCATGTGTGTGTGTGTGTGTGTGTGTGTGTGTGTGTGTGTGTGTGTGCGCGAACGGGCAATGAGATGAGCAGACCCCTCTCTGGCACAGAACACAACTTCCTTGCCAAAGTGCGATCTGTCCCTCCAAAATCCTTGTTTATACCCATCCATTTTCATTGCTCACACACACACACACACACACACACACACACACACACACACACACACACACACACACACACACACACACACACAGTGATGGGTCCTCTTTTCACACGCACATGGCTTTTACATTTAGCTACATTAAGCCTGATGTTTACCAAACTGGAGTGCGATCAGCGCATTTGAACGGCCAATTGTATTGGCCAATTCTAACTCAGGAGAGATACAGTCAACGCATATGTGTGCTGATCGGTAATGATACGATTACACTACAGCAATGAAAAAGATATTTGAAGTTGTTTGAAGTTAACATAACACCGGAGTGAATTGTAACATAAATGTAATGTTTAATTGCTGTGTTTAAATTGAAAAGTCCATATCGCCTGATCTTCATTATAACAGCATTATCTAATCTTGTAACCTTTAAAATATTGATGTTGATATTCGTATCAAAATAAAGTTCTGGTCGAGCGCCCAAAACCCATTGCATGGACTGTAGAAGGAGCATCGTGGAGAGGCACTGAAGCCTGCTTTTCTAATCAGGAACTGAAGAGCAATTTGCAGCATGACTTCAATAGAAATGCAGTGAGTATATTGATGTATGTCGTATTCCGATGTGTCAATAACTGGTCTGATGGATTGAGTGGGAGCTGTTCAGTCACAGGATCATCTACAGTTGTGTAACTGCGCACTCTGACTTTGCTCTGGAGTGGACAGTGGGAGCCAGCAACAAGCACTTCCCAATATGAATGACTTCCTGTACTGTGGGCCTGGACTGTGGCATCTGTCAGCCCTCCACCCCTCCCTGCTCCGTCACTCCCTCCAACTCACCCCTCCGCCAACGCTTTGCCTCTCCTCCTCCCTCCCCGTCTCCCTCTCCATCCCTTTGCCCTCTTGCCCACTTCCACTGAGGCCTGAGTCACACAATGATTCACTCAAGTTGCTGGTAAATACTCCCCCTCCCCAAGCCTCTGGAGTACCCTCCCTCCTTTCTCTCCTTCCTCTCCTTCCCTTCGACCATCCTTTGGCACTGCCACCCACACTCCGGTTCCTTTTGAGGACTATCACTGGAAACTCCATCAGTGACTGAATCACTCTCAGCTGCGCTTTGCTGAGAAGTAAACAGCTGGCAATGCACTTCTCGGCCTCGAGTATTTGTCTGTCTGTCCAATTTTGATATCTTTATATCTTTATCCCAGTGACCAACTATGGAAAATCAACTCAGTCCATACACTGAGGAGAGTTATGCTGCTTTGGATTGTATTGTCGATCCACTTAAAGCCTAAAAAGATTCGGGATGCTTACAGGTTATTATAACCATTATGTGCAACATACTATTATTATCTCTAGAGAGTGCATATAATCATGAAGAATCGTAATTAATTAACAACCCCCGAAAAGTGACACTTGTTGTTTTTAGTCTTTTCAAAAATCTCAAAGGCAGGTACCGAGAGTACCATGTGACCATATTGCTTTATGGACTCTGAAGTCTCATGAGTCAAGTCAAGGAAGTGAAGGCTTAAAATGTAGAGAGTTGTGAGGTTTTTGCTTTCTTTTTATACACTTTATGCACTCAAGGTGCCATGCGTTCATTCATAACAGCATTGGAAGTTACAGTTCACCTCGTCATATCAACCAACATCAATTACAGAAGACACGATTTAAATATCCACATGAAACCAAAGCAGCATGAATTGGTTTTCAACAAATAAAACAAGGATAAACAAGCATTTCACTCCCTCAACTTATGTCATATAATCTACATTTGACGAATTATCTACAAAAAGAGAGAAAAGATTAAAGCTTTAAAACAGATCTGTGAATGCAATTTGTTCTTTTTTCAAGGTGAATGTATCCTTTGAGTCAATGTGTCTGCACAGGTTGCCCAACAGCATGTGGACATGTAATCAGATCAATTCAACTTTGGTTGACACTTGACAAATTATTATCAAAACACCTCTCGCATCTCAACTGGTTTCCAAGAGATACTGGCAACAAACATTCATACAAAGACTTTCAATCAACTGTCACGTTGTGTTGTAGGTTACCTTAGTTCCCTGAAGAAAATGTTTTCTCTTTTGATCTAGATGACGTATGAACGAAACTGCAGAAACAGAGGCCGTTTCCCACTGTCTTTGCTCTCACACCGATCGAGGCCAATGGACATCTCATGTTTGTCCCTGAAAACCACGACGACACATGATAACTGTTATCTTTCTGTGGACACAAAAGCAATATCATGTTGCATGTAAGGCGTAGAGTTGAACTTGCTTCCATAATCACATGTACTGACAGTAAATGAGTATACGTGACAGCGTACACATGTGCCTCTCCATGCAAAGGTGGCTGCTGCGACACAAAAGGGGCAAAAGAGAGTACGTGCTCAAATCAGGTTGAGTACGTGCCGACCTGCCACCTGTGTGTATGCGAAAGTGTGTGCATGCGACTTTCGGCCCCAGGGTGACTACAACAGTGTACGTGTTTGTGACCGCACTGAAGTGAACATGCCCGCCACAAAGGGAGAAAATGAGAGAGAATAGGAGAACAAGAGAGGCTAGGCGTCAGAGGTGCAGCCGAGTGCCGTCTGTACAAATGTGGGTATGAAAAGACACACACGTATCGGCACATGTTTAGAAATACACACACACAGCAGGCTGACACAAAGCCGCACACCCACAGGTTTCACTTCTGCCTGGTGTGGCAGCAGTCTTGAAACACCAGTGCACCAGGGTTAAGGTTCATATACAGGTCAGGGCACACACACACACACACACACACACACATAGAAAACACACACTTAGAAGAACTTCTCATGATTTTGAATCCATGTAACGCAATTATGGAGTCACAGGTTATACAAGGTAACAAAAATAGCATTACAGTAATACTGTACCTGCTACTCTGCATGTATCATTACAAGTATGAATCTGAAGTGTCTGTTGTACCATTGAGAAAACAGTTAATGACAATAGAAGATGGTGAGAGGGCCAGCAGGGCACCAAGGGAGGCGCACACACCCACACGGACACAAAAAGACCCAACGGAGGAGTGTGTCGATCACTTCGCCGGTGCCTGCACAGCGCTCACTATTCAGCAGGAGAGACCAAATCTGTCAGAATCATCACGCAAAGCTGGTGAAAGTGCTAAGTCTAAGCCCAGGTTGCTACAGGGGAAACAACGCGCATGAGAGAATGTGTTCGTAGTGACGTTCAGAGTTGAACTGAGATGGGGAACTTGACCCTGGGAAATGAGCAGAAGCATTGCTGTGCCTCATTTGTATGCTTGTTATGCCAGAGTGTTTCTCAATAAACCCATGGTGCTTATCTGTAACCCTGCGACATCTAGTTGTGGAAATGAATTCACTCAAAGAAGTAGTGGAGTATGTGCCTTCTACTGCAGGTTCCATGATTTATTTTTTTGAACCAGTCTGATGCATGCGTGTGTGTGTGTGTGTGTGTGTGTGTGTGTGTGTGTGTGTGTGTGTGCTTCTGTTTGTGTTCGGCGCATGTGACAGGCTAAGTGTATGTGTGTGTCGGAGTGTCGGCAGGGGTGAGAGCAGCGCTGGTTGAGGGGGGAGAGGTAGCGGGCGTCTTTCTCATGGCCTCCGAGCCCTCTCTGGACCATATTCTCATCTTGTGATTGGTTAATTCCCAGACACTGTCACCAAGACCAGAAACAGCATACACACACACATAGAGAGAGAGAGAGAGAGAGAGAGAGAGAGAGAGAGAGAGAGAGAGAGAGAGAGAGAGAGAGAGAGAGAGACAGAGACAAAAAGGCTGACACAAATACAAGAGGACAGAGAGAGAGAGAGAGAGTGAAGACAGAGAGAGCGGGTGTAAATGAACGTGACACTGAATGTCAAAGAGTCAATGTGCCAATCAGTGTCACAGTTAATGCAGCAAGGCAGCCAGTGCTGCAAACATGACCAGAGTCTTTCTCTCCGTCAAAGGAGGAGTCTGCCCTCTGCTGACCGCATTCTTTAACTACATTTGTGACACTTCAACCCGAGTACGCAGCTTGATGTTGAACGTGAGACCAGAGGGCCTGTTCTCATGAGTGAAGTTGCTGTAAGCAGAAGTAGCAAACACAGGAAGGACTTTATCTCTGATATCAAACTTGACATGACAGCCGGCCCACACTATTTTAAAAACCTTTTTATTGCCACAGAAACAAAAAGAGACAAACATTTAGTTGAAAGCCCCGATTTGGTCTGAGAATGACACATGGGAACGTTTGCTGTGTCTGCGGGGAGATAATCCTGGTGAAAGTTAGGCTGGTACATAACCAGTAGTCACTCATTCACAAAACCTAATGTGTAGGGATGGAAAGAAAAGCACAAATACAACTCAAGCAGCAGCACTGCTACTTGTCAAATAAAGCTTTGAGAAATAGTATAAAAATACTGTGGTAAGAGCACAAATATGAGCTTTATGCATATACAATCACCGTGGATCGGCCGATTTGGCATTCTGATTGTGATCATTTCACAACAAACACCACTGGACTGAATACTCTTGTTTTTGTGCAACAGCAGAAGGTTACCCTGTCATTTCCTGACGTAGATAAGCACAGTAGTTGCAGTACAATGTGTCAAAATACCCTCCTATTAACAGGGCAACCTCTCAGTAGACTGAACTACAAGCAGGCCAGCCATGAGCGGTAATACTGCACCCTCATGTGTCACACACTGCTGAGCCAAAGCTGCTTCAGGAGTCTGTTTAAAGGTAGCCTCGGGCACCGAGGACCGGCCATTAGTCAAAAGCTAATGGCTGTCTTTAATATGCAGAGTCATATAGACAGAGATTAACAAGGCAGTGACCCTCAACAGGCCGGATTAAAACAATAGTTTACGCAGTAGTCTTTGTTGAGCCGGCTATATATCACCTTCAGTATCAACACACCATAAGAGTGTTTCCATAGATTATACACACTCTCTTGTGGGTGTGTATACAGACGCCCTCAAGCAGGTCTGGCACTTTAGCAAATGGCAAGGGTTGTTTATGCCACAGTCAGCTGATAATCCCTCTGTTAGGCTAAACGCTGCCCTCAGAAGTATGAGATGCACACGCGCCCCACACGTGGGCACACACACACACACACACGCAAAATCACGTGTTTAAAATACAGTGAGTGGATGCGTTATCTACTTCAAAGGTCATTATGATGAACACGAGTTAAAGGATACGGCTGGAGTTATTCTACATTTCTATTATTGTCCATGAAAAGATCAAAACCATCAATGCCTTAATTTAACTCTCACCACCAAAGGTTTAACTCTTACACACTAACTCATGAACCCCGACCTATGTAACTGTCATTTTACAATAGGCAAGGTTTCACAAATGATGAATACAGACAAACACACAAAATGTACATGAACCCCTCTGAACATGCAGAACATCACATCAACAATGTTTCAATCTTCAGAAGCATGCCGGCCTTGTCTTTGTAAGAGCAACTCATCGGTCTGTTTGTCAGTGCTGACGAGTGGCGGTAACCCTGGCAACAGCTGCCGAGGCGCTGCTATCTCTTCTGCCTGCCCACTGATACCCATCGCACGCTCTCTCTCTCTCTCATGTAGTGAGTCATGGTGCTCGTCAACTTCCTGTGCAACAGCTCACTCCGATCCCCCATAGTGCACCAGGGATATGTTTTGTGTCGAGCACTAGTGTCGACATGTGCTTGTGCTACATATTAAATAATTGAAACGTTTGCTATTTTTATGGGTTTATCTGTTTCATCACGAATTAGTCTCTTTTTTTTTTCGTCACTGAATCAGTGCGTAAGTTACAAATAAAATATAACCATTTCACGATTTCTCAAAAAACCTTTGAGATGATTTAGTTCAGTATTTTACAAGAGTTGACCTCCAATAATACATCACTTCTTCTAATGTGGTTTTGCAACTTTCTCTGACGTTTCCCACCAGGTGACACGTGGTACGTATGAAAAACTGAAGATGTTATTGGTTCAAGCGTCACAGCTAAACTGGACCCTTGCACATACAATACATGCATATGTGTGAGCTTTAACACGAATAATAAATAAATAATAATGATATACGCATACTCTCACACTCATAAGAATACCTGCACAATTTCAATCTTCTGTCTTCTTACCCTGCCAGGGTTTTTCCTCGTGAGACCGGCTGTCCATGCGTTTGTGTGATACATGCGTACAGGTGGAAGATTGCTATGTTGTTTGGAGCCAGCGCTGTGAGCCAGGGACTTCCAGCATCCGATATGCAGAGAAGATAAGGTCTGTTTGAAAGGCTAGCCACTCGGGTTAGCCAAGACCCATTCATGGCCAATAACAGCTGGCTTGGCACACACACACCTTCTCATCTGTCTGATCTGGCCCCAGACTCTGACAGCAGATCATAATCACATCCATTCAAGATTCAATCACATGCTTCTGGAACAGAGAGACGGGTGAATGAGAAGTATACGTCTTCGGCGAAGCAGAGTGCCTTTTCATTGATGTTGAATGACTTCTTAGAGTCACGTTGGTGGGATACACAGATGCAAATGCAATGAAAGTTTAGATCGTGGGTATAAATTTGTGTCAGTGTGCACGTGCGTGTGGCCCACCACCACGAAATGTGAGCACAGTTCAGAAAAAAGAAATCTCCAGGAACAGGTCACCAAATGCAACCAAAGATAAGTGAACACAGAACCAAAAAGCAGCACTGCTTCCCTTTGCTCAGACACACCCAGAGATAACAGAGCACTTTTGCTCGCTTGAAGATGCAAAAAAAGTGCCAGACCTACTGCGGGTGTCTGTACTTACTATAAATAGTCGTGTCTACTTCTACAATTTAAAAATGTTTGTGCACAAATGATTCAAACAGGTCTTTTGCACGTTTGCGTTGAAATTCCCCGTGTCTTTGACAACAATGGATGCGTTTATTTCATGAGCTGCATTAGCTTGCTAGTACAGTTTTTGACCTTTATCGTGTCTTACACTAAATAATTATACAAGCTTGCTGCTTCCTAAATGCTGATAGAAACTGACATATGTTCACTATTGGCAAACTTTTCTCAGTAAAGGAAAGCAATTGAGTAATGCAAGTACTGTACTTAAGTACAGTTTTAAGAGCTTTAGTTGCCGGTTCATTTGACATACAAAGCATCTTATCAACAACTAAAATATGATGCATTTCTATAGATGTAACCATCCATCAGCATAAAGTAGTTCAAATCAGCCAAACCTAGATGTTTATCCATCAATATTAATAATCCATTGATTTATAACAGTATAAAATGTGGGGCCATTTAGTATAATGAGAACTTTTCTGCGTTTTACTTGTATTCTACATTGTTGTAATTTTACTTTTACTTAAGTTAAGGATTTGAGTACTTTTCTCATCATTGCTTGTTTTGTACATCTTTCATTCGATAGACATTTATTGTGGTAAAAATAGCTCTTTTGTAAGTAATCAAAAGAAAAGTATGAAGCAGAAAAGAGGAGGCCTAATTGTAGGCGTAGTGCCATTTATATTTTGGTCCATGGATGATGTGTTAAACAGCTACTTAATACCAACAATAGAACACCCAGTGCAATTGAACCTATCTCCCTACCGCAACGAAGGAAATCTAATTGCATATCGGGACATTCAGCTGTATACGAACTATATCTTTTTGCCTGGAGGTAGAGAACCGAGAGCATGTGCATGATAAACTTCTGTGCCAAACAAGACTTGTAAACATTGAAAGCCACATGACCTGTAACATTTGTATTCCTCAAAATATGATGAATGAATCTTTTCAGAAATATAAACTTGCTCCAAGCAATGCAACTCGTCGTTCCTTACTCAACAAAGCTGTCTTAAGATCCTCATTTACAAAACGCATATGCAAACACAAAGAAAGAGGCATGTTTACACAGATTGAGAAGTCCTAACTATATCCTGTGGAAAAAAAGAAAAGAACACATCACAGAGAGATAGAAGGTGCAAGAAGATGCTGCTGCTGATTTTAGATTATATCTGTCGGTTAATTTATCTTGTGAGAGAGGATTGTGACATTTATGGCAGGAAGAAGGCCTTCCAAGGGTTTGAGGGCATGGCAGAAGCACAGAGATGGAGACTGTAACCGAGGCCAGGACAACGCTGGAGATGACTGGGTTTGGGGCCTCTGGGAATTGGTGAAGCCCTGTGGAGCCAGCGGTGGCTTAGGTTTCTGCCCTGACACATTCGCAAGAGCTACAACAACAACACACACACACACACACACTCACACACATACTCACACACACACTCACACTTAAACCTGCAAAAATCTGAGCATGTGGCGTCACGCACAAGCAAACAACATACACAAACAAACATTCATTTCATATGCATGCACGCACGCACACACACACACACACACACACACCTACACACACACACACACACACACTGTAGTACATGGGTACAGCGAAGTCTCAATTTAGCTTCTTCACTTCAGAGAAAATGAGAGCTATCAGCAATGAGTTACGCTAGTGGTGCAGAGTTCCATGGACTGTAATGATGCATAAAACATCCAACAACCACTGATGTATTTTGCTTTTAATTATTGCTTGGCACATAGTGTGTGTGTGTGTGTGAGTGTGTGTGTGTGTGTGTGTGTGTGTGTGTGTGTGTGTGTGTGTGTGTGTGTGTGTGTGTGTGTGTGTGTGTGTGTGTGTGTGTGTGAGAGAAAGTGTGGGAGCGGGACCCACAGAGTGCACTGACAGGGCAGAGATACTTCCACCCTCACTTGTACGTCGCAACACAACAGCAAACCACAAAGTCACTTCCGCTACCTCTGCTGGAATGAAAGGTCAAATATGAACCAGTCCAGTTCCCTTTGACAACATATCTTGTCTCTAAAATATGTAATTTCTATTTTTTGCTTTGCTGTGCAGATTCTTTACAATACTTTAAAAAGACGTAGCATGGGCATGAACAAAAAAAGGCAACTTCAGCAAAAAAAAAAAAAAAAAATTCTTAAACTAGAATAATGCACCCTTTGACTCTGGTTAAATTACTTTTTATAGCTTTAGATCAATATTTGTTTAAATCTCACTTGGTCATTATATGTTGTATTTTCGGTGTATGCTTTCATATCTTTTCCACTCATTCAGAAGCTGCTTTCGGACATTGACCGTCTTACTGTACAGAACTAATCTATCATGTTGCAACATGCAGACGTTTCAGTGTTCCTTTAAACCAACACGAAATTACACGTTACTGTTGCAAAATCTGCATTACAAAATCTGACCACACTAGCAAAAAAAAAAAAAAAAAGATATATTTTAGAATGATTTGATCAAGTGAAGTGAGCAAAAGCAGCTTTCATAAGAACTCCATTCTTCTCTATGGAGGTGAAGTGAAACTGGTCACAGAGATAGAACACCGCAGCAGCCGAAAGCTAAAGGTCCCGACCCCCGGGTCAGCTGAGCTGCAGCATGTGTGGGACTCAAAAAAGCAGCAGTAGAGAGAAGCCTCCTGACGCTGGCCGCCTTGTGTGGCTTCCCCATCGGTCGCTGCTTCCCTGTCTGCAGGGGAAGCAGGACAGTGCCAGTGTGCAATGTTTTATGAGCTGGTCTCAACCAAACTCACCACATTCCCACAAGCATTGCACTGGAGGACGTGACTCTGGCCACGCAGCGGCTACAGCCAGACCACAGGGAGCATGCACCGTGCATCATAACACATACACACACATATATACTTATACTGTATGTATTTGTGCACATTTCAGACTGGGGCAGAAGGTTTGACTCGCCAGACTCTCCGTTAAATCACGAGAAACTGCACTAGTTTTGTTTAATTAATGAGGAATAATGAATCATCAGGCGCTGGATTCAGTCAATTTACGCGATGAAGTGCTTTAAAGTCAAGATTCACTAACTGGCTCATTCTGGAGCTTTCAGTTGTAGCTCATGGCCTTCTTCAGCAAATGGAAACTTGCTCACAAACACATGACACCTTAGCAAGTCTTTTTTCTACCACAGGCATGTGTTTCGAGGGTCGAAAATGAAACCGACCGTAATCCTCAATGTACACCATCATTTTGTGTTCAATCACAATCTATTTGTCTAACACTTTAATATTTCCTGTATGTTTTGCGCCTGCTCATTTTGTTTGTGGTGTTCTCTCTATTTTGTATTTGGGGTATCACTTATGAGTCAACCCCCGCATGTAACTTTGTTTACTTCCCAGACTATCACGTCGGACTCGACTGAGCCACTGTTGATTTTTTGGTTACGATTTTGATCACGGCAACCAAATCTTTATTTAAAAGACGGAAATTATCAAATTTTGTATTGGAAAGAGAAAAGGTGAAAGTAAGGAGAAAATGGTCACCATAGATCATGTTATATATTTCAGAGCTGCATTTGAAAGAGGTTTTCCATGAGGCTATGGAAACTATCAGTTGACAGCATCTGTTTCCTAGATAGCAACTTAAAGTTACTACGTGGAGTTTATGACCACTAATAGCACAATGTGCATGATACATACGAAAATGTCCCCATATCAGGCACGCTTACAAGGACGCCAAATGAAGTATGATGCTCGTCATACTTGATATTTTTCTTGCTTCTTTGACTTTCTTTCGCTACCTAACCTTTGAGCTCCGGGACTATACTCTCTGGTTGAGAAGAAGAGCTGGTAACGAGAATATGTTGGCCCCCTCACCATGTGAGAGTCCTTTGTACCTTAACTCTGGCCAAATATTGCTCCCTACTCGTATAAACTAGTCTATAAATCTATGAAGGGTGGACGTGTAGAATTCCAGAGGCCTTTCCTGACGGTCACACAGTCAAGTGCCATATACTTTAATAAAACAGAGGTTTCCGTGTTATGCTTTCTCTGCAACATGGTACTTAAATAAAAAGCGATAAATACTTGACAGTACTGTGAAAATCATGAGCGCAAATCACCATGATCTACCACCCCCCCCGACTCAGATTGGAAAGTATGAAGCATTCGGTGGGTTTTGAGTGTGTGTTGGCATATCCTGCGTGAGGTTGACCAGAGATAGATTACACACCCAGAGTGTGTGGTTGCCTATGCTGCAGCCAACCAGCAGTGGTTTAGATTGTAACTAAATCATTTTATATATCGCAGCCATATCTGCTCTTCCTATGGCAGTTAGGAGCCGCAACAACCGTCTCAAGCCACACAGTCACTGCAGGAATGTACAGTTACACAAACTGGGTGTTTCAACAACTTTAACAAGCAAATTCCAGCTACTCACACATATAAAGAATTAGTGTATGGTACTAAATAGGAGCTAGGCCAACAGCTGACACAATGAGATGTATACAACATATACCTGCAACGTGCATTCAATATAACTCAGCATGACAGTGACATCCTTTCCACTGCAGGTGCTGAGAGCACAGAGGTCTTGCAAGATGCATCCAAACAACACGTTGCTGGTCTCAGTGGAACATACATCCATTCCATCCAGTATCCACTTATTACATCTTTATCTCCAAGAAGAGAGACTGAAGCTTTTAAAGTCATGGAGAGGAAGCAAGGCTGGGTCCCCTGAGGAGACTAATTGACTAATTGAAAAAGGTCTATGTGTTTCCGATGTGCCTATTTGTTATACGGGGATGTATTATTTAAAACATAATAATGTGCTGGAGCTGTCAGTAAGATTTTGTCAGACCAACACTGACATCTGTTGGTGGCCTTATCTCTAAACGTGTAGAAAGAAAGAGGTTCCATCAACGCTTCTACTCAAACATTCGGTCATATTTGGGGTTAGCCCTTAAAAAAGCAATTATGACAAGGAATAATGAATTAATGAAATGTAGTATCCCAAGAGTTTTAAAAACATCCCACAGTGAACTGGAGATACAAGTAGATCACTCAGTGTACTTGTAGAAAATGTATTGAACAGAGATGTCTTTTGACTCCAGGGAATTTAAATGGCAATAAATCAAAGGTTAGGGTAACATTCACCACATTGTAAATATGTGTCAGCTGTTAATACATGCAGTCCAAGGACATCTGAGTTGTTTTTGTTGAACATTGAAACAGATGCCCAAAGAGTCAACACCTAATTCAACTCTGTTAGAATGATTGCTGGTTGAAGCACTGCTATAAATAATCATCAACCGATATCATCTTGGTCGGTGTTGTTGAAATCGTGGAAAATGTGGCATTTGTCCCCTCCATTATTTATATCACAAGTATGTTTGACAACATAAGCTATTTTTAAGAAGGTGATGTGTGCAGATACATTTATAAAAATGCGAATATTTCTGGGCCCGGTCTACGGGGCACTTATGTAAGACATGGAGGTGGCATGAAGCAGCACATCTCCAGCTCCGTCTATAACAGCACCTTTCTGTGTTCCTCTGTCAAGGTTAGCTCGGGGAAATAATACAAAGATGTGTGTGCGTGTGAGAGGGGGGTGGGGGGTGAGTCATCTGGATGAGTCATGTGAGGTGTGTGTGTGTGGACAGCTCTGGTAAAGGATGGCTAGGGAGACGCAGACTGGGGTGTGGAGGCCAGAGTGGTAAAGTGTCTCGGTGCTCCATGTGACTTAATCAAACCATGGTTAAAGATAACAGACATGTTAAGTTGCGGTCTTTGGACAAATGAGCATTCTATATTCTGTATTGCTGCCTGATACATTTTTAATGTATTCCCTATCGAGACAGAATGACGAATACAGTTTAATATCATTCATACCAGCTCCGACTTGCAGTATGTGTTTATAACCAGCAGGGGGCCCCTGAATATGCATCATCTCAAAGGGAGCCATGCAGAAGAGGAACAGAAAGAGTCTAGGGACTGTGAGAAAGTTTCACTCGAAAAAGGCAGCCAGATAAGAGGAATGAGATGTGTTTTCAAGACAAGCTGCTTCAGAGAATTTGGGTGTCTGGAAATTGTCATAGCGGTATTTAATTTTCTCACCCTCTCTCTCGACGGTCCTTTCCATCCCTTAGAGAATAAATTCACATCAAAGACAGCTGTATTTCCCTGAGGCTATACGCCTCTCACTTCCCATCACATCCTTATAACCTAGGTATACATGGTAATGTATGTCACTCATTCAAACCACGACTCAAAATATTTACATACTGTCTTAAGAGGAAAGGGGGTGAACATCAGGCATCATGATGCACTGGCTGCTGATAGGACGACACATTCTGATGGGCTAAAAAGATGTTTCCCCCCCCACTCTCTCTTCTACAGAACCCACACCTGTACCGGTGAATGAACAGTCACGTCTGATGGAATCAAACTGCCTTCGGGTGATCCGGTTTAATTAATTCTCACCCACTTACACTGGCTTTCTAAAAGGGTGGGGGTGAGTTACGAAGGAGGAGGAGGGGAGTTGGGGGGTGTGATGAAAGATTCATGAGCAGTCGTGATGTTAGAATGAGGATAGGGGTTCTATGTCAATGCTAGTGAAAGGGATGCTGTGACCACATGATTCCCCAAATAAATATGCATGAGAACCACATACATATGCATCACAATGCACATAATTCAGAGGAATGAGTATGTGGAACCGCATATAGTGGGGAGAATACCCTCATTGCTTTGCTTCAGTGTTTCACTGAGCAACGGGTAATTCCCTATTTTGACAACGTGCTGGAGCACCACTGTTGACATGGCTCCAGGCCTTCAGTTCTAACAAGCTGCAGATTGGAAACCAGGCTGAATCATTGTCAATGTTTAGTGCATGTAAAACTATGCAGCTGTGGTGAAATGAAGTACAGAGATGAGGAAAGAAGGAAAGAGACTGACTGAGTGGGAAGGGAAGAGGAAGAAGAAAAAAAACGAGAAGGGGGAACGAGCAGGAAGAGGAAGAGTGGTAAAGCAGAATACTGATTAGTGGTGTGTGCGAGAAAAGGGGGGGGGGGGTGGACAGGTAGGGCAGAAGCAGCACTCTGCAGGTGAATTCTGAGCATTGTGGGGTCTCGCTCTCCCTTTCTTTCTATCTGCAAAACGATGCTCGTGTAACCGGCACGAAGAGAAATGAACAGATATGGGCCGGATGGAAAGAGATGAGGAACTAGATAGAGAGGGAGTGTGGAGAATAGCAAGAGAATTAAAAGATGGTAGTAGTGAAGGGGGAGAGTCACTTACACTTGCAGAATAGAAATGACGCAAGGGATCAGACAATGTGTGCAGAGACGTTCCCTGGACATCAAAGTGGCGTCCCCACAGTCTTCTGCCTCTGCTCTCACTATCTGTCTCTTCTTTTTCTCCCCCCGACTGCTGCATTGGAGAGCAGATTTCAGAGGGGGGGGGGGGGGGGGGGGGTGAAATGAGCAGAAGAACACGAGCTGACCTGAGATTTTTACTCCCAGTGACGTACTACTTTTTCATACTTAATTCATGACACCCCTGTGAGAGCATTGACGGCTGGTTCTGGCGTTTGTGTGTTTGTGTGTAAGCGTACGGACCAACGCTACCTTTGATACTGTATGACTTATTAATGTTTGGTTCATTAGTTTGTATAACTCATCACATCGTCACGTCTCCCTTCTTGATAACTTTCTGGACCTTTGGGAGATTTGGGCCTCGGGATTTAATGGAGATGGTGAAGAAATAGCTTGTCGAAAACCTAAATCTAAATTATTAATATTATTAAATCACAAGTGATATTCAATCAACATTCATCAAATAAGTAATCAAGTTGGTAAACTGGTTACTATAAATAACATTACAGGGATGCTGCAATTCTTGTTCCGATTCTGCAAAGACAATGTTTATGGAGTTCATAATGTTCAATTTGAGACTGTCAATTTTGGAACCAGGCTTTGCGGCGTTGTTGTATTGGGTTTTTGTTTTACTGTAAGGTGTATTTGTTATTTTGTCCAGCCCATGGATATCCCGAACACAAAGTAATCCATTTGACTCAGGTGAAGAAACAGCTGCCCTGGACATACTGTTGACATGAAAAGCTAAGCGACAGGCTTAAGAGCTCCATAGGATGAACTTCCTGTCAGTCACATACTGTAGGGTCATTGCCATACTGTCCACGGACAGTATTGTTCTGTCAACCCCACAAGTGATGCCCCTCTTTATAATAATGCCTGTACAAAGTGTTTGTTCATCAATCCATCCTGTGTAACTCTTGTTCTTTATCCCGTAGAAATATACCTCCTCTGTCGCTCTCACGAAACAAGTGCATCATCGCTGTCACTCCCTCCCTCTTCCATTAACTGCAGCTTTCTCGCTTGTACACGCACACATAGAAAATCAGGCATCACTAGCCAATGAAGCAACACCACCTATGAGAAGGAGAGAAGTACAGTGAGATAAGCAGAATAAAAGAAAATAGGAAAGGTATTGCAAAGATAGGAACATGTTGAGAACGCATTATCGTTGATCATTGTATAATCATACACCGGTTACACCTTTGTCTTATTTACAAGTCATTTTTTGATGGGTGCTTACCTTCCATCTTCTTGGCTTACATCCTCCAACAATCTACAACAAAACACATTTCACGAAGTTTAGTTTATGTTTAACTGTCCTGTAAAGTTGATTATATTGTAAAAAAAACACACAACTGCTGTAATTTTAATTACAGACAATACTTTCAAACAGATATTCATGAATGATCATGAATTCTTCTTCTCTGATTGTTTTGTTTGTAATGTTTTAGGGGCCTCAATAGGAAAAAGAATCCACTGATATGAATTACTTTTTAAAAGCTGAACAGTGACACACCAGATAGAGATCAATTTCTGTATTCTCTGTTATAAACGTTTGTGCACGACACAATCGGGACTAGTGCAGGTGGATAAAGTGTCACAAGTGGTGGAAGCGTTTGTTTGAGGCCGTGACAGTGAGCGATTGGGTCGGCGAGGAAAGGATGGAGGTGACAGTCAGAGTGAAACACAGAGAAAGAGTAAGGGAGGGAGAGAGGCAGCAAGGAGTATCCTCAAAGTTGTGGTTCATGCGTTTCTATTGGCTGAATCATCATCCCAAACTGCCTGCTTCTGCAACTGCAACTGCAACTGTGTGTGAAACTGATGCTCGGGGCACAATAATCTGTTATGCGGGTCATATTGCTCCATTGCTGCATAAACTATTGAACTCAATGATTCTAGTGAGTTCTAGATTCTGACTTAATCATGAGTTTCTCCCAAGACAAAAATTGTCTTTAATATCCAAAAGAGAGACACCAGAATTAGGCCATAAAGAGAGCAGAGACCTCTCCGAAAGCAGACAATGTGACTCGTTAAACACTCGTGTAACTGAGGATGTTAATACGCTATAAATAAGCCACTCTCAGCTTTTACTGTGACAAGCAAAAATGAGCGCAGTGAGAAGATTCTAAACATACCAAGTCAAAGAGTTTAGAAAGGTCTGACTGAAATAGGCTCAACAATCTCCACTCACTTGTTCTAAAGCTTCCAATCATGGGCAATATTACTTCTCTATTTTGTTACTTATTTTACTAAATTCATCTTACTTTACTGTTGTTCTAATAGGCCCTGGTGTTAACAATACCTCTTTTGACTCTTGTTCTTATTCTTATGTTGCTGTAATACTTTTTTATTGTAGTTTACTTATTTTAGTAAATGTATCTTGCTCCTATTGCTATTCTTCTTCATTATTCTAAACCCTTTCAGGACCTCTAATCCACCTTTCAAAGTTCAGGTTCATTCTTGACCTAATGACCAAACGCTCTCCCCACTCAAGCCCCACTACCTCAACTTGTTCTAGAGTTTGTACAGCCTTCATTAGCAGATGAAGGTTGTTCATCTATCATCGAACTGTAGATGTTCAAAGTTTCCATTATTCTGATCGCTCAATCACCTATTCTGGAGCTTCTTTTCACCAGCTTCTATATCACCTAAATAGTAAATACATCACCAAAATGTCTCCAAAGCGCATGAGAAAAAACGGTTTTGACTGAAGTGATCATCTGTCTGACTAAAGGCAAAATCACGACACATTCGAGTCAGTATTTGTTCTGCACTGCTTCTCACATACATCAGAATTGAACAGGGGCAGTGATCCGATTGTACACATGAATATCAGTTTGCTGTTCATTAGATAGTCATACTCGTCAGCCTGGATAAACAGTTGCAGCTTTCTAAAGTCTGAGAAAGTAACCGTGATGATGTAATCAGGTCAGAGACATTATGGGCTTTGTTGTCAGTCAGGTTATCTCAGCCTCTGCTGCTTTGATTTTGACCCTTCGTCTTTAAATCAGTTTTTCACAAACATCCCAACTTGATATAAGTAAAATACTAAATTGTTGTACTACCCCTTTAAAGGCAAGATAGAGCAGATGCAGTGGAGTCCCACAGCTCCATGGTGCCTCTCGGAGATGATCCAGGAATGACAAATGTGTTTTTGAGCAGAGGAGGGCACATGGCAGGTTCAGGGAAGGAAGATAATTACTGATCATCTACTTGGCACAAACACACAAATGTACACACAAGTCAAGCAGACAAATAGTTTAAAAAGCCAAACAACAACATGGTCGAGGTGACTAATAGTTAAGTTCACTTTTCCTGCTTCCGCCTGTGAGATTTGATGTTCATGCCTCTTTGGCGCACACGCTTGTACCCTTCGAAAACAACTTTCTGGGGGACAATTCATCAAATAGTCTGAAACGAGCTTGACAAAGACAAGCACGACTACGAAGTAGCATAACCAATAAAAAGTCAAAGAATGTCCCCCATCACCCCTACACACTCCTCTCTCCTCTTTTTTCTCTCCCTCTCTTCCTCCCGCCCCTCACGGAACTCTGAGCATCCTCCTGTTGACTAAATGTCCTCGATGACGTCAGAGTCGACGTACATCATCCATGTAAGTGATGCTTCTGAATGAATGAGTGTCCCCTCCCATCTCCATTACTACTACGGGATGTCTATAAGAGCAGGTCGCCGGGACAGCCCGCTGAATTTCATGACGGCTGTGAGGTGCAGGAGCAAGAAGCGAGATTGAAAGATAAATCTAAATTCGAACTACTTCTGCCGAAAATTACGCACCAGTGCTGACCATGAGGTTAGGTAGGACAATACTTTGATATGTGAACACATTTGCCGCCGTTAAGTTGTAATGTGACGAGGTAGGAAATGGTAAAACTGTGCTTTCTTTTTAGTTTTAATCAAGTCTTAAACTAAAGAAATCTCAGCTGGGCCGAAGAAGACCAAGAGGTAAGTTGTCCTTTTCATTGTGCCATTTGTTTTTGTCGTATGCACATTTTGATTACAGCAGCGGTCTTGATCCACGTGTGGCAATAAATTATAACAAGGGTGAGCTTGTTAAATCGGCGTACGCTCATTCTTTTTCCCGTCAGCGAATTTCCCTCTGCGTGCCATGTCGTGAATCTACGGTAGATTACGGCGGCTGGAAGTTACTGCAGTGTGAGTCACTTTGGCGCACATGGGCAGTGACAACTGTAGAAAAGGATGGGATGTCTTGTAGGGTGTAGGCTGCGCTGACTGCATGTTAACCAGGCTGCATCCCCGCAGAAAGTCAATAGCGAATCACGACATGCGGTTGATATGTATGAATATTTTTCAAGGGTATCAGCCGTTGTGGGACGTGTCCTGTCGGGCTGCTTCGATGACTCATTAATACCTAACAGAGCCAAGAGTGCTTGTAAGAGTTAAGGTGAACCAAAACATAAAACACACAGTCAACCGTAGGTATCCGTTAGTGTTACGGTGGAGAGACCTACTTTAAATAAAGTGACCTATTTTTATAGCTTCGGCGAGCAGATCTCCTCTCCCTGGTTCGGCAGGTGTTTTCCCCCTTTTCTTTCATGTTGAAATGACATCGTGACGCGTTGTTGAGATGAAGTCAATTTTGCGTCATTCCTGCGCACATGCAGACGTCTCCCGATCACCCGTCAGATGGCTTTAAAGACACAGCGCGAGTCGCCTATATACGTCTACAGCCTGCATTGCGATGTGTCTCTATCGGTGGAGAAGGGGTGAGGGGGTGGGAAGCCCAGGGGGTCTGATGAAAACTCCCCAGTGTAACTCCTGGAGGGGGCTATGACCAGAATTACAATGAGCGTGGTTCAACAACCTCTCCAGCTGTCTCGTGTCCGGCTGCGCAGGGTACATTCACAGCGGAAATAACATGGGGCATAAAAAAAGATCAGCGATACACTTTTGAAGATCTTTCAAAGGCGCTGGAATAACCAGCGGCTCAGACAGCCGCGTGGCGCTGTCCATGGTGCTGAACGTGGTCTGTGGGTTGACCCTCATGGGGGCTAAATAAAAAAAACAACATTGTGATAAACTACGAAGCTGCAGTTTCTAATACACAAACATCAACAATAAGACTTTGTGTCCATGCAGTCAGTGAACCATCCAAGATTTCTCCATACAGAATAATATTACAGACATCTTAAAAATTAGATTTTGTTACCATATTTCCTTATCAGTTCACCAGTAGGAATATTGTAAACTTTCCAGCCTCTACCGGGCATGTGTATGCCTCTGACAAATAGAGAGGCACATCTCTAGAGATATTTAGGGCTCACGCAGCAGCACTGTTGGTCGGTCAGCAGAAGATTTTCAGGACCATGGACAGCGACAAGAGTCCAGATACTTTGTCACAGAGCAAATTGGTCTACTTTCGATGAATAAGAATAACAAAGATCAGATTTTAAAATGTAGTTCAGAGCTGCACTTTGATAACTGTTAATGCTAATGGAAGTAGGGCCTAACTGGTAGTGACACGGACAAAAATATGATACAGGAACAAGTCCAAGTCTGTGGTAACCTCTGGTGACACTTGAGTGGCAACTTTTGTACTTGCACACTCACATTGCTCCTTTCCCTTTCGTCCTCGCCTATCTAGATTCCTTTCGGAGAAAAATAGTCCAAACACACAAATCCCTACAGTCAACACTTTACACAGCTTCAAACTGCCTAAACAGTCAGCACACACATCAGAGGAGCGCTTGTGAGTCCTCAAATTTCCGGACTGCTGACGTCAGTCCTGGAGTTACGGAGTTGAGCTTGCATAAGCCACCAGTCCACCCTGCGCTCCCATCCGTCCATATCCTGTGGATGACTCATAATCGGCAAGGAAATCAATACTACAAACACAACAAGTGGGCCATGTAACCATCAGTCTGGCCACACGTAGCCTCAGGCCTCTGGCTGGAAAGGCTATTATGTGTGCAACTGTGAGCTTTGTGTCATGATGTATAATCTGATTTGGCTGATGACTGTGTAGTGCACCTCAGAGATATGCCAGGTGATTATAAAGAGCGCTTAAAGTGCTAATTTTCCTTCGCAGCTGACATTTATTTCTTTAGGAATTGCAATCATAGATGACATTTAATTGTTGAACAAAGGCCAGCATTGTGGTGTCTCTCTCGCTCTGCACACTCCACCTTTCCCTCTGCATGTTGTTACCAGCTTGTATGCTTTCTTATTCTAATTTAATTACATGCTGCTGCTCTGTCCTATCAGTCAGTGCATCAATACCTTGGCTCTAGACTGCTTACTGCTAAAACTCCTCCAAAAGTACAGTAACAGTCTACAGTCATGGCTACTGACGTCTGGCAAACCTCTGCTCTGTGTGCTAAAATTCATCTTTGTGACGAGTGTGAAGATGCTGCTGTGCCGTATGAGGCTTCCTGTCGGAGCCCAGCACTACTGAAGGCTGCATCACCAGCATCATCAAACCAGCGAGGACGTCAGCGGTTACCGCAGCCAATCATATTCCTCCCGCTGTCTCCATGGTGACCGTGGCATTAGATTGTTACTGTAGCAACACCACCACTGGTAACAGTCTACAGCCATGGTCGCTAGGGGGCAAAACACACATCTGAACTCGAGCGGTGCAAAAGAGACACAAGACATACGGGAATCAGCAAGAGAGGGAAAGTGACCAAAGAAAAGTGTACGGTTTGAATCACACAAATAATTGAATTGACAAGAACATATTTTACAGCATTTAATGTGGAGTGTATCATTTTCTCATTCAATTGATCAACAAACCACCTAAATGGTGGTAGAAAATACAAGTATATCACGTATATATCTATATATATATATATATAGATAGAGGAGTAACTACAAGTAACTGAACTTTAAGAACCTGACCATGATATAAGCACAGAGGTAGATATCCTTACATGTAAGAGATGTTATGGAAAGGACAACATATTTGAATATCTTTAAAAAAGGCTTCACATATCTGCTGCACATTTGAGACAGAATATTACAGTATACCCACATCCTGGAGGGGGGAGGACTCCTTGACAGGTAGATGGAAGTCTTGGGTTCGGAAGTTTTACCAGAGCAGCAGTGTCAGGGAAAGGCTACCTGTAAAGTCCTAATGAAAACTAATCCACTCCTGCCAGCAAAAGAGCTCAGGGAACCTCCCGAAACTGCTGTTGATGCTGATATTCACTCCTCATCAGAGGTCCATTTTCTTTTTTGTCAAATTCCTTATGAAAGTTGTTGGCTTTAATGATTCCTGAACTAAGTTCACCTTTCATGGATATGCATATCTGAATAAGTCCCATGTAATGTCTAATTTCTTATCAATAAATTGATTAATCATTACCATATGAGACTTTGTATCTTTGTCAGTCATAACCTAATTTTCTCTGCACTGTAAGACTCCACATGCTCTCCACATAAACTCTTACTGTTCAGAGACCAGGACTCAGAACATGAAACTGGCACCATTGCTGGTTATAACAATCAACTTGACTTTAATTTCCACGATTTACTCGGTAAAGTTTGAAAGATTGCATCTTGCTTCATCAGCAGTCTTTGGCAACACAATAATAGATGAGGTACATGCTATAATCTACAATATAAATATACAGTGGAAGAAGTAATGTGTTACAAAGCATGTGTCTGAGTACAGATGTTGAACAAATACCTGAGCATAAAGAGATGCAAGACTAACATTAACTACCACATTCAGCACCACCGGTAAAATCAAATATTGTGTCAGAAAAGAGGTTTCATTGCGTTTGTTAAATATGTCGCAGCACTATCAGGATTTCTAACAGATCAATACATCACCAGTGAATGACACAAGACAGACAGTGGAATGAATCATCATGTTCAAAGCACATTTACATTAATATTTCCATCCATATGGCATATTATTAGCCACACTAATGGTGAGCTGGTAAAGGAACATGTAAGTATGTAGAGCAGTCCATCGGTGTCAGTGTCATCCCAACATAAGTTCCAACAGCTGCATAGTTATTCCAGCTTTTTAACAACGAGTCCGGGGCTGCTGCCACCATTAGACTCCATCAATGCTATTTCAATCGAATGATTTAGAAAGGGTCAGTATGCATATTCACAGATATCCAGGAACCAATCACACAATACTGTGATATAGTTTGTTGCTCTCAAGTAGCTCCAGGATGTACAATAATGTCCGTACAGTATTTAAGAACTGACGTTGACTTGGGTTTGGATAACATTAAGAAAAGAATAGACAGCAGGGGTGGTGTATTTGGCAGTGGAATAATTTGCCTAAATCGTGAAAAACTATGTACACAGAGTGTGGCTGCTTCTGCTTGTTTAATAAAATGTGTCATCTCACTAGAGTTAAGTAGGAATACAGCAAACTAATCATGGTTATGTTGTGTAAAGTGACAGTAAAACAATACATACTGCACCTTTCATTTATCTTAAATCAATTTATTCGTCAAGAAGAAGAATCCCAAGAATTCAGAATAATGTCTCGAAAGTTTATGACCTCACAGTTCTATTCGAAGAAAAACCTTCAAGTAAAGCAACAGAGGAAAATCAGTGGCCCCTTCCCACTAGATTGAGTACGAAGGGGCCACATTAATTACACAGAAACGGAAGATCACATCATGACAGGAAAACGCAGACAATCCACGGCAGGACAGAGTGGGTTGAGGAAGAAGGTGACTTTGTCACAGCCCTGTGCTGGGGTGGCTCTTGGCTGGATGATCAGGGACAGGCTGACCTCCCACGCAGCATTAGTCATCTCTTTACACCACTTATTATTTATTTGCCCACTAAAGAATCGTATTCAACCTTCTAGCAACCTTCCTTCACATTGCTGTTCGGCCGCCCAGGCATCTTCTCTCCCACACACACACACACAGAGTCAGCAGCCTCTAGACATCATCATTTATTGTTCAAATTTCCACAGGGATGCAGATCAAGGGCTTGTTAAACACATAGCTGCTAATCTCCACCGCGAGGATACGATTACCCAACTAAATCAAAGAAACATTTGCAATTAGACTAGTTTTAACATGAACACAACAGGCTGTTGACTAAGTTAACTGTTCTCCCTTCTGTCTAATTCTCCCTTCAAGGGACCTGTTCCCTTCACTTGCTAATCTAATTTGCTCTTACATTGCCTACCTGATGCTCCAGAGCAAAATGTGAAAACAACACACAATACGAAGGCTCAGCAAATCCAGCTTACTGTAGAACAAGCTACTTTTGGAGTTACACATGCTGTAAAATATGTGCAAAAGCAAAGACGAGCTTCCTATCTTCAGAAACATGTTAACTGAAATATCCAGAGCATGCAGACACACTTTGTACACCGACAACATGCAGCTCTTCTTCCGAGGCCCCTCCTGGGGAATTGAAATAACCAGGGGAACAGCTCTGAAACACAGACTTCTAGTCACTCTGTTGTGTATCTTATATACATGCCCTCGACTGCCACTCCTTTCCCTGCTCAGCCCCAGTCACATGTGGCCTTCTGAAGTCACAGTTTGCCTCAAAGCAACGCTGGTGGAAAAAAACAAATGTGCAAGAAAAAACTCCTCTTCTATTTTTTTGTTGTTGTAGTGAGTCATAACATAGATTTGATTTTTTCCACCCACGCCAGATTTATCAGAAAAGTTCAGTAATAATGACAAACATGAGAATCAGTTAAACTATGACAAACAAAGGGCTAGGATAGTGCATTTACTTAGCGAGTGGGTAAATGTAATTCAGAACTCTACTGTAAACACAAAACCTCATCTTCAAGCACTATTTACAAAACCTCTGAATCCTCTTGCAAAATGAAACTTTCGCCTCAAAACAGTTTTACCTGTGCTCAAAATCAAACACTGCTCTCAAATCATAAACAAAGTGATCAAAATAATATACACCGTCAAGCAGTCAGTAAACAATACACCAATAAATAGAAAGCACATTGTTCAAAACATATAGTTCTCAGGGAGAAGTCGATTTTTAATCTCAAAACAAATTTCATATGAACGAAAACATGTTATATTACAGTCGCTCAAAATTGATCAGAAATGACTACTGTGCTTTGCTCTTTGCAATTTCTTTTGTTCTTCCTCCTCTTTGTACCCCTATTTTTACAGTACTGTACCCTGCATCTCACAAACGTGTCCTTGGTCTCTGTGATACTGTAATTCTTGTTCTTTGTTGATATGAACCTGCAACCAGCAGTCAGTACTGTTACTGTAACAAATAGGAAGCACGATGTCCTCTCACATTGTTTCTTCTATCCATTCTCAGACTTTCTCCTTCCCACCTTCAACCACCTGTTTGCTCTCTAAACTGGCTTATATTGGTTGTGTCACATCATTTGATACAAGTGAAATCAATTTTGAGTGAAATCAATGACATGTGTTCTCTATTTCTATTTGATTGTTGCCACTTGTGTTTACCAGTATGGATGACATGTGCATTAGAGTGCAGAATGTGTTTTGAGACTGAGAATGTGTTTCGAGTTTTGCTGAAAAGTCGAAGTGAGATCTGCAAATTGTGTTTCACCATGTGACACAGTTTAAGGTATTGACAACAGACTGCACAATCAGCTAAATGAGTTCAGGCAACTGAGAACTTTGTTCAGCCAATGGGATTTAGTGTTTTAGCAATTGAGAAAAACTGCAAACAACTAAAAACATCTCGGGTGCTTACATACAGTATTTTACCGGCTCGCAGGTACCAGACCAAGCTACAGAAAAGCATTGACCCAGGCAACCAGTTCATATTTACTGAAATATATTATTCCAATTAACATGTCTGGTTGTGTGATGACGTGTGGTTGTCGAGAGGGCATTAGCTGATGGCTTTTGAGTCACATCACAGCTTCCTGTTGCTACGCAAACAAGCGCTGGGGCACCAATGGCAACCAGCTGGCCGTGCAGTCAGGGTATATCACGGTATCACCGTGAGCAGTGCATTACCTGAGCACCCCGCTGTGTAAAGCACAGGCTCAAACCCGCCACCTCTGCAGAGTCCTAATAAACATGTCACGAATTCTCGATGGTGAGCTGCGCCCTCTGGACAAGAAACTGGGTGCTGATGGCAGAGGAAGTGTGATGGCGAACACGTTCAGAACAGGCAGGGAGCAGCCCGGGAGAATGAAGGAAACGGGACGCCAAGGAGGATGAAAGAGCGGGGAATCGAATTGCTACCACATCTGGAAAGAATTGCATACACCAGTTCCAGAGGTACGCTGGGTTCTCTCATGCTGCCATGCCCAGCAGAGCCTTTCCACAGTGAAGAAGTGTGTGACTCGAATGCCTTACAGGACTGCAAATAAGCTATGCAAACAGTGCCACCTAGTGGTCACTCAGCGGTCTGCATAGCTGGTACGGAATCTGAGAGAAGAGACTGATTGGGGTTTACATTACGCGCAAAGCCGCGAGTCAGCGACTGGCAGAGCAAAAACAGATCAGTGGATCAGACAAGTAAACACAATATGCTTTGAAATAGATCCACCCAACTGCTCAGAAATGCACTTTTATGGAGTTTAGGAGAATTGGTGCAACTTCACGATTTTGTGTTTTCTCTATTTCCCACATGCAGGGTTATGATTTTTTTCCACATTGTGCTCTACCAGGAGCAATTATGACTGTAAAATAGTTCAGTAGTGTTATTAAAACAAACAAGAACAAAGACTGCAGCAAGTTGATAAAGGTCAGGCTGGGTCACACACACTGCATCAGTGTGGGACAATGCAACGACTAAACACACCAACAAGACATTTATGTCTCACTGGCACACTCAGCCATACATTGTACATTATATTTACAGAATCTTTATATTTAACTGCAATATTTCACAATAAATTACACTATTAGTACTTTGCAGGCTTTAACTGAGATATTTCACAATACTGTAATTGTATAGTGATATCAATGCAGGGGGGACGATTAAACAAAACATTTCAGTTTGAACTTGGTGAAGCATTGTGGGATTACTGAACTGTAATTCTACAACGCCATACTGCTCTGATCATCTGATGGGTGTTTTACTGTGAAATCAAATCCCCGTAAAATTCCATAACTATCTGTGAAGTCAAACCATACAGCTGTGATTTTAATATAATTTACAATAAAAATGTGACAGTAACTTGCTGTGAAATTAATGCAACGAGTAGCCAGTAATTTACTCTAATTCAGCACAATGTTTTAGTGTCTTTTGTATCTTGATCTTGTAAAATTCAAGAGGTTATTCTTAAAGATCGGCCTGCAAAATAAGTATTCTTTGACTTTCTTTGAAGCACGAAATAAAGATGATTATTTATTTCAAGCTTTTATTTAAAGTGTTGAATACCACATGTTTGGTGAAGGCTATTGAGGAGTAAGAGTAGACATTTGTTGATTATATTGCAATTTGTCAACATGGATCTATGTTTCCAAAGCAACAATCGATGGGATGGTTCCAAATCAATAATCAATGAGAATGAGAGTGAGAAGGAATTAGGATACAACACATTTATATACACACAAAAACTGAATATATTTAATATGATCTTCATGACTTTACAGATGTCTATGAATGATCTATCAAAAAGAAACACCATCTATGTTAAAAATGAGAATGTCACACATTTCAGAAATACTCATAAGATAATCAAACATTCTACAGTGGTATGCATACATTAAGGTGTTCAGACTTCTAGTTTATTGCAATGTAAGGGCCCTATTTGACTTCACAATTACAGTTTTTAAATCCCCTTTAATTCCATCTTTTGTGTCTTAAATGGTTTAAATTCTACAGCTATCACACAAAAGGTATGACTTGCCAGCTAGGACAGTTTTTAAAACATATCCTTTTTTTTCTGGTGTGAAAATCGGCAATTATTTAATATCTGAAGGCAAAACAAATCCTTAGGTTTGGAGATTAAAAACTGCACATATACTGTAGATGGGGAGAAGAGAAAGAGAGGATGTATTAAACTTCTCCCCTCTTTCCCCCCGGTAGAGTGCGTCAAAAAACAAATCAAACATCAACTGTGAGAGAGCTCTGCTGCCCAATAATTTATTCTTGGCCGCATCACACCCTGTACTATAGCAAGTACTGAGCTCTTCAAAATAACAGCCACTAGAGGGGCACGAGAGACACATGATGAGAAAGACATCTGGCGGGACGGGCTGCATCACACAGGCCTCTGTTGCCAAGGAGATACGATGGTGGAAAGCGACGAGAGAAGCCTAGTAGTTGTAGGCAAATAACAAAACTCACAGAAGATCATCCCCACTGGAGACTATGTGCTGCAATGTGGGGAGAATTCACAAGCTCTCGGGATCAGCTGGGGCCACAGCTCGCTGCTGTCAATCAGTGTGGCAGCCGAACAGCAATAGAGGGTTTATCTATTTATTTATTGACAGGCTCCTCCATCAATAAATAATGAGGATGGAGCGCAGTCGTGAATACAGTAGCACTGCGCTCATCTATAGGAACTCGCACTGTTTTTAAGACCGAGGGCTTAAAAAGAAGCCCATCCCTTCAGCATGGCACCGACTTCATCAAACACACTCGCACAAGAAGCAAGGTTCCATTTCAGATTTATTGTTGCAGTTTGACTGGACACCAAACTAAAGTGCATCACACAATATATCTATGATTGGAAGCATAGCATGAAGGGAAGACATACAGTGCTTTACCCAAGGACAGGCTGACTGCATTTGGCTAGATCCCCCCCCCCACATTAACACTTTCATTCTATTTAACATACTCAAGGTCACCTCACGTGTTCTCTCTATCACAAAAGCCGCGTGTGCATTGCAGAAGTGCCCACACGTTCCTGTGCAGGAAGATTTTCCATCTTAGCACACAGCAGAGAACGGCTCCTTCATGGGAATGTGACTCGCGTGAACATGCATGACCTCAGACACACAAGCTTTTCTCTCGGTTGCTTGCGTCGCGAGCTCTGAGCACATGCCGAAAACGTGATTAAGAGAAAATGAATTTGGTTTGATCTGCTGTTCTGTAAAATGAGGGATTATTTATGGCGTGGTAATCCATTTGAGGAGCGGCTGAAGGGCTCCTCTTGGCTTTAGCTCTGCTCACTGATAGACTGTCTGGACAAATACCCGCTCTCCCCTCTTCTGGCCTGACCTCCCTCCAGCCACTAGCAGAGGCAGCGGCACCGGCAGGCACGAGGCGAGTCAAAGACTGAGCTGGACACGATGTGTCATTTCCCTTGACAGCCACAGGGGGCGCACTGGTTCTGCGCACACTGCTTGGTAGGAAGGGCTGGCTCCGAGCCTGGTTTCTGCAGGCAGGCAGGCAGAGGGATGGCATTAACACTTGGAATAGTGACAGCACCTACCTCAGACAGATTAGTGGTAATATGAGGCAATATGGCGTCTGCAGGGTGTATTCACGCTACAGCAATTAACTGCATATCTAACTATCGTTCATACATTCATCAAATAAATGAGAACATTCATGATGCAAATCAAGGGCAATGTCAAAACCACGCCCTTTTGAGGGAGACATACAGATACATGGTCGTGTTGTTATTTTGCCACTGGGTGTCAGTGTGGCGACATACTGATAAAAGTAGTCACACACATGCTGAACACAGTGTGGTTCTCCTCTCTCCTCTGCCATTCATTCTTTTATCTCCCACCCCTTGCTTACCCGAGTCTGTCTGCGCGTGGGCCGCACAGGTTGGTTGTCAGGGTGGTTGGGCGCCCACGGTCCCAGGCTCTGATTGGAGTAGAAGTCCATGGGGTAGACTTCCTTCCAGTCAACCTCCTGTAGAGCTACAGCTGCCTGATAGATAGTGAGACGGATAATCACAAATAAGGTAAAGAAAGTGCAATACCAGCCCACTTAAATGGCCGTACACGATCCTGAAGTCCCCCCCTCCCCCCTCATCACTTAGTACTGTGTTTGCAGTTTTTGGACAAAGCAGCTGCAGGAAACCACACAGTGATGAGAAGTCGCAACAGACAAGACAGGTGTCATAATATTAAGCTTGGATAACAGGCAGAGTTGTCATGTTATCCCTATGCAGCTGCACTGCATGACACAACATCTGTTAGAGGAGAGCAACAGCACAGGCATGACAGTGCAGTGACATAAGTGCAGACTGCTCCGTATGGAAGGTAAGTGCCTGTGAATATTGATTCTGAATGAAAGAAGGAGCAGCTGAACGACTGAACAGATGAATCAACAAGCGTGCTGAATGAAGGAACAAATCATTTGATTATTGCATTTATTGCGTTCATTAATTCATCCACCTCCTCCTACATCTTTCAGACAAGTTCGACGGCAAGATCCAACTTGAGCATCATACAATTTGGGATAATTTCAATGATGTATGGAAATATGATGAGAAAGTCATGTGACGCACTGGAGAATTCAGTTCAAAGGAAATGAGAAAATGCAGCTTGAAAGTGATGAAATCTCTATTCTAGTGGGACATAATTCATCAGTGTTAGTTTGTTGCTGTGGTGTGTACCAACACCGATACTACTACCGAAGGTAGTGTACCGGCTGTATCTTCAAATAGAAACAGAAACACAACACTCCCGTAAACATGCTTATTTTTATACGTTCATGTGAACAAGAAACAAAAAGGATAATTGCAATGGCTGTGGAGATAGAGATATGATTTGACTTTTTCCAAGGAAGTACCAAAGATGTATCTTACAGAGGTTATTCTTTATATTGTTCCATATTTTACAAGTGTAACACAGGTGCCCACCAAACGTAGACCCCTTGTCCCAAGAGAACTTAAAGGCTTGTTTCTGAACCCCCTTTCTTTTATCAAAGCAACTTGTTCAAATACTGGAGCTGCACAGGCTGTCTGATATCTATATAAATAAACTAGTTTCCATAAACTGTACTCCACCAAAACACCTCTGCATGGGGTCAAACATAATATTTGAATGGCTGCAGATGATGTAGATTGTAAAGTTTTGGTTTGAGAGGACCGTAGCGCTGCATTCAATACTGTTGACAACCTTGTAATCCACAGGCTAAATCCTGAATATTTACGGGACCTTATTTGAGTGGTTCTCTTATTACCTCTCAGATAGGACTTTGTTGGTGTCTACAGCTGAATTTGTGCTGGACACGGCTGCTTTTCCATGTGGTGTTCCCCAGGGATCGATCATGGGACCCATTCTGTTTTCCATATACAGCACATTATCAATAGTTTCAGCAACATCTCCTCTCATTGTACGCTGATGACATCCAGTTGTGATTTTCATTTAAACCAGATGAGCCTCATAGCATTTCTGAATGCCTGTTGAAATGCAATTAGGAACCAAATGGCACATCCTGCAGTTAAAAGCAGATAAAACTGAAGTCCTGATTACTGTTCCAAATAACCTTCACTCAGCAATCAGGCAAAATCTTGGCACCATATCCTCATCTTCTTGGACTAGTCTGTGTGAACTTCATGTGATTTCTGACCAATCCATGACTTTTGATGCTCACATTAGGACGCTGACTCCTATCAAATTTCTTTTGACTTAGAAACATAGCCAAACTAAGCTCTGCTCCGTCAAAGAAATGGTGAAGCTATGCTCGCTCTTATCTCATCACATTTCACTGTTTAAAAACGGTACAAAATGCTGCCGCTTGGCTCTTAACACAATCCAACAGATGGTCACATATTACACCTATTTCAACCTTTCTGCACTGGCCTCCAGTACATTTCAGTATTCATTTTCAAATGTTGGTGCTTACTTATATAGCCCTACATGGCCTGGCCCCACAGTACATCATGGACCTTGTGCATGCCCACACCACGGGCTGAGCTCTTAGGTCCGTTATCCTCCTGCACATTTTAAGACTATGGACTATAAAAAAAAACATTTGTTCAGACAGGCTTTAGCTACCATGTTTTCTATGTTTTAACTTCTTACTGTATGTCTTCTTATGTTTTCATTTTTGTTTTATTCATTTTAATTAGATTTTCTTTTCTTTGACCGCAAAGCACTGCTGTCTTGCTTTCTCTGCTTCGCTCTCTGCATCGAGATTTATAGAAAAGGCTAATCGTAGCACATATCTGATTTTTACTGTATGTATGTGTCTTTGACAAAATAATAAAGTTCTTCAACGATCCAGCTAATAATGTGGATGAAATTCACATTCCCTAGTGTTTCTCCTAATTAAACAAACAATCTGTATGCTGGGATAAATCCTTTCTCCAAACATCCTTCTGGTGGAGTTTTCTTCATTTTCTTCTCTCCTCGGCCCCGATTCCACCCGGCTCTCATTTCCTTAGCTTTTACCCTCTGCTCTCGTCCTCTCTCGCCTCTCACACCAACTGCCTCTCTCTTTGGAACTAGCTTCTTGCTAATCCCTGCTCTGACAGGAGAGCCAAGTGTGTCTTATTGACTATAAATATAACATGAGACGCACTGAAAATAAATGCTGCTGCCCCCCCCCCCCCTCCCCTCTCCTTGCTCACTCCACCCTCCCATCTCGTTACTCATCTTCATTGTAAATGCCAAAAGCACAGTGCGCTGAGACATACACTCAGAGGCATGAGATGTGGGTGAATTAAGACTCATCACAACCGCACACGTATAGACACAAGTGCGGCCGCAAATTATTTAAATGCCAGACATTGTTCACAAATAGCTAGCGGGGAGAGCAAAGTGAGCTCTCGAACTAAAAAGGCTTAAGAAAACAGATTGCTGCTTTCCTCATTACAGCGGGGTGATTTCAGACTTCACATGAACCAGCATAGACCTCAGTCAGAAAGAAAAGAAAACAATCATTACTTTTTCTCCTTAGGTGAGCGCTATCATTATTCTTAATGGCCTCGTTCTGAAATGTATGAGCAGCACAAGCGGTGCGCACACAGCTGTGCAGTCGGAGGAAAACAGCAGCCATTTGAAATCACACTCCGATATCCAAGACAGCAATTCCCCTCGCAGCCATTTCACAAGCTTTTATATCAGCAGCATATCTTTGAGGGAAATCATTGAATAAATTAATAGTCGACATCAAATGCTAACCAGCCAAGTCTCATAATGGCACATAACTGCCAGCACATCACAAAGTGTCTACACCAGCTGCAGCGGCACACAAACAAACGCTTGCTTTGAAATGGATCTTTATGGGTTGCTGTCCAATCTATCTCTCTCTCTTTAGAAAAACAAGACAGCTGCAGGAGGGGAGGGGTGATGGAGTCTGTGTGATCCTGTGGCCAGTAGGGGGGGCTAGTCTTCTGCAGATGCTGTTTTCTGGCCGTGTGTGTGTGTGTGTGTTTTATAGCAGGGATCGAGGGAGAGAAATAAAGAGGGAGGGGAGTAGGCACGATTCCTCATCCCCAGCACAAGCAGGCCTTGATGAGTCCTATACACACTCACAACCCTTACAAACGCTTCCCGATAACATTGTAGTAGTTCCATTGTAGTGCATGTTTACCTCATATGGAGACAGCAGGGGCTTGGAGAAGGCTGTGCCCCAATCGATAGAAAGGCGTGGACAAGCGATCTGGATCCACCTGTAGGGAGGAGATGGTACAGATTTGTGCTCAAATGTACATCCAAATGTGTGCGTGTGTAAAACAGAAGCAGTCAGAGAGGGCGAGAGACCGACGGTCCTATTCGACAGGCAGGGCACATATGTGACTGCACGCTGCATGTGGATACGTGATGCAATGGGTCGTGCAGGGAACCTCCCTCCACCTGATCTCCAGCATCTGTTGGCGAGATCTGTCCTGATTTGCAAAAGCTCTAAAGACGGCCACGCTACACAGTCTGAATGCAGAGCCCGCCCAGTGAAAGAGGGAGGCTGAAGAGAGAGGGAGGAAGTTGTGTGTTGGTGGTGGTGGGAGGGGGGGGGGGGGGGGGACTGGTTGCAGGAGGCATAAACAACAAAACAGGAAAAGAAGTGAACGGCGGTGAAAAGAGAAGAAATGCAGTGAAGGAAAAGAGGGAGCGGTTAGGTGAGTGTGAATAAAAAAAATGCCGCACCAGCCCGGTCTCCACGGAGGTAGCCTACATAGCTGGCAGACAGGGTGGGGTGGGGGTGGGGTGGGGCTGGGGGGTGTTGTACGTGAGAGAGATGGGGAGGCGGGTGAGAAAAAAAGGACACAGATATACAGCGATAGGGAGAAAGAACAATGAAGATGAAAACAGAGGGAGGGGGATTGTGAAGGCACAAGCTCAAAGAGAAGAGAGAACAGAGGCAGCAGAGAGGAGGAAGATTGGCAGGGAGAAAAGTGTTTACTCTAGAAAATGCATGAGAGAGGGATGAGGAGGGCGTGGATGTAAACAGCTGGAGGGAAAAAATGAACAATGGGAAAATGGAGACGGAGAGAAGCGTCCGGGGCTACAGGGGTTAGCTTTCACGGATCAATGCTGTCCACAGCTCCATCTTCACTCAGGGAGCAGACCCTTGTCCCTAAGCCTAATGATGGAGCTCCATCAGATATATTGACAAATATGAATTGAGTTGCAGTGCATTTAGGAGCTCTGTAGATAACATTAAATCTCGGTAAATATCAAAAGGAATACATCTTTTTGAGATTTAAGCAAAGGAATATAGGCGAGTAAAGCAGTATAGATGGAAAACACTTGAAATAAATCTTTTTTTTGTCCTAATTACTTGAATACCTTCATGTTTACGCTAATGCGTCACAATCTGTCTAGTATTCATCTTCCAACGTTCACACAATTTCTCAACTCATTCATCATTTGAGAGCCAGCTGAGTCAGAGCTATTTGAACCAATCTCCTGAGACCTACAGTAAGTTTGGTGAGTCGAGATGGCGATGTGGAATCTGAGATATGACCTTTAAGTCCGTCGGCTGCTATTCATAACCAGAGCCGAACACTGCACATGTATCAAAACCACTTTCGCCCAAACACACAGGAAAAGGAACAAATCATAACGGGGGAGTCTGACAGTTTGCATTTGTGTGCACACTTGAATGTGTGTAGCCATGTACATGCACTTCTTCTGGATGTACCTGTGTGTAGTGTGTAGAATGAGCTGAAAAGAATACTGGAAGAGGTTAAAAGAGGAACAGTGATTAATAAAGCAAACCAAGACTCCTCCACTAAATCCTTGGGGCTGGCATTGAGAGGAGGGTCTGAGAGGAGAGCGAGATGGACAGCATGAAAGAGAGCAGATAGCTGATTGGCACATACGCAGACCCAGAAGGGAACATTCTAATATTAGCACAGCGACTGAGTTCAGTAGAATGCATGGTGCCATGGCTGGTATTGCCCCCCCCCCCGCCCCCCCAGAATGTGGCCCAAATTGTATTTCCAGCCCTTATCTGGCCTTTAATCTAGCCAACACAGTAGAGATCCCACATGATGGGGTGCAGTGGAACAAAGAGAGAGCTGGAGGAAAGAACAGAGAAAGAGGTGCAGAGACAAAGCAAAAATGTGGGCTCTTGTCTCTGGCAGTGGAGCCTTGCTTCACAACTTATTCCTAAGCAAAGATTTACCGAAATGAGGAATGTATGAATACGACTTTGGCGGAAACCTTATCTCTTCAGTCCCTACAGGAACCGTTCGAGACATGCAAGGAATTAGAGGAACAGGATGCAGGACTGGTGCAGATTACGCTGTGATATATAAAGGTGAGGTTGCATGACATTTGTGCTATGCAATGTTAGCTCCAGGCCTGGCCAAGCCGCATTACCTGCTGTGGCCCATTACACCCCGATACCGTTGGGGAGACTTCCACCTGCACGGCTTCGATTCAATTACACTCAGTCTTGACCTGGCAAAAGGGCACAGCCAACCTTTAAGCAGTATGATGGGGGGGGGGGGGGGGGGGGTGTAAAATGCGCACCTTTAATCACGAACTTAATTGGATGAGAACAAACAATTCCATATCAGTGGAGTCAAAAAATACAATTCAAACAGAACAATAAAAGACTGCAAGGCACAGGGTGGTATTTGAAGTCTCGTAGAGATAAGTGTGTGGGTGTACAGATATCTGTACAATAGTTAAAAACCTGCTTGGGGACAGCCTAATTACACACTTAAGAGCATATGCTAATGGTGTCTCTCTATTTATATGAGTCTAATGACAGAGAAAGCCTGGGGGTGGGCTCTGTACAGTGTGCTGAGCACTAACGCGTCCTCTACCACCCTACTGTCTGACTCTCAGTCGCCCTCTCAGTCTATCCTTCTATTCCTCCTTCAACACAGCTTCACACACCTGGTGCTTTGTAATATCTATGGCAGCCTCAGGTAAGATGCCTGAGTATTTACAGACTTTTCTGAGCTGTCAGGGGAAACAAATTAAACATTGACAAAGGCATTATTATGACAAATAAATGCAATGGTATCCAACACAGCTGGACATTGAGCTTCCCTACGTTTTTCGCGTTCGACCGAAATTTGGTTGTTCAGATTCCTCTTTCTTATTATACTTTGATGAGAGAGTTTCTCACTATAATGAGATTCTATAGTTTATATCACTCTGAGTGAGATATTGAAAAAAAAGTATGGATTTAAACTGTTTAAAATTCTTGAAAATTCTCAGATGAAACCCAGCCCTACTCTTTGAAAGTACAAAGAAATAATTGTTGTTGCATTGCATCCTGATGAATGTAGCTACGCCGAGCTAAACACCGATGCAGTCTACAACAACAGCCCCACAGCAAACGCTACGTTCATGAAGGTTCTGATGTTCAGCGTTTGTTGAAACTGTTGATACGGTGTTGATTCAACTTCATGGACATTTTGGAGGCTGTGGTGTTATTACATTTTATTGGGTCACACTGAGATAATCATATACATTATATATAATTTGATAAAGGGCTATTAAAGGATTTTAAAAGTTAATCAGCTATATGTGTACCTTCTAAACTGGCCACTGGGTATAACACTAGAAAGTGTATTTCTCTGAGTTTACATAAAATGGGCTAAATTTTGTATCTTAACACTTTAGTTTTCTTGACATCAATGCCATACATGCTACTGAAACAGACCTTGTTGAAAAGCTTTTGTCTGTAATGGTTTGTTTTGGTTGGGTGAATCGTGCCTGACTTACATAATTTCAGACTTCCACTCATACGTCAGTCTAAAGAGGAGAGCCAAAAAAACAAAGAAAGACATTGCTTCTACCACAACCGCGCGCTTTCCAAAAACAGCCCCCTCAACTACCTCTGCATCTCTCTTCTCTCTGTCTCCAACTCACTCTCGATCTCTCTCAGACCTTCTGTCCTCCTCTCACCCACTCCTCCCTCACACATCACACTTCTCATTACTCCACAGTGAGAGGCCAATCCGAGGGAGTGTGAGGAGCATGTGTGTGCGTGCGCCTGTGTGTGATTGGAGATGTTGCACGTCAATGTCTCAGGAACCACTTGTCCATCTTCACCTCTGTTTGCAAGTCAGATCAATTACAGAAGGTGCACCTTGAAGCCCGAGCACTTGATATTACTTTGAAGAAACTTGAGTGAATTCTTTCTAAGACTGCAATGAGTGTTGCCGGGCTAAATAACAGCGTTAAGTGACATGGCTGAGTTCAGAACCTGCCACTCTGATTATCGTGGATGAATATGTATGACAAAATCAGCAAGTACATCAACAATGTAACAACGTCAAAGTATGTGAGTAAATGGGTAAGTGTTGATTATGTGTGAGTGGTTTGTAGTTTCTACGTGTTGCGGGAATGCAATATATATATATTTAATCGTGATAAGAAATAAATAAAACACAGAAAAAGCAAGGGGAAGGCTATTATGTATAGTTTTTATAGTTTTTACAAAAGTACATAATGAAAAGCATGCACGTATTAGCTTATTCAAGAACTAAATCCCTCTTTCTATGCCCTTGTGTCAAAGCTGAGGAAATTGTGCATTATGCTCAACTATTTGTTTTTGCTACGGAGGCAAAAATATGGAAGCTCACCAAGCCATGAATGCCAATTTTGTTTATGAATCTATGCACTCTAGTATTCCGTGTTTCTGCTGCTTGTTGTAGTGTCCACTTGTAAATTATGCTGAACCACCAGTTGTGTGCAATGATGCTTACACAATACATTTCAAAAGTTGTTGATTGCAACTTTTAGGCGACTACTTGCTCAACATAATAGACCTGCCAGTATCCATGATGTGAAAGATAAATTAGCCACTTGTTAACAAAAGAGGCACAGCAGTGATTAAGAATTAGCAAATGAAGAAACAACGAGCCGAAGAAGTGTTTTAGTGACGTGTGGAAGACAATGGAAGGAATCCAGACTTTAAGGTTGCAGGAAGCCATGACAGGTGGAAAAGAAAAAGTCTCCAAATGAGGATCTTCAAGTCTTTGCATTAACAAAAATAACATGGCAACCTTTTGACTGTATAAAAACAAATCTTAGCCTCCAATGGTTCATGCATTGTAGCGCGGCTCAAAAGCTTCCGAGGTGTCGTCAGGGAGAACAGACCAAAATCACTGGCTTCTGCAGGGCGAGGAGAATATAGGCCAGTGATGATAATCCATCTGCCAAGGCCAAGCTGTTCGTATTCAGTTAAACAGGACGTGTCCTAATTTGGGCGTGTGTCAGCTTGTGTTTATGTGCATCTTAATACTCACGCATCTACTTCCTGCATCAGATCCAGCTTGCCTGGGAAAATCTCAGACAGAAGCACTCGAGTGAAGGACTTGCCCAATGAATGGAGCCTTGACTCCAGGTGCTAGGAGGAGAAAGAAGTAAAATGACAAAGGGAAAGGTTTAAAAATCCACACATCAAACAGAATTCTCTCCAGTGTTGTGAAACGAAACAGAATCAAATGAGAAGCTACAAATCATGACCCATGACTCCCTCACACACAGACAGTGTAATCTACATATGCAATCTAGGGTTGTCCTGACGTTTTTGCTTGAGTATTTTTAATCACAGCAGGAAGACTATTTCATCCAGCTCTAAGTTTCTGAAGCAACATATACGCATCCATTGCAAGGTAGCAGACAGATTTGGCTCCTCAGCCTTGTCCTGGCATTCTCACGCCAGGTGGGATGTGTAATCCTGCACCAATCATGTAATAATAACCTCAATGTAAAAATGCCCAAAAATGTAATACAATTTATACTTAATCTGATCTAAAATGTAATAAAACCCAATAATATAATAACTTGATCAATAATGTACTAAATGTCTTGACTGATGTTTTAACAGCTGGGTCATTTTAGTTAAAAACTGGCAATGTAGTAATTTTGACAGATAATGTCACAAAGTATGCTTTTTTATTTGAAATATAAAGTGTACAAGTATACAGAATTGATGATACTGTCAGTGTCATGATAGTCTACTGAAGACCCAAAATTTGACACTGATTTCATGTTTGGAAATGCAAAGTCTAGGCTTTATTTAGAATTAGAAATTTACAACTGATGGCAAGTAGCACGTTGTTATGGGAAGATGGAACTAAAATCCCTATCAATGGGAAATGATTCTGATTGGTTACTGTCCAAGGATTGTCCATTAGACCAGAGTGGATCTTAGATTCGGCACAATCAGAGAATGACAAAAACCGCAGAATTTCCCGTATCCATGAAGGCAACAAAGTAGATTCAATCTCCATGACACAACCAATCCGGAATTTTAGTTTAATGAGAGAGATAAAGTAGAGGAGAAAATAGAGGAACACATGGAGAGCCGCGGCTTTGATGACGCATTTTACTTCCATGTCATTGATGGGAATGCATCAGGATGCATTAGCGTTTACACTACTAAAAGACGTAGCGGTTTGAGTGATCAGATCACAATGCGTCTTGGTGTTCATTAACACTCGTATTTAGCGCTGTCCACTTCCGATCTCTCAAGACACATTTTAAAACTTAGTGTAAACAGGGTCAGCTCAGTTTCTCTCAGTTTCTACCCGGAGCTCAAAACTGCAGGAGAGGGGGAGGAGGTCAGAACTTCAGACCGAGCACCGCTTCAGACTCCATCTTCACAATGCCCACATTACTGCTGACACTGAGCAAATCCACCTGTCAATGTCATACTGTAGCTCACATTCACCAATAAACAAGATCCTGTAATTGTAAGAAATTTGAGCAAAGAACTGTGTTCAGTAGATGTAATAAAAGTGTTTAATAATTCATAATTCATAATTCATAATTAGTCATAATCATAAGTGTTTTGGAAATGCATAATTAAGATAAGCATAAAGTGTTTTAGGATAAGCAGCTAGAAGTAGAATTTGAGACATTTGAGAGCTTTTGCCAAAGTTGCAAAGTTGCAGAAGTTTATTTATACTGAAGGATTATAATAGAAGGGATTAAGCAATAACTGACAGTCTTTGAATGTGTTCGGAGCTCAGGGAAAGAGAGTCATGAAGACAGGCATTTACAGAAGTGCACAGGGAAGTTAGCTAACAGGAATTGGGATAAACGGAAGGGGAGGAGTTGCGAACGGATATGAGGGCGGGAGATAGAAAGTGTTTTTCTGCCTCTTTTTAGCGTGTGGTTGCCTGGGACGGCTGTGTCCTGGGACCAGAGGTAGTTATTTTCCAAAGTGGGTTAATATTGTAATATTTCTTAGGAGTAATTTACTCCATTGTGTAACTGTAATCGTACTTGCATCAGTGGGATTAAATTCCTTTTAATTGTAAACCAGTTTTGGTAGATTTATTGTTGCAGCGTGTCGACTGTACAAAGCAGCCGGACACGTGCTCTGGCCTCCTCGCTGTGGAACAGACTCAAACTTCCACATTTACTAGAAATCCTTGACTTCCGACAGTCTAAAAACACAAGATTCATCTCTTTAGGTTGACAGTGAAATTGCTGAGTATCATACCCTCAGACTTGGGTTGAATCTCGCAATCACTTCACACTCCTCAGTAAACCAGTAAAATGCGTACTGGAGGTAACAGCCTGATGAAGCAAACAGCACTACATCATCAGCAAATATGCGATCTTTAGGTCACCAAACTGGGGTTTCGCAAATCCTTGGCTGCACTTAGAGATTATATCCATCATAGAATTGGGAAAAAAGCAAAACCCAGTCCAACTCCAATGAGAACAAACTTCAACTATTTGTTGCTGATAATACAGACACAACTCCCACTCTATTTTTGAAGTGCCACTCACAACGTCCTGAGATCACAATCATAAACCTTCAAGTCCATAAAACGTGTGAACTTTTGGAAGGGGCTGGTCTATTGTTTGCTGATGAGCCGTTATAGTCCGTGACTCGTAGTCACACAGATGTGACCTTCCTTTTCTACATGCAAAACAGTGCGTTATGGATTTTTCAAGGCCGATATAATAATGATAGTTTGGAGCAGGAAAGAGGAGATAGACGATTAATCAAACAAAATGAATACCAAACTCAAATTATACCTCAATAAATAGCTTATTAGAAGCTGGAACTGAACAGCAAACTCAAAGTAATTAATAAATGCATCTGGAACAGAACATCAAACTACCCATAAAAAAAAAAAGAAATCTAGGCAAGAGCATTTTTATTTTTTGAAAGAGAGAAGTCAAAGGTTTAGCATCACATCAGTCTGTGTTCATGACGTGCGTTTACTTCTGTTGACTTCTTTTGCACACGAAATTTTCAATAAACCCTTTATTTGTCACTCCATATTAGTAAGAGAATATCTTGGATCTAGATTTGATGGATTACTAGCTTCAAAGGATGCGTGACACATGGTGAATTGACGACCAATCACAGGTGTTTGTTTTACTCCGTTCTGTACCATCTAAGAAAATGCCGTTAGCCAGCCTCCAGTGCCATTTAACGACTTAATTACGTCAACGAGTGCCTGAGCAACACTTTGACAATGACTCGCCGACAAAGTAGCTTGCCATCTTGGCCGTTTTGTTGCTGTTGTCGCTCGTAGTGTGAACCTGGCATTACACTTCAGGCAACTCTGGAGTTTGGCTCCAGAATTGATGCTATGTGTAGAGGTGAGCCCAACTTTCTCTTCATAAGCAAGGGTTTAGCACACAAAGGCCCTCAGCCTTGCCTTATGTTTTGCAAGTCACCAGACTCCTACACCACCCTGGTGGGGATAGTGGGCCCGTGTGTAGGTGGGCCCACTTTACTTCCTCATATTGAGCTGGATCGGGCACCTTGGGTACAAGCTTAGACACTTATAAGGCATATCAATAAATTTAACTGTTTAGCCACTTCAAGGAATTCTTCTCCTTGCTGTCTCTGCCTTGAAGTTTTGGGCATTAACTGAGGTGTTATTCAGGGGAGCAGAAGTCAGCCAAACCCAGGGAAGAAATCCCATAAATGTTCTTTTGGTAAGACAAAGGTATGAGCGTTGCTGATATCCACTGTCCTTGGGAGTATCATGAGACATTTCTACAACTGTGCTCTTATCAGAGATAGTTCTGTCCCCTTACTTGAGAGGATATCTTACACTGTACTTCTTAATCTCGACAGATCGTTACGGTAGAGCTGGTGGGCCTTTTTATTCAAATCCAAATTCTTTTATACATCCTCTCCTGCCACTCGAAACAGAAACTTTTCGCTCTCTGGTTGACATTTGTACATCAGTGGTAACTTCATCGTTCATGTCTGGATATATTCAAACAGGAGAAGCGCACCAATATAAGCCGGAAAAATGTTTACTGCACGCCTAGTTCTGGAGAGTTTCTTTTTACCTTTTACATGTAGAGGTCCGTGCATTCTACTGATTATGTGACGACAGTATAGCTACTAAACAAAGTCAACCACACAACAGTACAGAAGAAAAGGAGAAAGAATGAAGAGAACGGGCAGTGGAGGGGAAAGCAGCAGGAGGAGAAACAATGGGTTAGCAGTGACCAGAAAGGACTTCTCGGTCGAACAATTAGTACTCCCAGTCAGAGACGGACTTGTGGGCATGCTAATGCATAACAGCTCACACTCGCAAAGACTTTGAGTTCCTCACTCAACACACTACTGGACCAGCAGTAGCGTACAAACACAAAGTACCTATGAATACGTTTCACAGGATTATTACAGTGACATTATTATAACATGAGAAGCAATTTTGAGTGACAGATTTTCTGATTGAATTTAGGATTCAAATAGTTAATTGACTAGACATTTATTTGTTGTTAATTGCTGAGGAAAAGCAGGGATTTCATATATTATCTTTTAACCCTTTGGATATTGATTTGTAATTGTTTCTCACATACATTGCCGAATCAATAAAAGAACTTGCTTAAAACCCCCGAGTACTTATACAACCACTCTTGAGGACAACGGCGAGATCAAGATAGGGCTCTTTAAGGCTGTTTGGCAGCATCATTCTAAATGTGAAGTAACAAGCTCCCAGTGTGAAGACTGCTGGTCCTATTCGTACTTCATGTCACCAAACCATTTGTCAGAGAAACTCACACTGCTAAATATTACAAGCCGTTGCACAAGTGGCCTTAGGACATGTAGACTGTGAGGATGCAGACTCTCACCTCCATGACTTTGGGGCTGCCCTGCCGGCCCAGCGTGCCCATGATCAGGCCCCATCTCTGGGCCGATCGTGCCTTGTCAATAGCCTGGAGCCTCAATGCACGCATGGCTTCGTGGTCATAGTACTCCCTGGAGAAGACCTTACTGTAGGGGTCATATCTACGAACAAACATAGGCAGGAAAAGGAAAAGGCATACCAATATTAGTGGAATGTATACACATAAAATGACCATATCATACACACTACCAACTATTGTTCAGCTATCTGTCTTGAAGACAGAAATGCAATAAAAGATGAAAAAATCCAATCATGAAAAGCCATCAAGTATGACAGGAGTTGGTGTATCTTAAGAAAAAATTGAGGTATTTCTGAGCATCTAATCTCCTTTTCTCCGGTACAAGAGGTTCCCTTGAGATTAGAATCTTGTTTATGAGTGAGACCTGTGATCTGTGCAGCAGTGCATATGTCTATAATGACAAAATGTCACTTTGCATACAAACAAGACCTCATCAAAACAGAACTTCATCCTCACAAAATGTTATCACGACACTGCAACACGATGAGTGATCATAACTGCAAGGGACTATTTCATGTGAAAAACATTATATTATACCTTTTCTATGCATAACACATTTTTCTTTGGATATGAAAAAAATGTTACATTAGTAACATGACTTTTCTCCTTAGTTTGTCAATTTCTGCTGTTCAATTTGTTGTATTCAGATCCCAAAACGTGTGAACACAATAAAGCTGTGGTGCTAACTGACTAGAATGAACATCTTGTAGATGACGTCAATATTTTTTACAGAGAAACGGAAATATTTCATGACAAATGGCGTCATTTTGTTCCACAATACCTGTAAGCAGGGATGTCTGGGTTTGCGATCATGATTGACTCCAGGTGAAATCTTCCATCTCCCAGATAACTATAGAAAAACACCATGCAATTCAATTTTAAACAATTTGTGCAAAGGAACCCCCTCTCGACAATAAAATGCAATGTGGAACCACAATAAATACCGGCCTCTTATTCTCTTACACCGGCTTTCTCTCTCGCTCTCTTTTTAAATCAATTCCTCTCTGTGCAGCCTTTTTAACAGAAGACCAAAGTGTTACCGGGCAGAAGGCCTGAGGCCTGGGGTGGAGGGTCTTCCCATCTCTGCTGTCGGGGAACATGACCCCAACGATTGGAGCATGCTGTTTACAGAGAATGCAAGCCCTTGCAATTAACCCAGGGTCTGGTGCTGGGGATACGCCAGAGACCGAGCGGAAGCAGAGTTCACCGACTATAAGTACACGGAAGAATGTAGGTGCCTGAAAACACAAGCTCAGGTGGAACGGCCTCATAAACTCCCCTCTCAAGGCAAGGCAAGGCAAGGCAAGTTTATTTGTATAGCACATTTCAACAACAAGGTAATTCAAAGTGCTTCACATGAAACCATTAAAAGCATCAAAACATAAGGCAAAAGAAAAGGAGATTTAACAGCAATTAAGAACAGTGTAAGAAATAAAATACAGTAGTAAAATGCAGAAATGCAGGAAGTCGGGCTCTCAGAGTCGGGCTGAGAAGAATCCTGCTGATAGTGTGGGGGGGCTTAGGTCTCAGTGGGCCTATTGACTTGCAATTAAATCCACTAATTGGTCAACGTTTACAGCAGCTTGAATCAGGCTGTGGGTGATTTACCATATAGGCTACCTGGAGACATGTCTCGCTAATACTCTATTTTTAAGTGCGTGTGTGTGTGTGTGTGCGTGTGTCAAAGTACACATGCATCTCTTACTGTGCGTGTCTGTCACAATTAACAATGAACAACAACACCGAGCAGCGCCTCTGTTGCATTGCTTCTCTTTGCTTAGCAACATCCAAGGCCTTTATACAATTATGTTCACAATACACCTGCTGCACTTTGGCCACGGTGGTCCACAGCTCTCTGTAGCTTCAGGAGGCTGGTGAGTGCTCGGCTCTAAAGCTACCGTCACAGTCCTTCCATTCATATTCTATTGTTCTTCGTAAGAGTGCTCTCGCTATGATGGTAATGCTCTGCGTCTTTGAATTATGCAACACCATATCTTCGGGTTCACATCTTTATATTGTTCTATTACGAGCGGGAGATGGAGTGGAGGCAGCGGATAGAAATGGTTCACAGATCATAGTTCAATTCATATATTAATCAATTTCCTGCATTTCTGCATTTTACTACTGCATTTTATTTCTTGCACTGTTTTTTAAATTTTTTAATGTTTGAATGAATATTCTGAATTGTTTTTAAATCTCCTTTTCTTTTGCCTTATGTTTTGATGCTTTTAATGGTTTTATGTGAAGCACTTTGAATTACCTTGTTGTTGAAATGTGCTATACTAATAAACTTGCCTTGCCTTGCCTAATAGAGGGGAACTAGTATTCAGTAATTAAGCTTCTGGAGACACGCCTTCACAGCTTAATAAAACGTCTCTTCCATTTACGTCTATGATTAAAATTGTACATTGTGTTTGGAGGAGTGGAGGAGAGTGAAGGCGGTAGATACAGCACACGTCAGTAGGGTTGAAGTCCTGACCACGTCCGTAATTTGTACATGTGAAGACTCTGAGTGTGTGAGAGAGAGAGACGTGCCAACTCTCATGCAGTTTAATCGATTCTTTCTCCCATCACACCACTACACACCCCGACTCACACATCAAAGACAACACACATTGGATTAGTAGGTGAATCACACCCTAACCCTTCCACGTACAAACACACACACTAAGAAAGACACACACACACACCACTTTTACCTCCCATAGGGCCTGGCTTATGCATATGGCAAAGTGTATCCTTGTGTCGCTATTTTAATCTCATGCATTAAGAGGTTTTAATCACATGGACTAACACTAGATGTGTGCAAATCAGACATACCAAGTTATGCACTTAAGACACCCGGGGAATTGCTTCAACTCACTGTGCACCACAGAGCACAGGGTTCTCTTTTCTGTGGCTGCGGAGGTGTTGCTGTTTGTTGCCTGCACAGGTTTCTTTGCCAGAGCAGTCTCTTCCCTAAGCTTCCCTTTGACAAGTCTTGCATGCACACACCATTCATTTTGATGTAAAAACACAGGTGAGCTCTTCTTTTATGATTCATCATATTCTTCCCCTTTAGAGGAAATAAGATGTTATAAAACAAAGCTGAGACAAATGTACAGACGAATGGCACAGTTTATCAATCCTCACCATTAACGAGCCAGACCGTGATAACACGTCTTAAAACATAGAAAACTGTGGACGTGTGCGGTTGGTTTGAAACAGCCAAATGTGTCTGGTTCTGTCTGGCTTCACACAGTTCGATGCTTTGCACGGCGTGAAGGACTTTTTTCAGGATCAGCATCTGGCTGGACTCAACAGAAGCCTGATCGGAAGCACGCCGACACAGCTAGGTGTCACAGCTGGCTATGTCGGGTGTTAATGGTATGATGTCATACAGATTATTCCACATGTCACATGGGTGGGCACGGCAATGGCAGGGCTAATTATGGCACGTGGTGGGAGGGGGGGATCTGGATGAATCATGGCTGGATGTCTTTGGCTATCTGGATATCGCTCTGCTGCTGACTAACAGGAAGAATGAACAGAACCTGTGCTGAAATTGTGAAGTGGGAGACAGGAGGACAGAGGTGTCTTACATTATGGCATTTACATGGCGGTCCAAGCGAGGTGAGGTACAGCCCAAAATTTCTCCTGGTGACAGAGGTCGACACTGTGGTACCAGCACGTCATACTCCGGCTTGAGGGCTGCACTCACACCCTACAGCGTGGAGGAGGGAAGAAGGAAAGATAGTTAGAAATGTAGATGTTTTGGGGAGCTCACCCTTTACCTTGTTTTATAGCTAATGCTTCTCCAAACAAGTGTGCTTTGAGATATAATCCTTAAGTAACCCTGGTACACATCATTCGAAACAGAAACCATATAAGACCAGCAGAAAAGATCGACACATTTTTTCTTATTTTTGTCCTCATCTTATGATGACACTAATTTAAAAAAAGAGGGCGCCATCAAATGCAAGAAAATAACAAAATGTAATATGCTAAATATGTGCACCACTACAGGCACTTAATGGCATGATGACTTTGCTTAATGGGGAATTAGGTCTGCTGTGTTTCATCTAAACACAGTATAACCTATTTGTAATACATTTGTACTCTATAAAGTTTTGTATATAATTCATTTTTTACATAGTCAGTCCTTAGTATTTTCATTTGAGATATATATATATATATATATATTGTCACTTCCTCCCTTTGTCACATCTACACATTTCATGGCTCCTTTTAGTCTTATTCGACTAAAGACCGAAACGACTAAAGACCAAAACGACCAATTAGAGGGGACAGCCCTAAAGATGGCACTGAAAATGTGTCCCTAGTGTGATTTTGAATGGCTCATGTTTAACATAAATGTAACTCCCAATGTGGCCACTCATCGTTAAATGTGTGGATTCATGACTCTGCAGAGCACTGACTAAGAAACGTCCTACCACATGACATGTCGTACGAAAAAATAATGACATTAAAAAGATATGGATGAGAAAAATATCAACACATTACCAAGCGAGTTCGAATATTCAACTCTAAAAATCAACTCTTCGATACACCTACGTTCATTTTAGCAAAGTGAGAAGATGAGAGAGTAAACAATGAAAGCGAGAAAAAAAAGATGAAGTGTGCTTGAAGGTGGAAGGATAAATGAAACGATCTAATTTAAGGTAGTCCACAGCGAATACGGGTGAACTCGCAGCTTCTGCCGCCCATACTGTGTGACCTTAACAAGCCCACACACCATAAGACATGAGTGAGATGGAGACAATACACAGAGATATGCACACATATACACATGGATGCACCCCATATAAATATGACCCACATGGGCAGAGCGTGGTGTAAAAATAACAGTTACATTAGTGAAGGCCCGAAGTGGTGTTTGTTCAACAAGGTGGTAGAAGAAGAAGAAGAGGAATAAAGAAAGAAGAAAGAAGAAAGAAGAAAGAAGAAGAAGAAGAAGAAGAAGAAGAAGAAGAAGGCTGCGGCCGCTTCCACTGCTTATGTAAAGAGCAGAACTGAGCACGACGCTGAACCGGGAGGCCGTCCTAGTTCATTCCACCTTTCAAATCCCAAATATCTGCAGCCAGATTTCTCAAACCCACACTTGAGCTGAGCTTAAGTGTGGAGTACAGGTTTGTTCAAAAAAAGCCTGGAACCAGATAAGGTATACCGTACAAATGCACAGGAGAATGTGTTACTATACTGTACATCCACATACACACAAAATAGCGCAGAACCACATCATGGCAGCTGCCTCTGACTGAAAAATGGACTCATCCACATACACACACAATCAGACAGACCCAGTGTGCCGAATCACCTGCAGTGCTGCCACGAACTGAATAGTGCTGACGAGTGCCAGAGATTGTGCAGGAGGGAAGTTGAACTTGACCGTGTCCAGGAAGTGTGCGTTGTCCATCTGGATGTCCACAAACACATACAGCATCTTAATACCTGCCGTGGAGTCTATGGGGACTGCAGGGAGACAAAGACAAAAGAAAGACGGACGAATAATTCACTATTCACTGTTATGTCAGGTACACTATTGATGCTGGCTCTAACATTAACACGCAGGACACGTTCAGCGATACCACTCTATGGGAACACATCACATGCATACATATAGATCTCAGCAAGTACCGCTGTGATGTAACTGAAGCTCATTCAGCGTGAATCTCCAGCACATGCAGCAACTGATGAAAAAAACCCCTCAATTATTTAAGGAAGGAGAGGGACACATGCGATTACTATTACCGGCATTCATTTCACGGGGCATTTACGACGCACCCGGGCCTAGGAGAGGTAGCTAGAACACGTGCCGAGTTAGATGCTGAAGAAGTAGGCGAGAGTCCAAGAAAATAGGGGCAAAGGGGAATTATCGTTGCCGTTGATCAGCGTAATTACTCTTCCTCTTGTGTTAAATCTAATTCGGAGATCAGGAGGGAGGGGACTTTTTTTTGTTGTTGTTATGATTAAGCAAATGGCCCATTATGGTGCGAATGCTTTATGAGTGAGTGCAGCTTGATGTCGAGATTAAAGCAATTTAGAGAGAGAGAGAGAGAGAGAGAGAGAGAGAGAGAGAGAGAGAGAGAGAGAGAGAGAGAGAGAGAGAGAGAGAGAGAGAGAGCGAGAGAGAGAGAGGGGGGGGGGGATAGTGGAGTAAAGTGGGACAAGGAGGCAGAATAAAGAGAGGGTGAATAGAGATGGGTCAACAGGGAAAGACCGAAGATCTGTGAGATACACGTCTTTAAAGAGGGTTGAAGGCAGAGGGGATGAGACCGAGGAATGGGAAATTCCAATGAAAGTAGGCTGGAAAACAGTGAAATTCGATTTAAGGCTGAGGGTAGGCGGTTTAATAAAGTACTGTATACATTCCAAAAGATGGGGCATGGAAGATAGGAAAGGAAAAAGTAATAGGATACTGTGAGTTTGGAGGGGTGGGGGGTGGGGGGTTGTCAATTAACTGAAAAGAGAAGTGATGAATGAGCTCACATCTCAGCAGAGCAGGAAGGTAAGAAGATGGAAGGAAGGAGGGGGGGGGGGCTTTGCTTCAGGCCACATGTTGAGTGAGAAACCAAGGAGTTAAATATATCATGAGACTAAAAAGGACCGGAGGAGTGAAGTAAAAAGCCAGCCTGCTTGTTTATAGGCACTCCCTGAACGTAAAGGGCAAAGAAAAGTGACATCGATCTGTGTTCACATTAGCATGGTAGCCTGAGAGCACTTAGACGCTGCAATTAGAGACACAGTCAATGAGATGGACAGGACTCACTTGCCCCGTCGGTGGTTTTATACATCTATGCGTTGTAGCAATAAGGTCACTCAGTGCAGCTGCTTATTAGCAGCCAATCGTAAACAAATACGCTGCCACATTCATTGCAAGTGAGACTGAGAAAAGGTTGAACATAATGGTATACCGGCTTATTTACAAATCAATATGTACGAACAGGTTCCATTCTGAATAATACAGCAATCACTTGGTGTCTGAACTGATCTATGTCCAATTTGTGGCGGTACGGCCGAAGTCGTATCAGAATTAAACTTCTGCGTCTCTCTAATGCAAACGTGTGTTGTAAGCCTGAGCTGCCGCTGTTCAAAAAGCATTGAGCGCAGCCGTAACGGATGTTCTGTGGGTGAAAACAAGACTTGAAGCCCCATCAATTATTTGTAATTGGCTAACTGTTTACTGGCCTTTCATGTCAACCAAAGCATCATGCTGGACCACGTCAATAACACCAGCTCAAACTAAAGTGGGTGCCGTGGGTTTGCTTTGCAAAATGAGTGCAGCTACCAAAATAATGAGAGCAGGGTCCAGTCATACCAACAGCTGTGGCAGCAGGCCTGACACTTTTTTTTCTCTTTTCTCCTGGTGCTTTTTTCCACCTTTGTAAATAACCACAATGTAAGTGGAAAGTATAAATAAGTTTATTTTGTGGAAGTTTATTTTACTTCCCCTTCGCTTGCTCCCTCCTCTCGCTCTGACTCCCTTCTCTTTTCAGACGAGTCACACACAAAAATGTTGTTTAAACATCAAAGTTAGATAAAAAAAAAAAACCCATCCCTCATATCAGCAAACATAATTACTACTTCAAAACATGGTTTTATGATGTTGCCCATATTGCCCTGCACTAGATGGAGGTGCTTTATGACGGAAAAAGATGAGATGGCACCAATATTCGCAAAAGCAGATACTGCAGAGGAAATGAAAGGGATGCAGGAGAGAAAGGTTCTCTCTGAGTCAGTAAGAACACAGTGGCTTTAATCTCCCACCGGTATCTGACATCATGGGCAACAGTGCATATGATGTCCTCATGATTGAGTGATGAAGGTCAGGAACACAAACACAGTGGCGCCCTTACACACGGATTATTTGAGAATCTATAGGTCATCTCATTTCATTGAAATTCCCTTCTATCAATTAATATCTGGGCGAACTTCACAACCCACAATGAATTGATCTTCGGGGCACTTTATCTTTGCTTTCCTCCGAGTACACAGCCCATCTCTTTTGTAAACACACACACACACACACACTCATGCAATCACATAATTCTTCCACAAAGATCAGATAATGAAAGCGCACATTAGACACAACACACACGCAAACAAAACGAAAACCACCACAGAGAGAGCTTTTCTGTGTATTAAAATTCTGTTGGTCATTTCTGGTATTTGGGAGAGGTGAGGTTGCTCTGGCGGGGATAGATATCAAAACTATTGATTTAGCATTTCCTCCCATGTTCCGCAAGAGACAGACGGCGGGGGCGAGGATGAAGGTCCTCAAGAACCGCTTGAGGTTTTCAAAGGACGGCACTAATCCATGTTCCCTATTGATCTGCTGGGTAAATGTGATGTCCAGGCTCCAAAGGTCTGATATGCCTTCTGTACTAGAGCTGGGCGGGCCACAACTAACTAGTTTCATCTTGACATTGATCGATAGCTCCGTCTGTCGGTCCGTCCCTGACTTCTTTTTCGTGCAGCCCACTCTCAGTAGGTGGTAGTCCACGATGCTCGCCCACTTCACGTTCCTTTGTGTGGTACAATCATGCATGCAGAGCGACGGACAGACGTGCACACGGACAGTGTAGGCACTCACTGAGACAACTGTGGCCGTAGTGCACCATGAAATCCGCTCCTAGGGCTCGAGCGGTGAAGTCGTCCACGCAGCAGGCCCCGTACGTCACGTCCCCCATCACAATGGTATCTGCCTCCGTGAACCTGGGATGCACACACACACACACACACACACAGAGACACATCAGTGCAGTCATGGACCACATGCACATCCTGTTGTTCGTACAGAGCATGCAAAGCACGGTGTGATTATGAGAAAGCTGAATTAGATCAATCTCTATCTACTTGCTACAGATAGAGTACATTATATAGTATCTGACAGCATTGTCAGTCAATGACTGACTCACAGCATGACACAATTCATTTTGCTCCCCATGACCGGCAGCCAAAGCACTTTGTAGGGGCCTGGGCTGTTCTATCTGTGGCCTGGATTTACAGCACATCTGTCTGGGAAGAGGAGAAACAGCCTCAGCAAAAGTGAATGCTTGCAGCATTCTAAAACACGATTCAGACGAGATGTTTTATGCCACAAGTAGAATGTGAGAGCGTAGCACTGTTCATGTGGGGCTAATGTTCCACTTTGCGCCTGTAATAGAGAAAAAAAAATAAATCATGGCCTTCTTCAGAGAAAAAAAACACCCAATTACACAGACATCTGTGGACCCAGATCTGTTAGAATGAATTGCTGATGGCATTACAGAAAAACAAGCTCTTTCTTTTATCGCCCTTTATGGCCAAATAAAATGCAAAGTAAGCCCTTAAAGGCTAAATAAAATGAATAAAAGGCTGAAAGTAGCAGGGGGGGGAAGAGCAATTGAACAGAAAGCTTGAGGCATTGTCGGGGAGGAAAGATGGGTAGACGAGGGGGTGGTTGTAAATGGCGGTTGTTGCCAGGTATTTGTGGCTGTGTTCTGACAGATTTAGGCTAGACAGAAGGGGTTGAATAGAGATGAGACAGAGGGCTCGGGGAGAAGAGCAAAGTGATAAACAGACATGCCTGCTCGCAGCACAGCATCTGTAGCAACCAACAGGCTCTTAGTAATGCGTCTCCTGCTTCCCAATCTTTCAACCCATATCCACTCGCTCTGTGCCACGTGAGGGGCTTCCGCCAAAGTTTCTATTTAGCCTTTCCTCCCTCATTTTCTCTGATGTAATCTCTGAGTTGCACTCTCTGCGGGCCCCTCATCAGCGGCCCCTAGCTTTCTACGTCGTTTCTCTTTCACTCTCGCTGTCCCTTCTCCTCTGATGGTTGCTCTCAAGTGAAGGGCAGCGCCGGCCAGCTGAGCACGGGCAAACATAGACGGAGCAACTCATCTGGTAAATAAATATTTGCCTTGGAAGATTTGAATCAATTACCCTCTCTCTTGTCACGGTTTTGATTTGTTGCCGGTGTGTGCCTCTCCGCACTGCGTACACATGCATACAGTCGCCAGTAGGAAGGTAATTATGCAGTTTGAGGTCTGTGGACTTGTGCACTAGATTCCTTATTCACTGCAGCCCATTGTTCTTTCATCGCAGTCCACTGACTTGTTTGAGTTTCATAAATGTGCATGAACCTTTCAGCTAAAAATACACAGCCTGCCCACCAGGAAAACATAGAGAGTATCCCCTGCAATCCACTGCAGGTCATGCGGAATCGTCTACAATGCAAAACACAGCGCCACAGAAACATCGTTTCTAATCATCAATCTATCTGCCAGAAATACCATTATCATGTTATCTTCATTGGTAATACAGTTAGTCATTTCCAGAGAGAGGATGCTGAAATTTCATAGTAATAAATGCGAAGAATCCGATTAAGAGGCCCCATGAGAGACATGTGATTCTACTGGGACATGGGCAGAGTAATTACTGGGCAACGTATAGTCCCATATCTCACTGGGAGAGAGGGAGAGAGGGAAGATAGAATGAAAGCACGTCAGAGCGAGAAGGACAGAATGAAAAGTATATCAGTGTTAATCAAATCCAATTTCTAATGCACGCTATCGCATACGAGACATACTGTATGACCGGTGGGTACATATAGAGCACAAATGCTCTCGTTTCCATTCACACCTCTCTCCATCTACCCTTCCTTCTCTCCCGTCCTGCATGCGCTCGTCTCTAGTGTCAGTCACTTCCCTGTTTCCGTCCAGTATATCATGGCTTTGCCTCATCTCAGGGTGCTCAGTTCAGCTATTCCAACTGAAATGTCATTAAGATCTAATTAAGATGTCAGAGAAGCTTGTGAACTCCATAACAGCCCTTGTTAATGAGCTCTTTAGCATACAGCTCAGTATGTGTGAGAAATAGCCAACTGATCCGAATCTTTGTTATAAAAAACACTGCGCTAGTGTGTGCCGCAAACATAAGTCTAGGACACTGACACAGACTGTGAAGTGCATGTCAGCTGATTGCATCATTGGTTAAATAGCATTTCATTCCGATCCACTATTTAGGATTTAGGATTTTATTAAGATCCATATTAGCGGACTCTGTCTGGGGTCCACACAGAAGATAAAATCCTCACGACGGATAAGACACTTGCAGACTTTTTCCTAACAGATACATTCCTCCCCATCTTTACAACAAGATGATTGATATGCCTCGTCCACGACAGTCCACGGTCGAAAAACAACACCAAGAAGCTTTGTCTTATGATAGTCTGTGATATGTTTCAAATGTGTCTATTACCCGTTCTCCTTGTTGAGGGTTGCAGTGATTTCATTTACTGTGGGTGTATACATGCATATTGTTGTGTCATCTGCATAAATGGAAGTGGAAGATCATTAATGCAAGCAAAAAAAAAAAAACGTAAAGGCCCGAGACAACTTTCTTGTTGTCCTAGCAGCGGAAAATGCACACAAACTTATACTAATCTTCCTGCTGCCGTCATCTGGAGATGATACACTTGTCTGACTTTGACAGGAATCTTTTCTGATGCCGGCTTAGAAGAGCATTAGCATTAGCATTAGAAGAGCATTAGCCCTCACAAAGCCATTCTGCTGCCAATTTATCTGTTGATGATGAAAGGTATTGGACTGAATTAAACGAAGAGGATTCCACCATGTGTTTGAATAACAGTTGATTAAAGGTTTGCTGTGTTTTGAGGTGTGGGGAAGTTGAAGGTCATTTTTACATTCGTCTTGGGCCCATCGGCTTGAGTAAGCATAATAGGTTAAAAGGCTCTCATAAGTACTTCTTTATATTCAAACAGGTCATAGAGAATTACAGCATTCTGTTCTTCAAATTTAAATACTGTAATATTTTTTGGGCTGACCAAACAATAAGGCTAGATGATGTATTCTACTGGATTTACATTTTCTTCTGGGATTTTCTGCATGCAAATTCCCCGTTGATGTGTTTCAAGGAGTGTGAGTGTGCATATGTTGGTGGGAAGACATTTCTGCTGACAGCAGATGTTTTTGTTTATTTATTCAGAGAAAGCAGACCGACTGTATTGTAGGCAACAGTGCTTCACTACGATATGCTCACAGAAATTCATAACTGGGAGGCGACATGTAAAATATCAGACATCAACTTAAACAGTTGTGTTTCAGATATTCCTGGGGTCACACACAAAATGTGATGCTTTACTCTAATGCACGGCCCCTCAGGACATACACAGATCAATTATGGCATCATTAATCATAAATATACATCATTAATGTTGTAAAAGGTCTAGATTTGATACTTGGACAGTTATGTTTTGAAGCAGTAGCCATGCATATGTCATATCTTTGTAATTGTGCACCTGTTATGGTACAGGATATGTATAATTGCTAGCCATGGTTTGTTTCACTCTAAACCATCAACATTAGCAGTATAGCTGCAGTTTAAAAGTGTCAGCTGTAATAACAAAAACAGCCATGTAGCCAAACAGTAGGTCCCTGGCACAAAATTACTTTCAAAGCCACCATACCAACCTACCTTTAAATAAATCTTAGAATATAACTGGTCGATAGCAAAACTTTTTTTATATCGTCAATGCTTATGCTAATTAGATTGAACTGTTAATCAGTCTACCCTCTTGGCAATATCGTATCTACAATGCTTCACCCTTAATTTAGATGATTTGCTGCAGGAAACCACAAACGATAGTTATATTCAAAACACTGCAACACACCAATTACATCAATATTGAAGTACTGAGTCAACAATACTTTTTTCAGTGTTGAAAAGCACGACAATGGCCAAAACGTCAAGGCTTAGATCCTCAAATGCTTATGTTGTCAAGTCTACCACTCCGTCTCCACTGTCCCAGAAAGTGGGTTAAGTGCCTTGCTCTAGGGCAGGGATTCCCAAAGGTGAGCTGCCTCTAGAGGTGTGCGCGAGGGGAAAAATGTAATGGTGGTCTAATGGTGTAATAATTAAAATGAAATATAATTTTCACAAAATAAAAACATGAATGTAACAGACTGTCTCATGTTTGTCGTTCTAGTGTTGACGATGATATGTCCCTTGAGGGTTGCCGTAGCGAAGGCGCAACCCCCGCCTCTGGCCAAAGGAGAAAACAATAATAAAGAGAGTAGCCGTGGGCTGATACAAGATGTCTAATCTCCCGACTCCAGTTACTACTGTATGATAAGTGCCCTTATACACAAACCCAAGACGCTCGGTTACATGAATTATAAAAATTCCCATTGTAAGATTTCAATTTAAAATTAAAAACGTACAATTTAATAAATAAATGCACTTCAGTTCCTGCCGCCAGAGTGTCTTTTATGTACACTAGCTAGCCTAGCTTGTGCAGCTAACCTCAGCTAACAGCTAACTTGATTCATTCAGCAACATTCATGCAAATATGCTAAACTGGCTGACAATCGGGGAAACTGTCAGGTGGGACATCTGAAGCTATCAGTCATAAAAGAGGAGAGGGACAGAGACAGAGAGAGACAGAGACAGAGACAGAGAGAGAGAGAGAGAGAGAGAGAGAGAGGAATCGGAGGCGAGAGGAACGGAGAGGTGCGTTGGGGAGAGACTGGGAGAAGAAGTCGAACGGGAGTCAGAGGAAGATGAGATGGAGGAAGGAGGAAGGGATAGCACAGACAAATCGGGAGCACATAGGCCCATCGCAGAGTCAAGGTAAAAAAGAGGAAACGAGAGAGCATCAGACTGGGGAAAAAAAGAGGAAATATTCTGAAAATGATCTGTGTCTGGGCTTCACTTGTATTGCCAATACAGATTGCCCAAAGCCACAGTGCGTGGTGTGCAGTGAGGTTCTGTCTAACAGTTGTCTGAAGCTCTTATTTATGTCGCCACCTGAACACCAAGCATGCCAGTGCAAGTCAAAAGCCCCTTACATTTTTTATATCGAAATTGGAGGAGTTACAAAACAGCCAAAAACAACTGCAGTCTCATTCTATGTGTGGTTAATTGTAAATTAAATGTGATGCAATCTGCCTCTGAGCCTGTGCGTGTGTGCTCGTCATCCTTATTGCTCTTTAAAAGTGACGCCATGTGTAACTGAAAGTTATTGAAACTTTGTTGCAGTGTTTCAGGGCGTTTTCACACCGTCAGTTCGTTTGCTTTGTTCTGATTCAGGGATTAATATGATACAATGTTGCAGTTGCCCATTTGTTCGGTTTGTGTTCACACTGCAACATTTAACAGCGGACTAAATATTGTAAACAAACGCCACGCGCGAGCAAACTGTTCTCTCATTGGTCCGATTTCTATGCGGCTATAAATAGGCTCTGCTGCTTCTTTTTTTTAAGATGTGGGGGATTGGGGGTGCGTGAACCCGGTCGGGATGTAGAAGGGGGTGTGCGGCCTAAAACGTTTGGGAACCGCTGCTCTAGGGCAAGGCAGAATGGAGAATGAAGGGAAAATGTTACTGCTCGTCTTCCATACACTCATGTTCTCCTATTGGTCTGCTAATGTAAAGGACGCAGGAAGGAAACAAAAAAAAATATTATGATTCTATGATGCTTCACTATACTAATGAGTGGAGTGCAATGAACCCCATTGAAGAAGAACAACAAGCTCTCATAAGCTGCATTAGTGCTGCTTGTCATGCATTTAAAAAGCATTTGCTTTCGTAAGTGTGTGGATGGTCAACAAGCCTGACAGACAGACAAAAAAAGGTCACAATTGAACTTTTCACAGTCATCTGCCATCATTAGGCTAATCCAATTCGTACATGTGCATGCTTCCGTATTTCCCTACCGACATGATTTTATTTGTTCAGCAGCAATTTTGCAACATGGGTGAGAAAGCAATTACAGTTTCCAGGTTTTTAAGTTTTGCATCGCTTGGGGTCAGCGCTAAACGTCACAGTACTTTTATTGTACTTTTCATGGTGCCCAATAAGCATTTGCCATCCTTCTGAGTCATTCAAATTATGTTAAGTCACGGCAGGGAATGCCTGCAACCAACAACATGTTGCTCGTGCATCAGCTTGGCAGTTAGCAATGTCCTCTCACAAAAGAGAGTCCTGGTTTCAATCTTTGGCCAAAGCTCTTTCTCTTTCTATATCAAGTCTGCATGTTCCTTCCGGTGGGTGTGTGGGTTTCCTCCAGGGGCTCACATGCAAATGGCTTTGAACTCTAAATTGCCAAGCGGGATTGTGAATATGTTGACCCTGATGGATTGGAAATCTATCCAGGCTACCTCTAACTGAGTGCATGCTGGGATGGACTCCAGACTATGGTTGCATCCTCTATATTGTGCTTTTAAAATACACAGTGCTACCATATGTCTGTCAAGCTGTGCTAAGATGTATTGATAAACAGTGAATCACACTTTATATGAGATTAAATTGAATAAATAAGTATGAGAGAATATCCTGCAGAATCTTTCTCACATTATAGCTCATCGGCAGTTGTTAAGAGGCAAGTTTACTTTGGCGTGCGCACATCAGCATTATCTGTAAGCCAATGGTTAAAGAGCACTATTAATAACAAAATAAATCCACATTATTAAAAATGTTAATGCTTGTGACGTTTGGGATCAGTCAGTGAGCATCTCTGCTACTTTTTGCTGTCCCTCTTTGCCACATGAAGACATGATCTCTGCCGATAAAGACATCCGGATGTGCCAAACTTGCATGGGGAGAGTTAAGATGATCCTTTTAGCTGCTCCTGCACTTATTTGGGATATAACGAAGGAGTGTCAGAAGTTTCCAAAAGATCTAACTGGCTGCTCCGATCCAGTTGGCTGTTCTTCAAAAGAATTTCTATCCTCTCTGCCTCTGATCATAAATCAAAATAAAACAGACGGCTCAATAAAATGCCTTTTAACTTTGTTATTGGTGAATAGCGCATAGATTATCTAACATTTTTTTTATTTTTTTGTGAACTTTGAAAACATATGAGAGTCTTAACTGAATCCCTCTTAAATGGTTCGAGGACAAACTACTTTGCTTTTGTGGGCTCTGATCACAGTAACTTAATGAAGCTTGTAAAAACTGTTAGTTAGGTGAGTAAACAAGTCATAGAACTGGTCTAACCAGAAGCTTATGTATTACAAGTGTATATAATGTTGGCGTTTAAGTTTGCTTAAACTTGACTTGTATCATGGCACTGTAAATAATCAAGAGCAACAGAATATGACACAAAGGCTTCCCAGGAGGAGTTTTAACACATTTAAAACATTTAGATTTATGTAGGACAATGCATGAATCCGCATGAATGACCAAAACACAATGGAGTGTAACGTTGTGTTTTTAGTGCACCCGTTTAAAACTCAACATCTTGATAGGTCTTGCATCCTGGTTATTCAATAAAAGTAGATGTTTAAAAAAAAAAAAAATTGTATATGTGCAGTGCACGCGGAAAGACAATCAGTCGGAGGACCCGGCATACAAATAGACCATTTAAAGTGACACTCCTCACAACCCTGCGCTAATCCCAGCAACGCTTGATTAGGTGTGAATGCCGCCTAAGAGGAAGGTTGCAGTACCCTCTACAGAAGGTCGTCTGTCCATATGACTGTGCTGCCTGTGAGACCTTCATATCTGAGGTCTAATAATAGCAGAGACAGCGGACCGGTCTCTTCGAAAACAAAGTGACAAGCAGGTCAGCAGGGTGGGTACAGGTGCATCACTGCTCTTGCACAGTTGCCACTGATACACTGTGGTCAGACGGCTCAAATGAGCATATGATGCGAGCGTGCACACACACACACACACACACACACACACACACACACAACACAAGTTCACCTTTCCCTGAACACAAAATATATGTGTGAATTATTTTCCAACATCTGGCAGAGGCTCATCTTTTATTCCATTACATTTCAGACATCAGCCCCCATCAGTGTGTCAGTGAGTGGGCTTTGGCACGGGGCACAGCAGACTGGCCCAGGAAAAGAGGCTTCTCCCAGAGGTTGCAGGGTAGCTCTGCATACACGAGCAATCATTATTTCCCTTCCTCAATGAGTTCAGTTTAGCTAAATTAAGGGGAAAGAAAGGAGGACAATTAAAGCCCCGTGGCAGAGATAATGTTGAGTAGGAGCCGATACAGAGGGAAAACAAGAGAACATGTGATTTGACGGAACGGGTCAACAAGAGACATATTGAAAAAGATGGGGACAGACAGAGGAAGAGAGAAGGAGAGAGGGGTGATCATGACTAGGAGGAGGGCAGACAACGTAAGACAGATGAGCCGTTTGCTGCCGGGGTTGTAATATTAGCAAATCTGATATCGATAAACTGCTTTCTGCCCATACAACACAGACAATATCCTGACAAAGTGCTCCCCTCCAAAAATGAATTTGGCAAGGGGCACTGGGCAGGAGGATTAAATGATCAGACTCCTTCTCCCGTTATGTATATCTTCCTTTAGATGTCTCGCCAAACTTATTCTACTATATGTGATATTGACAGGGTTCTGTGTCTTCAACAGAAGAAAACTGGAGTCAAATCCCCCTACAAAATATGACTGACTACTAACTGCAGTCATTGAACATATGCCAGGAATGAGAGACGTGAGGCTGCGAGTGCGGGTTGACACTTACACAGATGTTTTCAGTAATACCATTAGATAATCCTTTAACACCCTGAAAAACAAGATCATTACTGCTATTTCACGAGTGTATCCAATCTATTTGTCATGGCATCTATTCAAAAGCCTGAGCCAGGGGTCATTATAGAAAACCCTACAGCTTTATCAAGATGGAGTCCTGAAATGTACAGGAAAGCAGAGCACGCTTAAAAGAGCTGCAATGCAATTTACAGAAACAAAACGACCGTGCGGCAACCGTTATTACAAGATTACAAGATATTGCTCTAGGAGGTGAAAACTCAGGGCTGGGCCTACAACCAGGAACAGATCTAATCTCTATGGCGCTCCAAAAAACACAATACAGAAAACTAAATCTTTGACACAGTGGTTATCAGATCTGTGAGGGTATCAAGACAGGGAACATGATAAGGGGACTTAAGAGGACAGATACTGGTAGTATTAAGTGTTATTGTATTGTATCTACAAGAACAGAACACTACAGCGTCCTTGAAGCTGCTGTTGTTGGCTGAAACAATTGATTTGTCTCTTGTTCAGCCTTAAGTCAATTAATCATACCTTAAGCATACATGGGGGTCAGGGAAAGCACACATGTGAAAACTCTTGTAGGGTTAAAATGTGTCATCAACGTCAATGTTCTGAAAACAAATTGTTATAAAGCAGCTATAATCAATATTTTTCTCATCATAGATCATGTTGAAATTTTCAAACTAGGTCGCTTTTAGTGAAGAGTGAAAAAGGAGAATGACTATTTATCAGGTGGACAGAAACATGACTCCAAATGAATGCTGATATTGTGCTGTATCTGCTGGATGTGCAAACTGTATGCTGACAAGTAGGGTGGGGCAATCCTTTCTATTCTCATATAGTCCAATTGTGGTTCGTCAAGATCGCAGACGATCGGATTGCCAGGGAGGCAGCGGCGTGGCTGAGCTCTGACGGAGCTCTGGACTAACACAACCACTGTCAAAGTAAGGCCTGAGTGAAGAAATAATTGTAAATCCATTTAATAGCATCGCCTATTCAAACAACGGCTCCCTTTTCAAGATGAGTGCAAAAGTTCAAATTTATTAAAAAAAAGGTAAACGTAATAATTCCCCAAAAATGTACAAGATTTTGTTTGGAAAGGTTTGGTGAGCAGGCATTTGGAGAACAAAGATGATCAAATCAACTGAAAAGAGAAATTTAAGATTTAAAATCCACGCGTGCTGATTAACAGGGTACAGCGGGCAGACATGCTGTTCCACCAGAAACATATGTAAATGCACAGTAGGTTAAATATTCTATTTATTTTATTAACAATATCTTGGTTCTGATAGAAACGAGAAAAATCGCCTTAAAATCGGGAAAAACAATAGTCAATCGTCTCTTAACCATAACGATAACCAATAGGCACAAGCCTACTGACAAGTTTGTCATATATATAGCAACTTAAAAGGTGATAACATGTCAGTGTCGTGTTAACCGCTCGTTTCCTCTGCACCCCAAGTAGTCAAAAAATATTATTGCAAACAATATTTGTCAAACACAGTACATCGCTGCCCTTTTAGCCACAATCCCCATGACATAAAAGTATACTAAGGGAAATAAAGATGATATCTTGTAGCGATTGATGAGGTCATATCCATCGAATCCCTCTTTCAGTCATCCCTAAGGCTTCCCTCCGTCGTCTGTCACTCTGCTCCCTCAAGTCATTTCACAATCTCTCTCCTTTCTCGATATTTTCTTAAGCTTTTTGACTCCTTTCCTCTCTTCTTATGTTCCGTGTCATAATTTCTCTGAGCTGCCGTCTATCATTACATCTCGCACTTAATTATTGGGATTAATTATTTTAATTACCATCTTCACGTTTCATTTTGGAAGTCCAAGGCCAGGCATTAAGAACACTCACAACCTCCATCTGGATCCGGCTCGCCCAGTCTTGCCCAAGTTATAGCCAATGCGACCGCATATTATTGCTGCATCTCTTGAGGGACTCAATTGTACTTTCATGACAGCTCAGGCAATTTTCAAGGTGCTATCTGCCAAGATATCATATTCGACAGTGTCAGCACCTATCGGGATTTCTGGTCCGCCTGGGCATGATGTCCCCCTAGAACAGATGTGATTAGCAAAGCCAGAAACAGCAGGTATCTTGGTGGTCCTCCATGCCTTTGTGTGTGAGGTGCGAAGGGCCGGAAGTGTGACTGATTCAATTTACCCTCTGCTATCTGGCACTACAAATAAAATTCACCAGAGATGGCATCAGCAACATATCATACCTACTGCGTTCTTCCAGTATCCAGTACATACTGCGTTTGTCAGTAGTAGGCAGCACGAAACTGTTGAATTTATTAATTTGGCAGTATACAGACAGAGCATATTTAAGTCCTGCCCACACCGGGGGAAACAATTCACCGCTCCTATCGTCTACTAGCAAGCAGCAAAAAAAATGGCTAAAAGCTGCTGTGTGGTGGGACGCACTACCAACAGGGTAAAGAACCCCGAACTAAGTTTTCATAAGCTGCCGAGCTAAAAAACTGAGCCTTAAAAAAAAAAAGGACAACAGTGAGGCATCAGCAGGAAGAATGGAAAACTCTGGGATCCTGATACTCCGTATGTCTAATGTTATGTGTGCAGCAAGCATTTTGTCCCAATGTTGTTTTACAGTGGAATGTGGATCAATCAGAAAGCTACGCAGTATTATGTTTGCAAGTCCGACACAGCTAACATTAGCTTGCTACCTTGCCCTTATTACTATTTTAGTCATCAACTACACCAGTGGTAGACATAGGATGGTAAAATAATCCTTTGACATGCTGGAATCTGATGTTTTTAGATAGCTACAGGCATTTTTGTTGTAGGTTTCAGCCCTTGTATGCATATTGTGGCATTTTTGGCATACAACAGACTGCTTGGTTAGCATACTGCATTCGATATGCTACATTCTGGCCAAATCAGTATGTATGGATAGTATAGCATGCAGTTTTGAATATAGTCACGGAGAAAATTGGGTATGCAAGACAGATACACAGTTTGGTGCTGGGTTTGAAGATCTAATATCAATGAGCTTGTACAAATATAACAGAAAATATATGAACAAAAGGCTCGGCCTCTTCTCCGCTGTATAACTTCAAATGCAAATTTGGCAAGGGGCACTGGTCGGGAAGTTGAACCTTTCTCCTCTTTCATTTAGTCTTCAAGCATGTCTCTCTCCACACTGTGGAACAGTAAAAAAAACAGAGATTTCTACAAGGTCTGCAGGCGGTCGCTGACAATGAGATATTGTTGGAGTTCAACATAAGCTTCGGGTGGGCAGTGAGGGTGTGCCTGGCAGGAGAGCTAATTAGATAGCACATGGCTCTGTGTGTGAGCTGGGAGCTCATTTATGAATACCTCTTATAGGATATATATATATCCTATATCCAAAGAGCAGACAGAAGCAAGAGCCGGAACAGACACAACTATGGTGCACAAATGCACACGTACATGTATGCTGGCGCAAAGACACACTCACTTTCACCCAGATCTGTTGCTGCAGCTCAGCTGTGCTGTGGGCGCTGTGAGGACTGTGACGATGTGAGGGCAAGAAGGCGTTGGAGGCACCAGGCCCTTTGCTAATGGTGGACTTGACATTTACCCTGGGAGGCTGTGGGCTGTGGCTGCTGCTCCCACAGAAATGATTCAACCTGCCGTGCTGAATATAGAGGAAATACTCTGATGGATGAAGACTGCTACGGTGAAGGACCTGGAGATGTCTGGGGGCAGTGTGTGCATACTGTACCTTAATTTACCAACACACTGCATCTGACATGACTGTTACTTGAGCTGTCTAGGGCTTATGTTGACAGATATCTAGGCTAGTACATGATGGAGAGAGACAGAAAACAGGCGCGGTGTGTCAGTGGGTTTATTATAGTGAGCATTTTCCATCACATGTTGTGTTGAATCATACGTACAAGCACAAAAACTCCTCCAGAAGAACAACTGCCTCCACATAAGCTCACCTTATTGATTGGACCTGACTGAATTTTTCAGACATTTTTCTATTTCAGAGTTCCATAGAGTGTTAAACATTCAAGAGGTGTGAATCTTCAACGATTCAATAAGCATTCACATGTCGACGATTCTCGATGCATCTCAATGGATCACATCCCCAATGTCAGTGTGCAGTTCTACATTTTTAATTAATACAAGCAAACTAATAAATATGAACTCTTTATTCAGAAAGTGCTACATCTTTTCAATACCAGTATCCGTGGGATCCACCTCAGAAAATAAACATGAATCCATAAATGTCCCCAAATTTGCTGTGCTTTACAAGTGTGCTTCAATCCACATAAATTTAACAGAGCAGCTCTAAGACAGCTGCCACCGGAACTTATACCCGGCTGGGGTCATCCGAAGTCACACGTGACTTTGTTGCTATAAAGGTTCAACGTGCGCGAGATGGAAGATATCCAGTGTTAAGCCCTGCCTCTGGTGATCAGTGAGGATGAAATAACAAACAAAAATATATCAAAGGAGTGGAGAGAAACTAGTGCGACAGTAAATGAGAGAAAAACGCAGTAAAAACTCACAATGAACTGAATGCATCGCAATGCATCGTAAAATTGAGAAATTTCCACACATCTAAAAAACAACTGCATCTCAAAAAGTCGGCCAGTCCTGATAACCTGGAAAAGCGTCAAAAAACACTCTAGTCCAATATATAATGTTCACTTTATTAGTTCAGCATATAAGCACTAAACAGAAACTAGAGTGTAATTACTTGCGCAGGTATTTGGTCGTAAACTAAAGTTTTGGAAGCTGGCGGCTTTTTTCAGACAATATTTCAATGGATGTCCGCCATTTGTTTAAGGCCCTGAAAATATTGTTAGCAAGCTAAAAAGCATGCATATGTGTTGGGGTGTTTCTGTAGGGCCAGAAAAGGTTTGTTTTGGCCAAATGTAAGTATTGTACGATTTCTTTGTTGCGACTAGATCAGCTCAGCATTTTTGGATGTTGGAAAGCATTTATGTCAGTGCCTTAAGATTGTTACAAATTGCATATCCCTTACTCATCACTGTATACTCAATGCCAGGGCTGGTTGGCCATCTCTGACAATGCGTAGGCTTAGTTACTAAACTATCATCATTCATGAGGCCATTTTTGGGAAAGCTTCCTTCCTACTCCTGTTTCTATGTTAATCACAAATGTGGGCCTCATTATACTGTAGTCTGAGGATGAAGGCAATTTTTCGCTGACTGTTATTCTGTGGAAAAACTTGAAACTAAGGGAATTGGGTGAGTGGGTTCAGGGCAACTTGCAGTTCTAGGGAAAATAAAAATGCCGGTGACTATCGAGGCTTTCAGTCACACATTACTCATACATCATAATTTAACTGCCTCAGCTTCTCTCTGTTCTTCTATCTTCCTTTCTTTTTAACTACTTTTTATTGCAACATTTTGTTTACTGTATTGTACCTCTGACTTTCATGTATCTCTAAACAAACAAGATTCTGAATAAAAAATATTGATCGGTACAAAGATCATGGTTAAACCTAACCCGAAGTGCCAGATGGTTTCTCACACAGAACCATATGAGAAGCCGTCATTGGACACTGCTTAGAAAAGGGAACACACTTTAAAAAATACTTTGCAGGTGACTGGATGAACAATCTGCCAATCAAACTTTTGCTGAAGCAAGTCAGGAGATGGGCAAAAACATTTCTTCCATCGAGAAAGCCTTCAGTGTTGTTCTTCGCTCTCTTTTCAATGATGGAATACTCTCCGGATCTGACTGTAGCCTCTCCGTTAAACCTCTTAAGGAGATGTCATTTTTGATTTGAATGAACATTTGCCTCTCTGTGTCGCTTCACACACATCTAAACCACGCTCGTAGATACCAGTAGCATCTGTGGTACGTACACAAACGCATTGCTCTAAACCTGAAAAGATGGATTCTCGTGTGACTTCATGATATTCCAAGAATCCAGCTGCCGTGAGAGGTAAAGTTATACCTACAGTACTCAAAACATCACCCAATCATTTTTGACCTCAACTTCATAGACACCCTTGTGCAACGCTTTGCCTTGACAATTGGAATAACCCACCATGCAGCCATCAATTACAATGGGTAAAGAATAATGATTGAAACTGGCTATTCAACAGTTAGATAACTCAATTGTGTGAGCAAACACTGACCAAAAAAAATTCACTTATTAATTTAGTACTTGGTGTAATGGCTTCGTTCAAGGCAGCGTCTCTTCTCTCTGAGAAATAGCGAAAATACAGTGAATATAGTAATATTATCAGTAACAAACACACACACACACACACACACACACACACACATTAATATATAAAAATAAACGAGACAAATGAGTGTAATTGTCTCTGAACATAGAAATAGGATTTTGTTCATCAGTTCCCCAATTTCTGAGGTGATTGTTTAGTTTGTTTAAAGTCGTCTGTGCCTCTTAAAGTGCAGCAAAGTCAATTCAACTGCTTTACAGGAAGTCCTTGGTACATATTTTAGAAACAAACAACAAAACAATATCACTGTCATGTATCTTGTGATCTATGATAAATCGTAAGGTAATTCCTTTTCAGTACGAGAAAAGAATGTTTCATTTTTCCCTATTGTTTTTTGCTTCAACAGCAAAAGGCTTTGGCCTTGTGTGCTCTGCCAATTTGTCTTTATGGATTGGGACACGGCGCCATCCCCACATACCCTGCTTTCTGCTACTCTCTTTATATCGCCCCGCTGTCAGAAAAGCAGCAGCAGTAAATACTGAAGTAAGTTCATAAATGTATCATTCAAAGCTAGGACTAGACAGCTGGCTTACCATCAAAGGCAATAAAACATAAGGCACAGTGACAGCACATGCATCACTGCCTGCCACCAATTCTTTCTTTTATACTGAAAGCTTTTTATCTTGTTTACGTATGAAAGCCAAGTTCACAAGTCTTTCAATTTGTGACAATGTCAACACTGAGAGTAAAGAATGAAGTGAGAATCAGATAAAGGAGAATGGCAGTGAAGGAAATGAATGCTGTTTCACGTACTATGACATGGTTATTTAGGCGGCAGGGATTAGTGGAGTTATCAGCACCGGCTAATTTACACAAAGTATCAAGTGGGCTCCCATCTCAAAGTGCTTAGGTTCATATAGCCTGCATGACATCGATGAAAGACTAATATATGATATGGAGTATTGTGAGCGAAAACATCTTTAGTTTAGTAATGTCAGTACGGGGTTCTATTCATTTGCTGTCTACGAGGTACATCTGCCTACAGATAATCTAATTTAATAAAACACTTAAACCAAGCCCTTTACAAAGTACATTGTCTAAACCCACATGTTAGCATATCTGCAGATATGTGTGTGTTTTAATGTATATTTAAATAACCATCTTCAAGGCCAAGGCTGTAGGCTGAAAAAAGCATAGCTAAATAAATGCTATTTCCTGCATCTCTTTACATGTATATCATCTTGCATATAACATAACGATACAATTAGTTAGCATGCTGTCCACAATAGTAGTAGTATAAAGAAAAACAACAAAAAATGCTTTAACCCTCTAATAGCCAGTAGTTTCCTTGATATAAACCTGATAAGTAATGTTTTACAAAAAAAGTTTGACAGAAAAATTCAAATTACTGATCCCAACATGTACAATGAACCTTTAAACTTATGAATGATGTGTTTTTACAGGCTTCATTTCTTAATTTCATGGTAATAATGAAGACGAAGAGCATTTCTCATCTAGATTTTGACGGATGTGCAGTAAGAGGACGCTGTTGAAATATAACTAAACAACTGAACCCTGAAAAATCCTGAAAAGTAAGGGGAGCTTTTTCCAGGAACATATTGGATTGGCTGGCTCTTTGCAATCTCATGGCCCTGCTGTAAAATATATTACATTTTATCCCCACTTATTCACATTCGCAGTCACTATCGCCAGTAGCGGAAAAGGTTGACAATGGAACAACGGAAGTCACTGGGGGAAACAAAATGCAGTGTTTGAGTTGGTGTGCAGTATTGCCAACTCTTTTCCGATGCAAGTAGCTAGCACTAGCTCCAAAGGTCGCCAAGATGACGTCATGCGCTAATCTGCATATTGGGCAGGTCTTCGCACATTACTTTGCATAAAGCTTAGTGGTTGTGTCAGGTGCACTGAGGGAGAGAGAACAAGAGGAGAGGGAGAGACTCCATGCTGTTGGCAGAAGAGCTGTGAACTTAGATTCCTCTGAGCTGCATTGGTCATGAACATAACGTATATAGAGCTGAAGTCGCTAAATCTAGTGAGAAAGTCGCCTGTGTTGTTGGTAGTTGCTAAGAAAACAATCTGGTTGTCTTTGCGACAGCGGAGTCAAAAATATTACCAATTGGAATCTCTTGCGGGGGAAAATATAAAACGTGTTTATTGCCACTTTAATTTGTCTTATTTTATTTATTTGAAGTCGGAAATGTGTTGCCATGTGCGCACATGTAAGGGTGTGTGGTTTGTATTAACATGCAGCATGGCCATAATTCGGAGCAGCTTGTCCTCATTAGGACTTAGCAGTCCCTAACACTGAAGCGCCTTACTCTGAGGGCAGCTTAGCCCTTTCATCCCCATTTTGATATGGACCTCAGCCCTGTCTCTCGAGTACGAGGGACTGTGGCAGTTATGGTGATGTCAGAGCCGCCCAACTCCTGGGACCTCTGGCAACCTTCAACATAAGCTCGGTGACACGAGGTTAGCTGCCTGCTGCGCCAACATCCAAAGGTTACTGTCACTCACTCTCTCCAAATTCCACCCTCCACTATGCTAGATCCACATTAGGATTAGCATGCCCATTTGCTACATTTCAATCAATGCAACAGACCGGGTTCTGGACAGAACATCCTGGTTTCTCCCACACAAGCAGTTTCGTGAGATGGGAAGATTGAACAACCAGAGACAGGCAGGGTTAAACCTGCAGGTTAAACCCTGGAAGGGATCAGCCAAAATTTGAGCTCTTGTGTTGAGATTGTCGACTTGAACCAAGACCTTGAGTTCCTTTAGCTTCTCCTTACAGATATTGCAGTTTCATCCCCACATCAGGATCAGAGATCATACGGTAAGGAGCCAGCAGATGCTGTTCACCTTATTCACGGTTTGCGGCGATAAGCTCTTGGACGTGTTGTGACTGTCAACTGTAACGTGCCATTCTTGTGGTACTCACATTAGCTGTACCCTGCAGCTTCCCAACTTATGGGTGTACACTTTTGCAAAGACCCTGTGTTGTGTTTTCTGAGGTATGTACACAGATTCATGGCGACCCTGTTCCAATGCGTCTACCATTGTCATGTCTCTAGTGGTCAAACAACGGATGAAACAAACCCTGTTAAAGAAGAATTGTGTTTTAATAGAACTTATCTCTTATCTTCAAATTTTGGCCACCAGTTTTTGTTATCAGTAACAAAATATTATGTCTGCCAAGTTAAAGTAACAATTATACAGATATTAAACAAAATGACTGTTTTTGGAAGGAAATAAAGCATATCCGATCCGGGCATAATTTAAATGAATCAATATCTGCTAAAATACAAGAAATCCAGGTAGCAGCCTTTCATTTTTAGCTGGTGCTTTAACAGGTTGAAATGACAAACGTCGCCAGCAGCAGCAGGTCATGTCAACTGTTGCTTATTAACGTTAATTCTGTGAGTAGGTTGATGGTTTGTGTGCTCTCTGCGAGTCGCTGTCTGCACTCAGCCAAAGATTGATATTAAGATAAAAGAGGCATCACGCTGAAACACCACTGTACAATTGCAGTTGATGGTTTTTGCAGTCCAAACCACTTCAATAGAGTAATATATCTTCTCTCTAGCCAAACACACGTGTAGACATGCTGTCGGGGTGGAAGTTCTTCAGCATGCGTGACGACATAATGAAGCTCGCAATTTGTATGTCTAAAATAAGCCGTGGAGGAAAAACCTTGATAAACACAACCTCTTCGGACATTTTTAGATTAGCCAGGAGTTCGGCTTTGTTGTCACTGCTAACATGGCGAGGGCCAAAGCTTCACAACGGCTCTTCAGAAACCGATGGGTGACAGTCACAGAGACAACATCCATATTTCATACAGTCTATGATTATAACTCTATCATGATGTGTTCAAACTATCGTAAACAACAGGCCGCACAACTGTCAATGGCTGTGAAAGCTGCTAGGGATGCACCGATAATGATACCGTTATCGGATATCAGGCTGACACTGACTCAAAGAGCTGGATTGGACAAATGAGGCCAATCTATTCAATTCAATCCTATGTTTATACGTTGTATACTGGACACTTCTAACACATTGCTGGTGTGTAATTTACTACTGTAATTATAAATAAGAATTAAGTACATTTATATCTAGGTATGTATTTGTTACACTGTGTTTTGCAAAGTTATGAAAGCAATATTTAAGTCGAGTCTGATGCCTTCTTACTTATGAAAGAATGATCCCACTTCCACACAGTGAGGCATACAGCTTATTAAGAACACATTGCTATTGGATTGGTACTCTGTATGGGCCAATTCCCAAAACCAAAGTATCATATTGGGACTGAAAAAGTATCATCCCTATATTTGGCATGCGGATGATAAAAAAATATCTGTTGGACACCTTTTTTTATTGTGCCATTGGATGAGCTGCCACATGCCACCAAGGTCGCCTACCTCTGATATCTAGTGGATCAACAACAAACGATAGATGTACAATAAATCTACAGCCGAAGCTTTGTGCACAGATAGTTTTGCTTTGCAATTGGGAATAATGCCAGCATTTTGGGCGGGCTCAATTTTAGTTTACCTTCTGTCCAAACTCTCATCTTTTTTACAAAGTGCCTGCATTTCAGCTATATGGATATATTCCAAGATCTCAGATTTGGTCAGTAAAATGTTATCATAACCAAAAAGAAAGGTCAACGCTGCAAAAATAATACCCAAGTCGTACTAAACCAGAAATATTATTTTAGGAGGAAACTGTTGTGTGATCCGAGATGACCAACATGTTTATCCGTCTTTGAGTTTGTTAAGACCTTTGTTATTGTGTAGGAGGGGCAACAGCACTCAAACTCAGCTGATACCATTCAAATTATATATTTAACCCGTCAGTCCGTGCACAAGATAGAAAGTAATTTAGTACTTCACAAAGGCTCTGACGTTCATCTAGGATTCAAAGAACCCATCTGTTAAATCTGGAAAGACTAGAATTGCAAAAAAAAAACGTATTTAGTGAGACAGCACAGACAGATGCAACATATCAGGGAAACTAGCAGGAGCTAATGAAGGGAAACCGTGAGAACCATCTTCTCTGCTAGGGGAGAAATCATGTGGATGGTGAAGAGAGGGCGAAAAATGCAGAGGGATGAGCGATAGAGGATACGGTGAGAGAAGCAATTAGTGTCCGCTAATTGCTCTCATTAGAAGAGATGGGGCCGATTTTGCAGACTCCATGTTGGACAGTGACAATTCAAACGTATCAATGTGGACTGCTTGGGCATGCGGTTTAAAAGCCATTCAGCAAACAGTAGTACCTCTCAGACTGATAGCAGCAGAACTGATAAGACCAGACCATATCATCAAAACATTACTCTATCATCTTTCCCGTGATAAAAAAAAAAATAAAAAGTAGAAATGACAGTAAAGATGGATCAATAAAGCGATAAAGGTCTTATACAGCTGGAAAAGAGACAAAAAAAGTAAAAAGACAAGACAGATAAAAGAGTTGAGGCAAGGGGGAAAGACAACCATGTTGCACAACACCTCTCTAAGTAATAAGTTTTATTTATATGGGAAATGAATGTGTCTTGGCATAGTTATATGAAGCCACGTAGGCACGAAGAGCACAATAATATGTGTAATAATAACTGATGTGATCCAAGTTTCCTGTGTGAAATCAAATATCCGCCCAGCCTGAAAAGTTTATGGCAGCTATAGCCACTCTATTCTTCATCTCGTAATCAGGTTAGTATTGACTAAACACCTATGAAAAGATACCACTCCGGGTGTTTAATGATGGCAGCCATTTTCTTTGAGAAAACACTTAGCGGAGAGTGCTCCTGAGAAACCCAGGCTATCTGAATGAGTGAAATGAGACCACAGAGACAGAAACCGGGGAGACGTATATAAAAAACACAGCAGATTTTTAAGATTATTGTGACCCTCACATTTTTTTCTGAATCTACGTTACTATTACCGGTAACCAAGCAGACATTTTATTTATCACAATGTGGACCAAACCACAGCGTAGTATAAAAGAGCACATTAATGCTGAAGCATTTCTCACTGCAGGATGAAGAAAAAACAACAACTTTATGGTGTCTGTGTGATAGAGTGCCGCTGTGCAGTAGGGCATATGCAGACTGAAACAAGATGTAATTAACAAGAATAATATATTTTCCCTCCTCCAACTGTGAGCAGGGGAAGCTGTGATATCTGCTTTGCCCTAAAACAGCGCAATCATGTCTCATTTTCTGCTGAATCCCTGATTGGGTCAAAAGGCGGGGAATTACGATAATGCTCTCCCTCTCCTAATGAGTACCAGGTGACTGCAGCAGCTAAAGTTCCTACTCTGCTGGCTTGACTTCTACGCCTGCTTCCTACTCATACGGACTCTCAAATAAGTTAGGCAATCAAAATAACCTCCTTACCTCTCAATGATGTCAGCGATGACACAGGCAAACATCTGGAGGCCCTCTGGAAGCTGCAGAGCCACTGCAGAGAGCGGGAAAAAAGGCAAACAGAGAGTTACATACTTCTGTTAGAGTGACGGCAACATGTTATTTCATAAATCCTGGACAGCACAGTTATTCATATATTCTGCTACTGGTTCAGAGTACTTCACTGACAGGAAATAGTGACATTTCAGGGTAATTTCCCCTCTGCCACGGCGTTGGTTTATTTCAGCAGGGCTGATGGAAATATTTGGAAATATATTCCAAACCAATAACCACAGGTCCATCTCTTCAGCTCATGGCTTGTACGGAACATTTGAACTCTCTCTTTTTCATGTCTGTCGCCATGCCTACCACTGGCTCTGGGTCACACTTTTACTCTCTTTGCCACTGAACCTCCCCATCACCAACTTCACACAAGATAGATATATTTTAATGTGGAAAAATTCATGGGGCTGCTATAACAATTTGAATCAAGCAACCAATTAACCATTGGTCCTGCTGATGGTGTTGAGTGCTGACAACAGGAAACCAAAAATCTACTCATGTGTGACACAAACTGAGATGAACCAATGGAAAAACCTTGTTCAGGGCAGGATTTATTAAGTGGTTTGTGCCTCGTTTCAGACTCACTCTGCATGGAGACACATGCATGTTTTTTTTAATCAAACAGGCAGAAGGGCCTGGAAGCATCTCAACTGAACCTTCTCTGCAATATGTGAAATGCGGCCCTTTCCTTTGAGCATATTCCTTTAAAGATAAATTACCCAAATGGTGACTAGATGTCATGTGAGATCGCTGGATTTGCAGCTAAATACTGGGATCAGTATTGCATGAAAGATTCTCGACTTCTAAAAAGTAGTTGCAGGTATATTGAAGGAAGGTTGCAGTGGGCAAAGGAATGTGTTTCCCAAGGAACTCTTAATTAAGAGTCCTTTGATTGATCGGCCACTGATCGTTATCGGCCAATATTAATCTCTATAAGAGCCAATCAGACCATGTGATCAGATGACTCATAAAATGCGGGACAATTTGCCGACATGCAGCTAAAATGGCTTCACTGCAGTTGTGAGTTGTGTCTCGAAAGCCCTTTTTACGCAGCCTGTTCAAATCGGGACAGTTGCGCCGTTATTCCACCCTGCTGCTCTGTACGAAAGGTGGGGGATTTGCTGCTCCGACGCTAAGCCGGCAGTGGAGGTAGTCACAGAGAAAAGATCCACATCTGTGTAAAGGGACAGTTGGCATGGTGTGGGTGAATGCACACTAGACATTGATGCTGTTGTGTTTAAAGTCAAGGCGGCATGTGATCTAAAATTGCAACGTCTGCAGCATTATGCCGGCTTGGTTTGGTTGAGTGTCAAAAAGCAAAGCCGGTGTCATGACGGGCCACTTTAACAGCAGTACTGCGAGATCTGGGTATAAAAAGGGGCTATGAGAGAAAAGTGTCTCCAAGAGAGAGTGGAATATTCTTCTCATGTTGCATGCCAATAAATGAATGATACTTTCTCCGCTTTTAATTTACATATATGAAGTAAAATAAATAAATAATCCTACACGATAAATAGAGGGATTATTATAAAAAATGTTATTTTTAGCTTTGGCTCAATGGTGACATGTGTGCTTATTGGGGCTGGAGTATCTGCTGGACCTTATGGATCAGCTACCCCTCCTATGGTAGTGTGTTAACCTTGATAAAAAAACATAAATATTTGAATTCAAAGAAGATGAAAATCTAAATGTCCTTTGGGAATTTCTTAAGCAAGATGTCTTGTGTTTATTGCATCAAGGATCTTATATTAGGTGGTAGATAAAGAATTTAGCACACATAAATAGGATCATCAAATACAATTGACGACACATTCGTATCAGAGAGTAATACGATATTGATCTTGTCAAGTATAGCCTCGCAAAGTAACAGAACGGGAATCAGTGCATGAAGTGGATGAGAAGGAAAAGACAAGAGTGACAGAGGAGAATAATGAGGAAAGCAAATATGGTGTGGTGAGATGGCACACTTCCTCACTACTACTACTACTAACAATAATCTTAGAACTTTAACCCTTTCACAGTGTGTTTTCAGTGGGTGAAAGTTAATTGTAACAGTTTTGGTTGCTCCACACTTTTGTGTCACCTCTGGTTTAAAAAAAACAAGATGGCTTCAAAGTGGAAGTTCACGCACCAAAGGGCGACGTCACGGTCTAATACAAAGTCTACGGCCTGTAGGAGAGCTAGTTAGCGGTTGGCTAACAGAGGTAACAGCTAATGGGGCTAATAAAGCTAACAGAACTAAACACACAACTGAACTGACAGTTAGAGGACAGGTAGAGGAAGTCTATAATCAGTCAATATGATGTGTTACACAGTGAACGGCAGTTAAGCTGCATGGTGCCGGAGCAGACTGCTGCATAGATTACAATGAGAGCTTATTTATTGCATGAGACGTGCGAGTTACAGACGTGCTACAGAGTGCACTTTCCCAGTTGATTGTTTATAAAATAATCATAAAATGGTGAAATATAATTTCCCAGAAGCCCATCTAACACATTTAAAGTGTTTGTGTGTTCAAGTGTTTCTTTCCAAAGATCTTAGCAACAAGGGATTCCTTTCAAACATACATTTAACATCTTTTATTTTTAAGAGGAGTTTGTGGTTTTCAACTCGAATGAATCTTGAGCTCATTGTTACTAGAATGTGATTTTGTCTGTTTGCGATGTAAAATACAGGGGTTGTGCTTTGGGATTACATTACATGCATCATTCCTGTCAACAAGTCTTCTTGCCATCGACCTTTTGAGAAGCAGGAATTTGCGTTCCATGTAGCTAGATTTGATATGATCATAAACATGCATTCATAAGGTATCGACCAGTTCAGTATGAAGTCCCAGCTACCATGGCAGCTACATTGAGTGAGCACCACAGAGACAAAGGCTTTGTTTCAATCCACCATGACATTTTCTCCCAGTCAAACTCTACCGCACCTTACGTCAATAAATCCATCAATGTCTCAGTGGACACTTACAACTCGAAGACACCGAATTCAGCGCAGTGTTTTCACATGACTCGGCCCGAAACTATTTCAACACTTCGTGGGCCAGACGGCATTAAACAATAAAAGCCGGGACAGACAAAAAGGCCAAGAAGGTTGAGGGTGGATGGCCATGAGATGGAATGATAGATGGGGCAGTGTGAGAAGGAGGAGCGAAAGCAATTCTTACTGATGAAAGGTTAAGGGATCACAAAGCACTCATGCAGACAGTGAGAGACAGGTCATTACCTAGAAAAGGGCAAGTTTATTAACAGAGAAACGTTTCAGAGCACACCTCTGCCATAGCTGACAGAGGCAGAGCTTTCTCTCCATCTGCTGCCCCCGGCGAAAGGTGAGTTTGACGCTGGAGGTGGGACTGGCTGTTTGAATGCATTTTTGAGTTTTCACGCAAGAATGATAAGCTGCTTCTACCTTTTGGAAGTGCACTCCTGCCCCGACAAATCAGAGAACCTAAACCACTCGGACGTGAAACGGGACAAGAGGGGTTTCTTATTCTTGGACATGTTTCTTATTGTGGATCACTACATGTACATACATGCAGCTTTCTCAATGGGCAGTGACAAAAGGATTATTTTTGGCTTACATGAACTGTCAATCCCCGATCATCTAATGATGCCGTTGTATGCAAACCTATTGTTTTAACGCTCCAGGCAATACAGGTTGCAAGGAAGCTACACCTGGGATTACGTTAACTATCACAGACTGGAGGTAAACTTAAAAAGCACTGGAAAGACCAATTTATCAGTGAACGGCAGACTGAACGGACAAAGCCAAGGGATTACTCAGAATTTCCAAAAGGCTAGGAAGATTGGGATAGGGATATGTACAGGGTTTATCCTGTAGTAGATTACTTCCGTCTCTCTCGGGCCTCTGTAAATAATATTATTAAGAGTTCAGTCTGGACTTGCTCTGTATAAAAAGTGCCTTGAGATAACTTCTGTTACGATTTGAGCACTAGATAAATAAACTTATTTTGACCCGTGGGTGTGTATGCAGATGGTAATGCATCTCAGTCCTCTGTGTCACGATGTATGGTATGGAACTTCAAAATGTCCAATATTAGAAAAAGGGGACATAATGAAATAAGGAATCAAGTTTATTAGGAACACATAGCTCCAACTAATAAAGTCTAATACAACAGTGCTGCAATAAATCAGACATTCGGCAGGGTTATAATGTTCAGTTTCTGTTGAAATTATTCAAGAAATGTGTTTATTCAACTTTATGTTAATTTTGGAGTCCACAGTTTGCAGTGCTATTGTGTTGTATTGCATTATGCATGCACTATTTAGTCTAACATTATATATATATATATATTTTTTTTTTTTATACACACATATACATACATATAAATGAACAAATACATTCTGAAATGACTCAATGACCTTTTAAAATTCAACTCATGACTTTTCATCATACATTTTCATTTTGGAATAGTCTACAGTTGTAAAGTCTTTACAGTTTGCGTTTGCACACGTAAACGTGAATTCACATCTGAATTAGGAGTGAATGGAAGTCACCTGCATGTAGACTCAAATTTGGACACAATAGACACAATTATGCTAGGGTATGTCATTGTGTGTAAAAATGTACTGGTAATGAGACTCTATTCAGTATCTGGAGACACTACTGACTGTGATCTGCTTTAACTTAACACTGGCAGCCAACACTCTGTCTTCTGTCATCTCTACAAAGGAACACGCTGTTGAAAGTGCAAATCTACTCGTTTCTACCAAAATTCTGTCTTTTCCATAAAAAAAGGTTAGCCCTGATTTCAAACAAACACACTGCTTCCAACGTATTTGTGAATGGCTAACATGAAGAAACCTCCATCCTGCTTGTTGGCTGGTCTGAATTCCATTTCCAAGCATCACTCAAACAATTGCTTCTCTATTAACAAAACAGTCGACTCAAGCCAGCTGGTTATTATCACCTAAATCCATTTGTGTTGTCATTATCTTAACTGAATGTGCGACGTTTATCAAGACAGCAGTTAAAAAAAATTCTGAACAACCAAGCTGCTCTTGTAAAGAGCGGTGATGTGCAACAGATTATATCACAACAACACACAATTAGACTAAAATGAGAAAACCAGGCAAAGCAACACAAAGCATGTGACTATTTATGAACTCTGGGGGAAGAAAAAAAAAAAAAAAAAAAAAAAAAAAAAAAAAAAAAAGAGTCTGGGCAGCTGAAATATAATGAGTCCTCTATTTCAAAAGCAGTGTATGACACTCAAGAGGAGTTGAAAGACAAAGAAACAGATGGACACAAAGAGGAACTGAGAGAGACCGGGGTGATAGGTGAGTTATGCTCTCTGAGTTCAGAGAGAGCGAGAGAGCGAGAGGGGGGGGAGAGAGAGGGGGAGGGTGGGCTCTGATACAAAAAAACAAAAAGGTCACACAACAAAAAAAGCAGAGCCAGCAAGCTGCGATAAAGCGCACGCTTCCCACAGGGATATTTAAAAAATGATTCAATCCTGTTGGTATGCCATCTGCATATTTTGACATTTACATTAGTGGACGATTTTTTTTTCCATCAAGCTCCTCAGCAAAAATTAGGCGAAGGTAAATTATTAAGTTATCATGCTGTGCTGTTATCTTGTAAAGAGTAGTTTTTGACAAGAAACTTGATTAAATACAGTTGTTTGAAGGCGATGTTTTCACAGTAATATAAAAAATAAGATATTAGAGAGAGAATTAAGAGCTGTTGAATTAGGTTATTAACACACTGATATTGGATCGGAACTCGGCATCGGCTGATACGCAAGTTCAGGTACCAGAATTGGTATCGGGAAGCCCTTTCTCTTGATGGGGTTCATAGTACATCATTCCCAGTATACAAGCATTCACACCACCTGATTAGTCCTGAGTGAGAGTGAATTTTTTAAATGTCAGACCAGCAATACCTCTACAAAGAGTGAAAGTGAAGCGCTGTATGCAACAGCCATTCTAATCTATTTGCTTCTTTGTTTCCGAGCAGACTTCGTAATTTTGAAAAACAGCTCGGATGGTGCAAAAATAACAGACGACTCCTCCTCAAAGCTAACTGGTAGTATTTTTTAAAACAATGTATTATTATCGTTAAATATTACAAAAATCAGTTTGAGAGCAGCACAAAAAAATGATTCGCCTGTTGCCATAGACAACAGAATACAGTAGCAGTCGATGTCAGTGAAGACAGCGAAGCCTCCCACTGTGCCCTCAGTTGATCCTGAGGCTACAATCCCACTGCAGGCCCTGCTACTCAATTCAGATTCCTGCTCAGATCTTATTATTCTGCTTGACAATACTATTTTTTGTAACCTATATCTTGCATCAGTTTAAATGACCTCCATCCTGAAATAACACCAACAAACAAAGGACATGAAGTCTGAACAGTCTTCTCAGAGAGGCAACTCAAATTGCTGCCCAGTTTTGTACTTGACAAACAGAAATGTTTGTTGTTTACGAGGCCAAGTTCTGCTTTCAGTATGGGTCAAAAAGACATCAAAAAACACTCTGTATTTTATCTGTTTGTAGTAACACTGCACACAAACATCTGTCTTGCATGGATGGTGAGAAGACATCTGAGTTTGACATCTTTCAGCTGCAGTGTGAGCGGAGCGTTGCAACTCTGTCAATAACACAAGAAGGCAAACACATTCCCCCTCACAGATTCAGTGTTAACCAACTTCAAAACACACTGGACGTGGAACTGCTCGTGAAAAGCATTCTGCTGCACTTGGATACCAATCCATGCTGATCCATAAGAGAGAACACAAAAAGAAAAAGATTTGCTTTTGATGTATATTGTTGTAGAGTCACTGTGGGATGACCTACATGGTGTTTTGAAAAACTGGGCCTGTTTTTGATTTGTTAGAACACTGGATAAACCTGTGTGAACCTCGCAGGTTACAGATTGTACAATAAAGTCGTCAAAAGTAGGTCACAGCACAGATGCACCGATGGATGGCATTTTGAATGAATGCTTGCACACGTGTTTTTGTACGAGATGCTCAACGCCACGTGCATCCTGTGTGCTCATCATACACTCACTCTTTAACTTGAAAAGCAGCTGTAAATGTGGTGCGAGTACTATATTCTTATATATTTTTCTTTTAATCAAGATGAGGAAGGGTATGGTGGCACAGTGTAATGGTTGTCAGTATCAGGTTTGGGGACAGAGATCCCATTTCATAAAGCATAATTTGTGCTCCATCTCTGCTAGATAATATGACTATAAATTAGGGCTATTCATTTTATATGCACAGGCTCTGTAAAGACTGTAATCATTGCAACCTTTACCTCCAAGTAACTTAAACCAGCATACGCTCCAATTCAGCAATGCAATTCATTTTTAGAAATCAGCCGTGCAATTTATGCCGTGGTTAGACTCCACTCGCGAGCATTAGCATATTGCACAACACATAGTTGGCTTTTCTTAAGCAACGACCACCCAGACCTTATTCCACCATTGCAATGAAGCTTATTCTACAATTGCTCTTCCCATTTGAAATCTTGCATGCTCCCCCCAAATTGAATCAAGTGTATTAAGAAAGAACCGAGCTCACCTCTCGTAGCTTTCGCTTGTCTCACTCGCCAAATCGTCTTGTGGATCTCAAAGTTGTAATTTGCAGGCAGGGCTTTGATCGCCTCCTGTAACTCAGGGTCTTGCAGGATTTCATCTGGAATTTGATTGGCTACCCGCCGTGGTCCTCGGACTGAGGAGAGAGTTAAATGATTGAGCTGTTAGCAGTGCGGCGAACACAGATTCAAGCAGAGACTATCACGCAAGGATCAGAGTCAAACAATAACGTTAAAGCTGAATCAGTGTAGTTATTCAGCAGGAGCCGTCAGTATATTTCATGCTTTGAACAGCCAGGAGGGGGGGGGGGGGCGGGTAATACAGTTCAGGAAAGTTGTCTCAATGTGTCTCTGATCTACAGGATCAAGACACCTTTTAAGAGGGAGAGAGCGATGGAAACGTAGAGCACCACCAATTTGTCAATGTAGCATCTTAATTGTTTTCCACAAGCTACAAGAAAAACTGTTGTGGCAGGAATAACGAGAAGAGACGTGGAATTGGAGTTGCAAGCCAGCAGGAAGTTTTTAATGAGCACAACATACAACAAATCCAAAGTATAAGTTCTTACAGCTTACTCTTATAGTCTAAATTCAGCCCCCTTATGTCACTTTCCACCAATCAAACCAGTCGGTTGAACATGGAAAGAAGTGAGATATATTTTGCTCATATTCTACTGGCAGCTTTTAAGCTTGATGTAGCTGCACTTGTTCTCAATTACAATACAATTGTATTTGTATAGCCTAATATTGCAAATCACAAATTTGCCTCAGAGGGCTTTAAAATCTGTTCAACCACGGAAAAAAAAGGAAGAAACCGTAGGGAGAGCAATAGAGGAGGGATCCCTCTCCCAGGATGGGCGGACGTGCAATGGATGTCATGTGTACAGAATTAACAACACAATAAAATGTCAACATATTCAATCCATCTGAAAGAAATTATACATAATTTTAGAGCAGAAATAAGAGGAGAAATAATAAAAGAAAAGGATTACCACTGATAAAAAAAACAGCATTTGCCATAGATATAATAGAATGACAATAAAAGCAGTACTAGTTATGGAAATGTGACTAACAACAATAATAATAGCAGCAGTGGGTGTCAGACAGGGCCACGGTCCAGGTACAACCACGATCCACGGAGGCATGCTAGGCGAAAAAAAGCACAGAGACTCCCCGGGAACAGTACAGGCAAATAGTTTCGATCACAATGTACAATCTCGTTTGGGGACTGCACCTGCTTATTTTCCATTTTGTTATGTTCAACGGTTAGCTTATCGGTAAGTATTTCTGCAAACAGAGAAATTGTCACGGTTGACGACAGGAATTGTGATCCTCGCGGTAACGATGAAACACACACACCGGCTTTCATAGCCTTAAAACACACAACTCATCTGTCAGACTCATGAAGTCGGGTGAGACGTCACAACACTGGACGCTGATTGGACGCTAACGAGTCTGTTGCTCCTCTAAAAGAGTACGTTGATGGTACTAAACATAGCAGGATAACTAAACACCATGCACACCAGACGTGTGGTGGTTGACATCGTCTTGACTGCTGAGTAGTTGTGCTGAAAACAGCTGATTGTAACGTTTCCTCATCGACGTGGAAGCCAGATATCTCTATAAAGTACTCACAGCAGTGACACATTTATTTGTCTACAGTATAAAATATTTCGGCTACAATTAAAATATTTCAAATTCGGTGTTAATTGTTACCTGTTGGTTTTTTTGCCGGAACAATCTGCACTTCAGTCGTGGGCGCTGCCATGTTTTTTTTCTCCCAAACATGAAACATGTGAGGAAGAGAAAGGCGAAACCAATCGACTGCAGAGGATCAGTGGAGAGAAGTCGAGCACCGATGTCACTGAACGGGACTGGAGGACAGGACCATAACGATAGATAGGACAGTTCAATACGGCATATTTATATGGGTTAACGTGCAATATCCATTGTCCACGGTGGCAATAATACAATTTTAAAAGAACGAGTTAAAATGTATATTTTCCAGCGAAATATGTTCTCTAAGGCAGTTTTAAAGTACTTTACATGGGCCTGTCATGTAAAGAAAAAACAAGTATAATAAAACAAAAATAAACAAAATAAACTGAAAGTAAAACATGAAATTAATAAAATAAAATTTAAATATTGTGTAGCCAAACATGTATACAGAGCGACAGTTTCAGTTGAAAGTATACCTGGCATACAAATATAAAAACAAGAGTAAGACAAAAAAGTAAAACATAATCGAATAAATATGAAATTAAAATAAAACATAACATGAAATAGAACAGGAAAGGGAATTTATGTAACACAATTAACTAAGTGAGGCTTGGGATAAAATGAATTAATTAATTACAATTGCTAAAAAAAAATACATGTAATTCAATTGAAAAGTAATCAATTAAAATGTGCAATGCAGGGGCAGACAGGGACAGAGACAGTGAGAGGGATGGAGCAGGATGCTGCCCGGTGGAGGTGCTGAGGCGGTACAACATACTTTCTCCCTCCTTGAGCGCAGCAACGAGCTCTGATCCATAAAGCGGACAGCAGAGAGATCTTTGCAGACAAGATCACAGAAATGTAACAATCGCGAGTCGAGCTGGAGAAAAAGAGGGGATTTTAAGGAAACCGAAGCCATCAAAGTCTACACTATTCAGGAGGATTTGAGGAGTCTGCGTTCATAATCCGACATCAGAGGCGGAATGTGAATCCAAATAACTTATGTTAATTGGAGATTTTAACGAATATGATGCGATTTGAAAGACTCTGAAGCACCGAGAGAAGAATTTGAGATCGGCCACTTGAGTTAAAATATCTGTGGTGGTTTTTTTTGGAGGGGGGGGGGGGCTGCTTGTGTTCACCGTTGACTTGCCCCCAGAACTGATTTGCAGCCTCTACCGTAATTTGCGTCTAAAAAAAGGAGTTGGCTATCAGAGGTTGTGCGTTTATGCTCATCATACACACCGGAGTTGCCGTTATTTCGGACCTTGGGGATGATTTCAGTGCGTCCGTTCCGCGATGATTGTCGCCTAATTTCCCAGGTCCGACTGCGGTCTGCCAGACTTTGTGGAAACGGAGATTATTGTCTGTTGTCAATGTTCATCAAATCCACGGCAGTCTGCGGTGCAACTCAATACAGTGGATCGCAAGCAAATCGCGAGGAGTGACAGCTGACATTTACACGACGAGCCACCAAAGCTCCTGATCAACTTCAAAACTGAAGCGCACAAGTTTTAAGTCTGGAATATAAGAATAGATGATTATCAGAGGACAGAAGACGAAACACACCTAAGCCTACAAAATGTTCAAACGGGGTGAGTAACACTCAACTTTTCTCAGTATAGCCTATTTAGCCTATAAGGCGAATTGTGCGGTCTCGTAAGGTGTGTAAATGTAATGCTGGTACTTTCTACGGTTATGAAACATGTTTAAATATGACACATCCATAATGCACCACGTTGCCCCGCTGATGTGTTGTTACGGACGATGCGCCATTTCAAGCGCATCTTAAATTTGCAGAACAAGATTTATGGGAATTAATATTTTTGTAAGGAAGCATGGGGACGTCTGTGTGCTATTAATACAGCTGATGCCGCACTGCAGTTTATGAGTTGTACCCGGGTCACAAGGCTATCTCTCCCAGCATTGCGCTCTGCTGAAAGCATTATTATTTGCTGTGTGTCAGTACATCTAGATGTGATAGATCAAACCTCAGTTCACAGGGTTATTCTCCCGTGGCTACACACTATATGAACACTCAAGACCTTTGGCACCTCATATAAAAGGGGAGAGCTCCTCAAACTTTTGATATCAAGATTCCCCAGATAGATACACATTACACAAAAGACTCTCAGTTGATGATCTCTTGTCCCAAGGAACAGCCTCTTTCTTTCTCGGCTTTAATTGGCCATGCAGCTGCATTACTGTCTGCGCTGGATGTCTGACAAGAGTATGGAGAGTAACAACTCTAATCTCTAATGAGAATAGATTACAGTAATACATGCTCCCATTGTGCTATTACCGTGGGAGTGAAATAATCGTGAGAAACTGTTCTTCATGTTGCTGGAGCCCTCGGAGCGCCCATAGGGACCCCTGGAGGTCTCTAGACCCCACTTTAGGAACCACTGCATTAGACCAAGTCTTGTGTCTCACTTTGTCAGGAGTGAGAACATGCCAGCTCCTTTGTTTTGTTATTTTATGCAGTTCATATGCAGCAAAAGTAGCTTAAGAGCGACTCGTAAATTAAAACCTTGTACACGTAAACTGAGCCGTGCTTGGTTAGGGTCATCATATAATAATTGCTGCTTGTGTTTATGTTTGTTTTTATTTCGTCTGTCTTGTGAAAAACCATCTGCTTAGAGTGTGTGTGTGTGTGTGTGTGTGTGTGTTTCTGCTGGGTGCCTCAGGGGCAGAGAAAAACAACATGTTTTTCTTGCTGCCATCAGATCGATTATTGCTGTTCCAACAGTCGAGATGAGACACACACCATGGTGATGAGTGCTAATAGCTATAACGGCTTTTAGGGAAGGTCTATATTGTCTAAACTGACTGCCTCTCATAACGGATATGTTTATCATTTATGAGAAGTGTTTCGTCTGGATTTTTTAGGGTGAGCCACGGTTTGCGTTCCAGAAGAGGCTCTTTACCGTTTAATGTATGAGCAAACATGTCTGTCTCTGTTTTGTGTCAAACTCATGGACATGCTGGTAAATGCTACCACTGTTGATAATCGTTATCATCAACAGATCCTAAGGAGATGATTTCAGCACACATTCATTTTCCATTGATGTTGAGGGTCAAATGGAGAGGTGATTGGCATTTGGGGATTTTGTACTCCAAACATGCTCCATCCCTGCTCTGTCCAAGGTATTTGTATGTGGATCAACTGTCTTACCAGTGCTGAACATAAAATCACTGAATTCAAGACAAACGACTTCAAAGTACAGACTTCACCAGCCTGCCAAAAGTGCTCAGTATGCCAGCATGTCTGAGTCCACAATAGTGAGGCAGAGATGCGTCAGCGTTGGCAGGAACAGCGCAGAGGTTCTCTGGTGAATTTCAATTTTTTTGCGCCTAAAATAACACATTCTAGGGAGCCTGGCTGATGCACCGGCCACAGCATTTACTGTCACAGGTCCACCATTCACAAACAAAAAGAAAGTGTATTAGTTGACACACACTGGCAGCGCCTCACAACTTGACTTCACATCATGGCCTGCTGTGCATAATTACCACGTCAATGGAGCACGTTCACAGTGGCCTTTGGGTTCACACTGTGTCCGACAGTCACCGGCTGCTGATCTCTTCATCTGTGGGCCGTGAGTTTGTATGATCAATGCTGCGACAAGGTGTGATCATGTCCATGCAATCCACAAATATGTCTAGACGTGCGCATTAGTTTGCAGCGTGTGTTCAACTGCAGGTGAGACAACATAGTCCCCATATCGTTGTTTGAACAGTCCGAATGGTGTTTGTGATTCTGACTGTGTGTCTTCTCTATGGCTTATAGGACAACGACACGTGTGATTGAGTGTGTCTCTGCGCACATTTACCTAGCCATGCAAGCATACACGCCACTCCATCTCTGTATTGGCTTTTTCTGTCTATCTGACTGTCTCGCTTTCACAATCTCTCTTTTCCTCAAAACCAGTCAGCCATGGAGTGGGCACAAGGGATGATGTGTCAGAACAGCTCTAAGATGGAACGGACGAGATGTCCACTGAATATAGCATGCTACCAAGTACAGTAATTCCTGCTCCATGACATTCAGGATTATTGGAGGAGGCTCAGCTGGGGCTCTTTTTTTGCTTTGTGCCACCTTTTGGATTGTACAGTGTTAGACTGGTATGCTTCTCACGTCCTTGCTGTAAAAGAAACACTTGTGTTGATGTGCAACTCCCTCTCAAAGACGAACATATGTACACACGCTTGTATTTCTATCACCATGAGGATGCTCTGCGATAAATGTATTGTTGACCTGATCGATTTTCTCACTCCGATGGGCAGCCACTGTTTTCTATTCATTTCAGAACAGCATGAAGATCAATTTGCAGAGACTGGAAACGTGCTTGTGAATGTCACACGCAACATCAATTTGCCCTTGTTTTTTTTAATCCTCTACTTCTACTACATCATTGTTGCATTCAAGGCCGAAACTATGAAAAAAATAATTTTCTTTGGTGCTTTCAAGTACAAGTCAAAGTGCACTCTACAGAGCATTTCAGAGCCTCATTCCATCTAAATTCACCACACAGAGACCTTGTGTGTAAAAAATGTCAGCACCCAAATCTACATTGTGATGATTACTTGTCTTAAGTAAGTTTTGAGTCTCTGCAAGTAGATCTTCAAACTGTAATTGCATGCACTGAAACTGACGGCTACCTGGCAGCTATAGGAAATCACTCAAAACCTACACGCCATGCTCTGTAAAACTAGTATGCAATGTAATATACCGTACTCATAATGTGTACTAAACAGGCTTAACCATGCAGAACCAGCACGACATGCATGAACTCAACCCGTACACCTGAACTTCAAGCTAATCCATCATCAACCATAAATCTAAATTCCTAACCTTAAAGTAGGCTCACAAAAGCAGGTAGGTGTGTGTGTGTGTGTGCGCGCACACACTCACACACACACACCGACACAATTATAGTACGGTTTGCTTTTTGGAAGTGTCAGACTTGCAAGATAAGACTAATTGGGAAAATGCATTTGCATTGACTTCATTTAATGTGATGAGCATTTTTTGAATGGAATTTAGCTCAGAGAGAACAAAGGCGGGTTGTAACACTACAGATGAGGCTTTATGTTTGTGCAAGCTGGCATACACATCAGCAATGGTAACACTAATTACTTGAAATTTTGAACATTCTGTCATCTTAAACAAAAACAAAAGCACCACATTCGGGTCCTTAATCTTTCATCTCCAGTGACAGACAATATGCAGAGATGACTACTTGTAGTTATTATGAAATCTTGTAGCATTTAGTAATCATACATTGTAAATCAACCGCAATTAAGAGCACTGATGTTAAAGTAGCATTTTGCTCATGTTGTTTCCACTGCTGGCAGACAGGGTTGGGGGATTTGCCCCAACCCAAGGGATGCAACACAAGGGAAACAGCTGTGGCCTCTGCTCTTCAGCTTCCCGGCTGCTCACTTGTGCGGGCTGCATCTCATGGTGGCGTCAGAGCGGCTCTTCTGCCAACACAACTCCAATTCTGCTCTCCACAATATCTAATAACCGCACACATCAAGGGGCTGCGCTCTTCTGTCAGGGACATGTTTTTAACCAAAGAATAATATGACTCATAGACCACAAGTGCTTGTTGAAGAACAACAAATGGTCTATCTTTGTTGCTAAACAAACAGAGGCTTTTCTTAATGAGGATACACAGGCAGCGCCCTGAAGCCAACCTCATGCAAGTGATTTGAAATGACGACGTGACATCGCACAAGAGCAATACATTCCCATCTGTCTCTGCATGTTGCAAACTTTGAGCCAGGGTCAGGGTCCAGAGAGAGATCTATTTCAAGAAAATAGATTCCCCACTCATATTATCATCTTCCTAATCCTCTCGCAGTGTCAGCCTTCTGCTATCCCTTCATGTCAACTCTGCATTGTTGTACTTTTTCAGCTTGTGTTTCCGTGCGTGTGAGAGGCAGTGTGGTCTGATGACTGAGGGTTTCAAGGAGAAGAGGTTTGAAGAGGATAATGTGGAGAGGCGCAAAAGTATAAACCTCAAACTGATCCCCTAAATCTATCCAAGCTGCCTGAGAAATAGAAAAGCAAATCTGAAAGGAAGACAACATTTCTACTCCTGTCTGACACATGTTTGAAAAAGAAAAATACCTTCTTCTATTTAAAATGCTGGAATCAACTAATCAAGATAAAGGAAAGTGAGATAAGGCAACCAAAAACGTGAACAAATTGACCCATTGTGAAGTCTGTAGATCCAGCCCCGAAAACACAGCCTCATGGGTAATTGACGAAGGAACATTACCAATTATTGGATAGCTGAGTCACATTCATTATACAGCCACACAATGCACTGGCTCTGGCAGTGCATTCTAAACGTCTTATTTAGCCAAAGGAGATTGTTCCAATCCAAAAGGTATTTATTTAGTGGCCCATACTCAGGAGTGTTTCCATGGAAGCCTCTGGCACAGTTTCGCTACGTGACACCGAGCAGAAGATGACAAATAATTAACAAGTGCGTGTTTGTGTGGAGACGACAGCACTGACTGGTGTGCATGTCACTTTTATTTTAATTTTTTTGCCATGAACTGTTGTTTCTTTCTTTCTGGGGCCATTTTCACACTTCCCTGTCAACAATTCCACACTGAATTACAGCATGAGGGCTCTGAGTTCAGAAGTGGATGCAGTGCTCTTAAGCAGCCGAGGACTTTCTTATTTATGCAGTCTGAAGAGACCTCTGAGTGATCAAATCACGAGGACATTCCAACTTGGAGGGGACTCAACATTTTTGCGAATGCACAGAAAAATCTGTCCATCTCTGTTTGCCCTTTAAAAATCTCCTCAGCCTTTGTTGTGGAAATGAGATGCAAGGATGGTCATTAGTGAATGATAATGAGGTGAAAGAGACAAACATCCTAAGCCCTGTTGGTTTGTCTAATATTAATAATACATTTCTGATTAAGTGACTAATTGGAGTTTAAAGGTCAATGTCAATACGAATGGCATGGATCTTAAGAGACAGGAGGGATGTGGGGGAGGGGCAGAGGGCGACAGTCCAGGAGACTGTTGACAGTAATCCCAGGTGCTCTCCTGTTACTTTGACAGCTCCCCCCCCCCCCCCCCCTTCCCGAGCCATCCTCCCCAGGCGACACCGCCTTTGTGTGCTGAGGCCAGCAATTCAGCTTCGCCAGCACCTGAGCATCTGCCCTTTTGACATTGCGAGTTTGCAAGTCCTCAAGATGGAGTGGCATATCATCAGGAGACAGAGCAGAGGTTAAGACAAGGGGAGAAGGGAGCGTCTGTCATGTGCATTTCTGTTCTTTATTATCAAGCAAAGAAAGGGACATATTTGTAGTTTGGTTTGTATGTGAGCTCAAAAGCGTTTGTGACATTCAGTCTGAACTGATCTGACTCCTGGCATTGATTCATCTTGTTTACTCCGATTAATCTCACGCTCCATCCAAGTCACAGTCAGAACTCATTTATTTCAAGTTGTTTGACGTGAAAAACAATGGCTAATTCAGTCTCTGGACTGTGCATGTTTGAAGATGCCTCCAAATGAAAGTTTCTGCTCTGGCTGCCGAGTGAAATTAAAACACCCAGTGGGGGACGTGATGAAGAAAAAAGAGCAACGATCGTCTTTCCGTGACATTTTTCCAAGGCTCCTGTCTTTGGCTCTGTCGCTCACCTCCTGATTCACAGCTCCATGAGAGCCGGCCTCCTCGTCCATGGCTTTAATGAGACAGGCCAGTGTCACAGTCACATCTGAGCTTCGTGCTTGTAATATCTGCCGTGTCTGTGTTCTGGCAAATGTTATCTGTGCTCATACGTCTGTCACGGCTCAGACTGACTTTTAGGAACAGTCAGGGCTCAGGTAATTGCTGCAGCCTGCTCGAATGAATTCAGTCCTGCGATGTTAATGCACGCTGTGGCCTGTGATACTGCAACTGCAGAATCCCTTAAAAAGTCTGCCCCACTCTAACCTACTGCGCGGTGATTTGGCTAATTGTGGCGTGCGATTGCAATCTTGTTGGGGTCTACTAAAACAGACTTTTCCTTACATTCATCTGACATTTGGAATAACATGGTGTTCTTTGAAAGCAGCATGATATAGTTGTACGAAACATTTCAAGAGTGAATCGATGAGATACAGGCTGGCACCAGATGTTGTCTTATATAATGGCTAGAGGACAAGAGGATTTACTCTGGGATCGAAAAGATAGGATGGATGAGTGCTATTTAAAAGTCAGGAGTGAGAGACAGATGGAGTTGTCGTAATTACAGAATAGAGGCCAAGGTCTTTTCCACAATCACACTTCTTTTTATATGCAAATCCCTCACAACTGTCTTCCAGTCTTAAATTAATTTACATAAGCGGAACCGTATTTTGACCTTATTAAGGCTTGTACAATGGGGATAACCATGTATTGGAATCACCAGTTTCAATTTACCCTCAAATTTTTTTTTTTTCAAAATATCATTTTAAAATGCTATTCCTGCTATTTCTCTGCTGTGAATGAGAGCGAAGTCCTTGACATGTGTATGATTCCCCTCTTTAACAAGCTTTCCTCTTCAGCGTTGGCCCACACTCATAGAAACCGTTCAAGCCTTTCAAGACCTTGCATCACAAACACAAACTCAAACACACAATGCAAGGTGCAAGGTGCAGTTTTGTGTGCCAGAGATAAGATAATTATTCCAGCACTTGGTAAAGAGTACAGAACATATGCTGGACCCGCATTACACGCTGAGGTGGATTGTGACACATGGTGCATGTGTTAGGAATGTGTAATGTATGTTGCTGACATGCTGCATCACATCCTTGGCCTCCGTAACTGATGTTGCGGTGCCATTTACTTCAATGTTGGCATGTGGTGTGGCTGGGGACAACCGGGTTCATGATGGAGACGTAGAGGCAGTAGTGAGAAGCAGGGAAGCCTGTAGCTTTTACATTCCAATCACCTTGATCCCGCAGGGTTTCAGTTGTGCATCCTAATGAAGCACTTTCCTTTGCACATTGCTCAGGCTTAAATCCAGGTGCATTTCTGTTTAAGATGAAACTGTTTGGAGAGCAAACTGCTCACTGAACGTTTTGTCATCTTGTTCTTGGCTGTCATTTTGGAACAACAAAGGGACAGATGCCACAACAGTGTGGTCTAAAGGCGGAGTAAGTCCAGTTTGTATGAAAACACCATCAGATGTGGATTTACTTCCCTTTTTGGCAGTGCAGGGGTAGTTTTTTTGTTATTGTTGGGATTTGAATGGTGAGCAAAAGGGGAAAGCTCAGAGCTGTTTTTATTCCGAAGAGAGGTTTCCACCCATCTGCTGTGGCTGGCAAGAGACCTTGAAGAGAAAGCTGAATCCTGCCTCCCCTGCAATCAAAAGAAAAGAGAAAAAAAGAAGGTCAGGCCAATAGATAGCCACTACCATGTTCGTTGTGTCTCCTAGCTGCTGCTCCCATTCAAGGCCGAAATCACACACTGCTCAATTCCCATGGGAGGTCGGGGAACACAGATGCCACAGTCTGACAGTGAACACAGCCACGGCTCTGCCCCAACACCCCAGTATAAGATCACTGCCTGAGCCATGTGTGCAACCCTGACAGCTCCAAGTCTTACAAAAAAGACAAGTCCTTTTTATTCCCCAGATGGCCGGGAACAGACAACAGTTTGCCCTCAGCAATCACGCTAATATGTCCCCAGCCCCAATGCAGAGACCTGCCTGACGTTAAAATGTTGTTTGGAAATGGAACGTAATCTCGAGGGTAAATATAGATGTCATCCACTGCCAGCTCTCCAGCAAAACAATAAACAGAACATGCTGGCGGAATGGACTTGATATATCGCTGATCTGGGGTTATGTAAGATTTATGAACTGCCATGGTGGTAACAAATCGTGGTAGGGGGGGGGGGGGGGGGATTGATAGCGTTTGGTGCTAAAACTCATGTGGCTGGGACATTAACTCAGCAGCTTTGTCCCTGTCTTCACAAGCACAGCCTTGTCAATTATTTAAAAGAGCTAAACAACAGCCCCGAAAAGACAGAACATGGTGTGTGGAGCTCATTTACACATCTCTATTCCCAGAAGTGTGCTCATGCGTTTAGGCCATAATAAAAGCTGGTCTTTCATCCCAATGCGTCTGCGTGCTAATTTGCTCTCTTGCCAACGTGAGCGCCCTCATCCCTCAAAGACGAGGGCATCAAGGGAAAACAAAGAGGCGCTGAGGATAAGGTAACACAAACAAATGTTATTAAAGGCTTGTTTAGTCGCTCACTTCATAGGAGCAGAGAGGGGCTGAAGACTTTATGATTGTAACAGGGAGATACAAGGCCAAAGAGAAAGGGAGAGAGTGCAAGGACAAGAAGGGCTCTCATGGAAGAAGCAGGGTTTTTGTGTCGCGGCTGCTCTCTCCACTGATGGATGGTGAGGTTAACAGTCGGTGTGAGTCAGGCAGCTGAGGGCACAACAACCACTGGAGCCACTATTCAGCCGGAGCCCTCATAGCTGCTGATCAGTCAGTCAACCAATCTGGATCTAACTTTTAACCTAGCTTCCCTAGATTGTGATAATAAACAAGAACCTGGCCACGTTGTCCCAGTATATGTTTTGACATGTTTTATGTGGCTGCGTTTGGCAAGCTTCGTTGTTTACTCTGCTTACAGCCCTTTACATATTTGTTTCGCTCTCTCTGGGGAATGTGAGACATTCTCGTCGGGAAACCACAAAACATGCCAAAGAGGTATAAGGTATGTAGATGTCGGTAATATATGTGTGTGTCTGAGATGGTGTCATTGACATGGAAATCCCACTCACCTCTAAGACTCATTACCTGTGCCGATGAGGCCATTCTACTTTTTCAAGGAACAAGCAGATGTTTATTTTGTATGCTGCCCTGTTGAACCGGGACATAACATAGGACACACACTCTCACACACACTGAAACATGCAAACATGCTTGTTAACCGTGACACAAAGGTAAAGGTGTTATGCTTGGTGTCACTTGACAACATGGTGAGACAGAGGATTGATGGAAACAGAAAAAGTGTGTAAGGTGATGCTTGAAGCACTTGTGTTGCTGCAAGATTGCTTGAAATGTATGATGTTTATAACAGAAATATCAGTTTCTTGGTTGATGAATTCCTCCTCAAATTCCTGGATTCCTCCAGGAAACAAAAAAAGAAAAAGATTGAATGAAAGAGAGAGAAAAAATAAGCTGGAAGGAAATAAAGAAAAACAAAAATGATCAGTTAACATGGAGGATCTGAAAAGAAACCCTATCAGTGCATCCTCCCCTTCATTCGATTTCAAAGAGCTGTGTTTGTTTCCAAATTTCACACCTTGTTTCTGATTAAAACATCATCCTTGCCCCCAAGTCTCCACGCAGTACAAGCTGCATGATGTGGCAGCGAGAAGAAGGCTCGCCCACAGCCCAATCTGTCAGGGGCCCCTCACAGCAGGCCCCGCCACACACACACTGCACCAGTTTGCAACTGTCTGATAGAATGCATACATTTTGTCAGTCTTTCATCTCTGCACGGAGTGCCTCGGCTTATGAAAGCATGTGATGATGGCACTATTATCCTGCTGATCGGAATAGCTCTTGGCGCTGTGTGGGAGCAGCTGGGGCGATCTGGCTGCAGGTGTACACACACACACACACACACACACACACAGACACACACATTCTGTCTCTCCCTCTCTTTTGGAGAGGCTCACCATTGTTGTTCCATCAGTATATGTAGGAGCCCTCTTCAGCTCTCTGCTTCCCACCTAGCAGGTGCAAGCACTTCGATAGAACTAAAAGGCTTCAGCTTTCTCTCATACAATACTCATCTACTCACCATGGCCTGTATAGTCCTCCTGAAGACTGTGATATTATGATCACGTATGTGTGAAGCAAAACAGTTTGTACTACAAAGTACAAAGTTACGTTTTGTCTCTGCAGACAACAAACTGTTGTGTTAAGTATTTAGCTTTAACTTAAAAAGCCCAACATTCAGTGAAACTTTCTTCTTGTTCATGTGATGACTCACATTCAGCCAGCGCAAACCCCAGCGCCGGGATCTGATCCCGGGGGACTGTCCTAACTCCCCGCCCGCATCAGCAAACTCTCTGTTGCTTCCGTTACACAGGTTAGAACAGTGATTCTCAACTGGTGGGTCGCGACCCAAAAGTGGGTCGCTGACCCATTTTCAGTGGGCCTTTGCCTGACAAAAAAAAAAAGTGATTTTATTTTGAAGGGATTATTCCAGCATTTACGGCACTTGTTCAGCGGTGCAGGAAAAATACCGACCAATGCGTTGTGACTCACATGATGCAGCTCAGCCAATCAAATATGGGCATTCTGATACTTTCCTGATGTGAGTGAGATGTACACACACCGTGACACACGGGGAGAGACGAGGATACAGAGAGCAGAGCAGAACTATTAAAGTGTGAGTTGTGAAAGTCAAATCATAGGACGATTTCCAAAAGAGAAAAATGTCCAGAGGGACCAGAGTTAATTAGACTCTGACTGGACAGACTCATATAGGTGAATTCTTCCAACACTACTTTTCCTTTTTAGAAGGTGAGAAAAATATAATATTGTGGCTTTTTCACTTCACCCTGAATGAACTGAATTTGAAGCTGCAGGGCAATTCAGTGAAAATAATTTTTCGAAAATTAATTTTGTTACGTAATTTTTTTTTAATCCAGCCGTTATTTTACTTGAAATGAGAAGAACATTTATTCATGTATTTCTATGTATTATTTATAATCCATCCAGTTAAATTTGAAAAATGAGAATAATATTTGTTAAAATATAATTGATGTGTGCTTTCTTTCTTTGATTTGTCAGTTGTTTACTACACAGAGACGTTACTACTACCAGACTTCTTGAATATAGATATACCCAAATTATATACATAAAAATTATATATAATTTGGGTCGTGGGTCGCGGCTTGTCATTGAGGGGTGATGGTGGGTCCCACAGCCAGACCAGTTGAGAACCACTGGGTTAGAACAAGCACCAGCCGGCTGGGGTTTGCACTGGCCGAAGGGGAGTTGCTATGGCTGACAGCTGTTTCTGCCAATATGGATTGAATGCAATGAATAAACTATCACAGCGTACATTGTAAAGCCGCCGTCTAGGTGCACAGACACGGATGGCTAACGTAAACTATAGGCCAACACCACATCTGAAGATTATAAGATAGCAGTGTTATTTAAACAGGCTCTCAGCGTTTCAGCAGTTTGGTCGAAATGTGTGTATTTTTGCCTATTCTTGTCGCTGGCTTTTTTTATATGCAACTTCTTTTACATACAACTGATGACTGTAAATGTAGATTGCATTGACCCAGGAGCTTACCCCTATTTGTTTGGAGCATGTGGCCAGATCTTTCTGATCTGTTGCACATCTTAACAATACAGCGCAGAGGGAAAATATGAGGGACAATATGCTGACTGAGGTAAGATGGCGAGTTGTATTAAGACGTTCCCCTCCGCCTTCTGCCATGTCACTGCAGTTTGTGTCGCACCAGACAACATGCATGTCAGCAGAGACCCTCTGTCAGCATGGATTCTGGAATATCGAGTGATCTAGCCTGGAAGGTGTAGCGGCATTCAGTACCTCTGTCTTCACAAATATTTCAGTGCCAAAATAAAACAAGTTGAAGTTGAATACGGCAGACAAATGACAGACGTGGCAGATGCCATGATGAAAGACAGCTCTGAAAACCAAACCAAACAAGCAAAGTAGGTTTGTGTGCTCGAGATTATGTAGAGTAAGAGTTACAGTATATTGGAGTTGATGTCTTGAATAAATGGATATTGTCAGGGCCTACGGCAAATGCACAAGTAGAGGGCATTTTTCATTTAATTTAAAACAAGGATTTTTATTTTAGTGACAGATTTCAAAGCTAACATCCTAGAAAATCTCATTCACCAATGAATGTCAGGATTCTCTTTTGATTATATGCAGTCTAGCTCCGTCCTGCTGTGTGTATTCCTGTTATCTCCCTCTTCTTTGGCTTGCGATTAATAAGACACATCTAAGAAGTGTGTGTGTGTGTGTGTGTGTGTGTGTGTGTGTGTGTGTGTGTGTGTGTTTTAGTATTTGTGTTTAGACATACACTGGGCAAAGAAAGCAGTTTCCCCTGAAGAGTATGTCTGAACATAAGGGCCGTGACCTCTCAGCACCAGTCCGGTGACCCTTCAGCTCAGCATGCTCAACCCCCTGCAGCACAACATTCACAGAGCCCTGGCCTATCTCCAGTCACAACAACAAAAACAAGGCTTTGTTGAAAAGAGATGGAGGTTTGAACAATCAGCCGAGGTGTTTTCTGTCTGGTCCGTTGCTTTTTGTGAAGACTGCAGGATGATTTGCACGGTTTCATTGTGAATGCAGATTTACGAGGACAGAATAAACAGGTAACTAAGGTCACGGAAAGCCCAAGCAGCACCTGGTACACAGACGTAGTCACATTCTGCAGACAGACACGGGGGCATTTCCACACACATCCAACCATTTCTTTTCTACACATTGAAAATATTATGGTCCCATTTGATGCAGGACTCGACATCATCGATTTTAACATGACGCCTACGGAACATTATCCATGTAAAATAATCTGACATAAGAAAAACAGGAAGACAGACATGCTAAGTGGTGGTATTTGAAACACAACAGCATCAACACAAACGATTAGATCTCACCGCAGCACTTCCTCTCTTTAAAGCCCTTCTGGCAGGGACAACTGTGTGCGGCCTCAAAATGAATAATTAATATCAATTGGAATTGTTAGCAAGAGTGGCAAAATCACAAGGGCGCCGACTAATTTGCAAATGTAGTTTGTTTTGTTTTTTTGCTCGCTACCTTGTTGCCAGTGGTAAGAAATTAAGAATAGTGGAACATAATGAGATGTGGTTTGGGCCAGGGTCGGGAGAAGTAAAACAACCAAATGAACTGATTCATTTGAGACTAAATTAATTAGAATTTAATGCCACGGTAAAGGGAAAGTCTTGTCTGAGAAACTGCACAGGTGCCTCGACAAATTGAAAAAATTGAGCCACAATAATTGTACATTTAGTTTGGTGCTTGCAATGTGTCCTCAGGTACAGGCAGAGCTACGACCCACAACGAGTATTTAGATTACATGTTTAAAACCTGAAATTGACAGTCAAAGACGTCATGGTGAGGTAGACTGTTGCACGAGAATGTGTGAGTGAGCCAAGGTCATAAATAACAAATGGCACCGCAATTCTCGATGCTAAAATAATTGTTGGAATGCTGTTAAGCATTCCAACTATTGTTCTTCGAATCTTTATTGTTGGAATGCTGTTAAGCATTCTCCTACTACATACTACTACTGCTACATATTCTACTGCCATTACTATTACTACTACTACTACTACTGTGATATTAAATACTACGACCAATACTACAGCTGTTACTATGACTACTGATACTACGTCTTCTTCTACTTCTTCTAATTACTAATACTTCTACTTCTAATAATACTTCTACTACAACTACAACTTCTACTACGACTACAAATATCACTAATACTAGTACTTATTCTAATGCTACTAATACTTCTATGAATAATACTTATACTAAAACTTATACTACTACAAATATCACCACTGATGCATTTTTTTAAGCCACAGAAACTGTTCAAATATCAAAATGTTCAGCTCTTTCAGGAGAGGTGTGATATGACTTTTCATATTTGTAATCTTTAAACTCTTTGAATTATTAAGGTTTTTGCAATTAGTTTTTGAATTGGATATCTATTTTCAGCAATGTTTTTGCGATTAATTTCAGTTTTCAGCATTCCAACGCATTTTCAGCAGGAAATGCTTTTTCTAGTTCCACTATTTCTTCCGTCCCCCTTTTTTTGAAACTCTTCTTCTCCTTCATATTTTAAGAAACCATTCAACTATCAAAATGTTCAGCTCTTTCAGCAGAGGGGTGCTATATCTCTTCATATTTCTAACCTTTAAACTTTTTGAATTATTAAGCTTTTAGCAACTTTTTTTTAATGGGTTTCTATGGAGAAGATTTTCAAATCCTCTTAAACTTCTTCAACTTTCAAATCCTTCAACTTCCTCATACTTTCAGCTACAGACACCATTTCAACTTTCAAATGTTGAGAAAACCCTGAACTATTATATAGTTTTCAGCATTCCAACGCATTTTCAGCAGGAAATTATTTTTCTAGTTCTCTATAGATCTGCATATAGCGTAACCATATAGCAATCATTCAGACGTGTCTCCAGACTGGGAAATTTGGCACGGAGAGTGTCTTTTCCTCCCTGTCATTTCCTTGGCTTCCTTACTTGCTGCAGAATTTGTTTTCTCCCCCGTTCATCCTGAATTATTAAAAAGTGTTGTGATTCCCAGTATGATTGTGAATCTGGGGCTGCAGCACTCAACTGCGCAGTCACATTTGCTTGTTTTTCTCACTCCTCACAGTGTTCTGCCCTGTATTTCCTCGTGCTTTTTCACTTGGTTCACAAGCCGGAGCATGATGCTGCGGTCCTCACGCCCAAAATCTCACCTTGAAGGAGAAAGAGGAGGATTGTAGATGATGAATACTCAAAAAGTTGTGTCTGCCCTCGTCGACAGAGCGAGTATTATTCGTCTGAATCTGTATTCAGGTCAGGGTGCTTTTCACAGGGGAGGGAAAAGGGAGGGAGGGATATTTTTCTTTCCCATCATGCACCAGCGGCAGAACCCAAATTGGCACAGAGGGTTGGGCAGTTTCTCCAGGGATAAGCATGCTATCTCTTGCCTGGCTCCCTCCAAGGGAAACCTGCCAGGGCCATCCATTCACCACAACACACATGCCCGTTGTCTTCTCATACAAAACCGAAGACCCAAGAGACCAACACATTCGTCCTCCCGCAGCTGACCTGCCACAGTGGCCAACGACCCCACCTCTGCTGTTTTTCGCGATCCTTCAGATGCCCATGGCTGCCAAGCTTGACGTGCCAATGACTTTCTGGCACTGCAGAAACCACAGTGGCTGCCCTGAGCAAAGGTTATGAAAACAGCTGCTGGCAGATAAAAAATGCATGCAGCGTTACCATATATTTGAGTATCGCCGCCTTATCCTCTCCCTCTCGCTTTCTCTCGTTTTCCCTCTCTCTTTCTGGATGATGCACAGATGACACACCAGCCACATGGGTCTGGGGATCTTTTGTCTCTGATCTGTGGGAGAATATGAATGTAGTTGTGTGCTGTCTGAGATGGCTCAAACTAAAAAGAGGGATCTCTATCTCAGCCACAAGCACTGGGTTGTAGGGATTTGAATGTGGCACTGGCTGGATGTACACTCTAATAGGCCAGTGCAGGAAACATAAGAGGGATCCTCAGAGAGAACGATAGAGGAAGATATGGAGTGAGGGAGAGGAGAGAGAGAGCGATACGGATGGCTAAAGAAGCTCTTTCTATAGCTAAGAGAGTCTTAGCTGTAGCTGAGCTACTGTGCCGATTTACTGTATCTCCTCACACATCTTGAGTGCTCGCCATCTTTTTGCTCTCCAGTTGTTGTTGTTTTTTTGCATTACAGACCCATGGCACACTTGCAGTGTGATGGATGCTCACCACTTAATGAGCTCAATTACTTGTATCTGAGGTCAAAAAGCTCTGGAATACTTTGTGATACAACCATCAGAAAATTATAACACAAATAATCATTTCAAATCTGTATTGTTTTTAGGCTCATAAAGCCTTTGAGTACTGGATCTGTAAGTTCTGTTACACACATAATACCATAAGCCTGAGAGATGTATATGATATTGTTCAGAGAGATGATTTAACTTCATTCATGCAGGGCTTTATTCATGAGACGACATAAATCTACTATAAATCTACATTCCTAAATATACACATTTATACACGTCTCTACAATGATGACATAAGAAAGTGTTGAATTGGATTTCTTTATTTTCAGACTTTTATGTAGTTGTATGTATACGTGAATCTGGCTTATATGAATTTGTGGTGTCTTGTAAGCCCAAGCAGGCAACAATTCAAATGTCCTTCTTTCCTCCGTTCATATTTATGTCCAATATACACCCACACATCTAAATATTCAAAGCAAAGCTATATAATACTCTGTCAAAGAGATCTACATGTCTTGCAAAAATTCTACTCTAACCAAGTAAAGAGAAATAGTTGAAGTCTTCATTCAGGCCGAAGAGTGTTTGAGTTAAAAGTTGCAGTGTTCAGTGTGCTTTAAGCTTAAGACATCGTAAAATGTTGTCAGTTTGGTTGACGCATATACTTTGTGCTCCTTGATGGAAGAGACAACTTATGTATTTTGGTACAATATAATTTACTTTTAATTTCAATGAAATCTATTACAAGATGGATAATAGGCAGCAAACGACCATAATAACTTGAAAAATAGGCAGGCACACAAAAGAATGATAACTATAAACCGTATTCAATGAGCTGTAGTTTTGGCAGCAACATGCATTCCGTAGCTTCAGAATATGGGCTTTCGGTGATTTACAGGTACATGAGGCAGGAGGTGGATGTAGTGGGACTGTGCAGCCCAGAGCAACTCAGAGCGGAGTCCTTTATTTCGATCAATGTATGGTAATGAGGGAGCAACAAAAGGTTGTCCAACAGAAGGAGTGTGAAATGAATACAAGGTTACAGGTTGTTAAAGCAGTTAGTAGGGGCTTGCTTGGCAACGGGTTATGATGAAGGACAGCATTTTGAGCAGTGCCCTGATAACACTTCTTGCTCTGGGGATAGCCTGTTGCTTCACGACTCTGAATGATAATCAACAGGCGTCTAACGGCTGTGCATTTTTTGTAGTCTTTCAAATCAATATTAGACAGCATCTATTCATGCTGGCTGCAAGCGGCATGTTAATGTAAGTACAAGCTGTCTGCGTGCACCTAATCACACCCCGACAGGAGCAGCGAATACTGAACTAGATCATCAGAGGACCAGCTAAAACCCAGAGGCCTCTCCTCCCCAGGGCATGCCTCCAGGGCTGGATGTGTCCACAGTGAGGCAGTCTGTGATCAGCCTCAGTTCAGAGAAGACTGCTGCACTGAGCCTATCGTGTGGCAGATGGAGTGGAGGTAATGATAGATGGGCGTGGTATTAGGATGGCGTAGGATAGAAAGTTAATGTCAGAAACAAAGAGACTCCGTTTTCAGCGTTGCAACGTTCCTGTATTGCGCCGCTCGATCGGATGATTTAAATATTGTTTGATCTTTCTTTTATCTTATCGTTCAAGCTCCTCTTAACCTCATAGATCCCCAATGTGGGCTCAACTTAGCTCTCTCTTCTCTCCCTTCCTCCCTCCCTGTTTGTCTCCCACACCATCACCTATACTCCGCCTTGCAGAGTGGAGAAAACACTTGTTTTGACAGCTCTGGTAACTGACTAAATGTCATACGCCTGAAAGAAAAGGGTCTGCAGTGAAGTATTGTAATTCTTTGCACTCGCTTTCTTCCTACCACCTCCTCTTCTCTGCTGTTTGTGTGTATGAAACAAACTAGGCGTTGATCCTGCACAGTGTGATGTGATGGCTATAGCTGACTGTGTGTCCCTTAAAGTTTGCCTGTGTCTGTTCCTCAGAGCGAATATATGAGCGATCATGTGTATGTTTGGGTTTGCAGTTGCGTGTGTACATGGAGCTACAAATGGCACCTTGTTGAGAAAGATTAATGAGGTCTCAGTGCTTTGACTTTGCCTGTGCCGTTACTTGTTTTCACCGTTTACTCACATGCAAATGGCAGCTAGTCTGCAAAATATTTAAATATAACGCAGTCAAAACGCACTCCATTGTGAATGTCATAAACCCAGACTTAATATGAGGATAATAGCCGTTTAAAATTCACACACGTTGATGTCTCATGAGAGACAAGTTTAATAGAAAAGGCCAACTGTAGAATACATTTTTTCACTTGTGTAGAATTCCTGGCATACAAACATGTCCTTGTTATTAAATCCGCCGTCTTGGCTGTCGGTCATCAGGGATTTAGGAAGCAGTGGAGAAGTATATCTGCTAGCGCTAATGTAGACGAGATATGGGACATCTATGTCGGACATTTCAAGTGTTGAATTAATATGCTCCAATATTCATCATGTACCTACATTTGGTGTAATAGAAGGCATCTTGGAGTCAGGTAATTGCCTGTGATGTCTTTTTTTGTGCACGCTCACCAGGCTGTGAGAGAGGGTGAGGAGAGAAGTGTACTATTAACATGGCATGTAAAAGACTTCCCAAATGTATGCTTAATGGCGTTCTGGTGGTCAGAGATGCAGGCAAAATTCATTCAGTACAGCAATAATTGCAGCGTCAAGTTTTGTTTTGATACCCCGACAATGTGTTGATACTATTTGGTCATATTTTATATTAACCCAAAACCACACAATGATCTTGCATCCAGGTAAGGTGCAAATGGAAAACTATTAGTCTTTTAAGAGTCTACACCACTGTCAGACAGCTGTTGTGGGTGATAATGTCTTTATATTCTGAACGGCTAGAAAGTGGAACAAATAGCCGTCGTCATCAGTTCCTCCCTCCGATCTCTCTCGAAGAATTCTCTGTCTTTTGCATCTTTGTAATCTCAACACGATGAGTCTGCAAGAGTGACAAGACGACTTGCAGCGTTGTCGGGGGGCGAGCCCATCCGCAGCGTGTGCACACAGTGTTGTCAAGAACTGCTCAGCGCTTATGGACTCTAGGGAAGTGAAGAAGAGTTTGGTTGTAATGTTAGTATATCCGACATCCAGCAGCAATAATTGACTGCTGTCAGAGAGCCGTGGTCTGCCCACTGCAAACGACATACTCGACTCAGTCTGCAGAGCCCTGAAGCTCCGCAATTCTCACACATGTGAACACACCGGCACACACATTCAAATTGACAACTTGACAGTGTCTGTAGTGAAGAGATCCAGACTCTAGCTCATTTGTATTCCACAGCTCAACTTTCTGCTCTTTTCATGACTCACTGGGGATCAAAGTTGAATCCGCTTTTCTATGTCATTCCCCGACAAAAGAGGTTTATTACAGCTCTTTAGTTTCTGCCTGAACTTAGAGTTTGACCCAGCTAGTCATGATGCAGTGCTAAAAGACCTTATGACATGATTTCCCAGCTGCTATCTCAACGTCTGATGTGGCTGCAAAATGGAGAAGGCAGAAAATATGTGCTACCAAAAACTGTGGATGGCAGGATGTGAGAGACACTAACGTCAAGTGGCCCCCTGTTGCAGCCTCCCCAGATGGACCGGTCAGTTGTCTCTGTTATGGAATATGTGAGATCAAGTGCCCCCTCACAGCCAAATGTATGACACTGGTGGACGACACAACAACCGAAAGAAGCAGCTTGATGAATGAAGGACTGGCACTGGCCTGTTACCATGACAACTTCCATCAAGCGCAGTGTCAGTTGGATGTCTGCGAAGTGAAATACTGTGACTTCATAGTTCAGTTTCTTCGAGATGTTGCCGGCATCTAGGCAGTGGCGTAAGTAGCTTTACGTTGGGCCACAGTGCACACACATACACACACACACACACACCATCATCATCTCGTGATGAAATAGAGACTTGAAGTTGGCCAACAGCAACATAAATAATACCCAGCAATAGTTTAATATCTGTCATTTAGATTGCTACTGACTATTTTACCCCCAAAAAATGTAAACCGTGACAAAGATGGATTTGCCTTTTCAAGGCAGTGTATAGTAAATGGCACCACTATATTTAATTGTTTTTTGGTGCAATATGCATTGTTCTTTCACTGATCGAATATTCATACATATTTTCTGCGATATCAAAAATAACTACTGGAAAAAGAAGTACATTTTACTGGGCAAATATTTGGTTTCAATTGAATACACCTCTAAATAGGCTGAACAAAATAATACTACTGTCGTTTTTTTTTACATACCAAAAACAACAGAGAGTCAGAGAGGTAGCTGTCACTGGAAAGATGCAAGATTGAAACCTCTCCCCTCAAAAGTCCAGTCACGCTTTCCACAAGTTCAAAGATGTGTAAGGTCTTTGGTGTCTTCCACAGCTTTGGCAGGCATTTCCCTCTTGTGAAGGCCAATACTTGAAGAGATTCGTGTAAAAGGCCAAGTGTGTCAACAACATTAAACCTCCTGTTTGCTCGGAGAATGTCCCCTGATTGTATTTTTTCAGTAAATCCACAAAGTCCAGCAATATATTTGTCAGTGCTCCTGTCCCACTGTGACTGTTTATGAAATAACTTGAAAAATATAAAGGCTTTCTTACCAGCTGACATTGCTCGGCTCCACTGGATTACCTGGTTGACCCTGATGAGGCACTAACTCTGTAGTGACACAAGGGACCAGATGGCATATGTGGCAGCCAACTCCATGTCTGGCTATAACGGCGCAGGAAGCAATGTGTAGCGGCCACAGAAAACCAAGGAGGATACCAGGAAGATAAGGGGTGAAGTCCAAAGTGCAGGCATGTCCAGATGACCCAAGAGGAAAAGGATGGTAGATGTGAAGAACCGCAGATGTCTAAACAGACAGATAGGGATTTAAAAAAAGAGAGTGAAAGTCAGCTGTGAATGAAGAAACAACACAAAGTGCATCATTTTCCATTTAATTTCTCTCACAATCTCAGGGTCATCTTAACAAGAGGATGAAAATCCATGAAATATAAGGTTACACAAACAGGCCATGGCTATGAAGAGCACAACTAAACCCAATCTACATTTCAAAAACTATCAAGTGAAAAGACTACTTGAACAGCAAATGATGTGGACTTCTCAAAATAACTCATATAAGTAAGTAGCTCTTTTGAAGAAGTGTCTGAGTAATACTAACTTAATTTCATAGTCATGATAAAGTATTAAAGATTGCATAACGAGGGAAAAGGAATTTAGAACAAACCTACTTTTGGCAACAGTGGAAAGCAGGTGGGATGTGAAGTGGTGAATACAATAGTTTGCATGCATAAAGTACAGGAGCTAGCGCTAGCAAAATGTTTAGTTTCAGAAAACACTATACTGTCAAGCAGCATCCCCCCTCTGCTGCGTGTGCTGTTGTGCAGTGACGTTATACAGCATAAACAAGTTCATAGACAATCAATATTTGTGGAATTGCAGGTCAGTCCATACACTGTCTAAAATAAGCTGGACACTAAAGAACCGCACCATGTTGCAGTTCAACTTGTTTACCTCTCTGTCCTCTCGGACGCTCGCTCCTACAGAGAGGCCCTAAAGTTTCAGCTGATGTACGGTAACATCCAAGCCATTCAGTGTAGAAATATTGCCACTGCACATGAAAGAAGTGTGGGCGATAAGAGACCCATAACAGATTGTGTGAAAAGGCCATGCCAGCAGGGGTGATACATTACAGCTCCATATCCTTTCCCCTCCTGGAGTTTGTGTGTGTGTATGTCTGCGATTATGTGTTAGTCGGTGCATCAAGGTGACGTGCCTACGTGAGTTGTAGAGGCAGAATGCTGGACAATGTTGCACAGAAGTGAAATAAACCTGTGATAGCAGATTCAGTCTACTGTGGGGAAAGCGTGGCCTCTTGTGACGCAGGGCTGACTAATAGGGTTTGAAGTATAAGCAGGGTGAGGTTGTGAGCCATTATGAGTGGTGGAAACAGCAGCAGTGCTGCAATAACAAAATAAACCCAGACCTGCAGACAACATGTAAGTGTGTGAGATCAGCCGGCGTAGAGGAAAAAATTAAAATAAACGACAAAAGTGTCCTCACTGCACAAAATGCAGATCTCGGCCGAGTGTTTCTGCAATTATCACTTCTGTATATTGTTTGCGTGAATAAATACAAACCACAATTGCACTACCCTCCCTCGAGACCGCAAGCGTACCAGACGACCCTCAAGGAGAAGGGTGGTGAGTATGAAACAATGCAGATGTCTTAATGTCGGGATTATAAAAGAAAGAGTGAAAGGCAGGTGAGACTGACCAGCTGTCTGCACCGGCTCCATGCAGCTAAATCCATGCAGTTCATTGTGTAATGCTTCATGTTGACTGTTTAATGTTTCTTCTCAATAGAAACTGTCAGTCCAGCTGTGCGTTTAGTTCTTTTAGCTGTAAGGTCAGCTAGCTGCACTAGCCCCGCTAGCTGTTAGAGCTGTTAACAGAACACACCACTGCACTTTGCTGTCCACCGGCTGGTAACAGCTAACTAGCTCTCCTCTTACCGACATGAGAGGACGCGCTCATTTTTAGTCAGAGCTTGTCTTTTCCGAAGCTCACCCATCACCTGCTGGCCGGTTAAGAATAGTGAGGAGTCCGCAGTCAGTAATAGTGTAAAACAGTCAATAAAATATGTCTTTAAAAAGAGGTCATTGAGCCTACAGTCGTAAATGAGCACAGAAAATATTAAACTGATGGGTCCAGCAGTATGCAAGATGAGCTTTGGACTTACAGACAGAAGCACACACACTCACACACACACACACACACACACACACACGCACACACACATTATATACACATTATATCCTGGAGGTAAAAAATAGTTTGTCAAACCAAACTAGTAAGTGAACACATGACTCCTGAATTAAATGATAGGTTTGCAAATGTGACAAAAGCATGGCTGCGCGAGCACTTAAAACCCATTCTTTCAACAAGCTGAAGCCATCTTTGTATATTTCTTATCATATATTTTATTTATTCACACGAGCAGGATGTCATTTTCATCCATTACAGAAAGTGCTTTTTATAGGGCACTCGTTGCTTTATCTAACCCCTTTTCCGACCTCTTCAAGTGTATCATCAACCACATATTCCATATTCCATGGGCTAAGAATGCTAAAGGGGTTTGAGACGGCATGGCCTTTGCACAGTTATTTCCCTGCAACCACAGGTAATCAGCAAGGTGAAGTACACTGAAAACTTTGCTTTCATTGCTCTACTTGACCTAGAGCCCAACATGTCATATTTAAATGTCTTCTCTTTCTTTCTTCATCCTTTCGAAATGTTACAGTCTGAAAAACTGTCTGTACAGGGCTGACCCACCATTTCAACTGAGCTCAGCCCCTTAACAATATGTGATCAAATGAAAGCTTCAATTCTGAGGCTTCATTTCTGTTATTATCTCAACTTATTATTATTATCAACTTTTTTTCTTTTCAAAGCACCCCACCAAAGCACGTTTTTTTTAAATGGCCCCTAAAGTACCACTAATTTTCAATGGAAAATATTGAAACTAACATCAGGGAAGGAAGGAAATCAGTCTAAAAACCTGCTTGGAACACAATAATGTCAATACATGTTTGTGGTTAATACAACAACAACAAAAAGTGAACCACTCTTATTGTCCTGTGGTCCTTTTAGTCAGTGATGATCCGGGGGAAAGTGTTGTTCCTCGGGGTAAAAGCAACACTTTATACACAATACAGAGTTATGACAGTAACAGACAGACAAAAGGCAAGAGATGGAGGCAAATACTTGTGCATGTCATTTATAACACTTGATTCATGGCATGAGCGTTTAAATTGTTGTCATGCAGCCTGTAGGTTGGCTAAGACAAACAAGCTATACCGGCTACACACATCTGAATAAAGACACTCACACAGATGCACACACACACACACACACACACACACAAACAAACTTCCTGGGTATTGCAAAATCACAGACTTTGAATGAGTTTACGGGATAATTTTCTTTCTCTCTTATCATGATAGATATGACATTCAGTCATGCCTCAAGCTCTGCAGTACTGTGATTACAATCTCCCCCAGTTGTTCCTATTTTTCTTTTCTTTCACCCTTTGCCAGATCTGTCATTGCACTCTTCGAGTCTTGTATCCCCTGTGACAATAATTGGAAGAAAAATTAACCTCTCGCCCTCTTCCTTGCCCCTCACACTCACGCTACTTGGCAGCCAGTTATTTGCACTTTTTTTTTGTCCGAAATAGCAAAAGGAAACCAATTAATTTCAGGGCAAGAAAGACAGGCTCTCACCGTTCCTGACCTGTGTCCAAGCGATTGAATGAGTCTACTCTCCAGCTGAGCTGACCTCAAGACGCAGTCTCTACCGCCTGCTCCTTCACAACTATACTCACTGCCATGCTCTCAACTCTCCCAATGGCTTCTCCATTGTAATCAAACACCAGCAAGGGATAAGAATACTGTGTCTGTCTGTGTGAGATAAAGGCGTAATGAAGTAAACATTCCCCGCAGCAGCAAACAAACGTACAAAAGTGTAAAAAGAAAAGTATATATATTGGTGCCATTTCCTCTTGAAGGGTTGTAATGTAGGGATGCTTCAAATGTATTCTCTGTTAATGTTCTTTACGAGTGTTATATAACTGAAAACCAGACAAATATAAGCTCGTAGCTTGAGCTTTTAAGCAACCGCAATGCGAGCTGTTTCCGTCAGTGAATCACCATGTCCAGAGGGAATGACTGGATATTAAACCCCATTGTGCACATTGATAAACCCACACAGGTTCGTTGAAATAGGAGTGCTATGGTGCAGACTGCCTTCAGGGGTTGAGGGTGTGGGTTGGGGCTCAGCTCTTTGTAATAGTACGATCTGTGGTGTGTAGACTGTGGATGGCTGTGCGCCTTGCAACATGCATCCATGTTCCTTAAACATGGAGTCATGTGGTGCATGCTCCTCTTCTCTCTTCTCTCTCTCCCTCTTTCTCTTTGTCTCTTTTTTCCATCTCCTTACATTGCTATTCTATTAATAGATAATTCAGTCTCGAGAGGATGTAAACTGGGGAGCAGGGGATAGAAAGAGCGACAGCAAACAAGGGTGGAAGTGATTTAGATGGAGGGACCGAAGCAAAGAGAGAAATGAGGGAGTGGTTGATGAAGTGAGGATGGAGAAAGAGGGCAGAGAGCTGGAACGAGGGGGCCAGAATAGCTGAGCAACACATGGAGCTGTAAAAAACAATGTTTTTAAGAGGACGAAGATAAAGTGAACCTAAACAGTGTCATATAAAAAAATGCAGTGAGAGTGAGAGAGAAGACTTAGGAACTTGAACTTTTCTGCGTGTGCTGGCAGTCAAGACGGCAGAAACATTGATTTCAGGTGGGAGCTCTTCTGGGTCAAGACGAAGTCTTCATGTCGTCCTTAAACTTTAACTGCTGTGAAACCCTGTGAAAGACAAGTTTCCATTCAAATGTATCACAAGGACATTGGTGAACATTTTGCTCAATGATAAGTGAATTCGGGCATTTCCATCAACGATTCCATATTTTGCTTCGTTGCTTTGCTTGCAAAAGACAAAGCAGAAGCAGGGATAGAAACATCAATAAGGTTTTAAAAAATCTGTTTCCAACAGCCTTGAACGTATCCGTTGTTTATCAATTTGCTAACTTTTCCACCACAGACAGATTTGTGCATTTTTATTGCTTATTTCTGGCATTTTTTTGATGCTTGGTTTGAAAATGTGCACAAAACCAGGTGGATGGAAACATACCTGTTGCTGTCATTATCTCGTCAGGCTTTTACGTTTTCAATTGTGATTATTGCCATCAGAGGTCCAATTTCAAAAGGAACAGATTCAAACACATCAGCAGGCGTATTTCTAAACTCCTCCGTGGCTCAATTTCACGGCATTTGAACACTTGGGTCTGCAGGTAATTGAAAATAGCCTGCAGTTTGACAAGCTATAAAACCATTCACAGTCATTAACCAGCCAATGAAAACCATGTTTTCCCAATTAGGCTGCTGATAATAAAGTCACCTGGCTGGAAGCTCAGATTTCTCTGCGGTACGGAGGAAGGCAGGCAGGCCACATGTGAAGGCAGCGATGTGACCTTAGAGACCTTGCTTCCCTCCAGGGCCACCCCTCCCACTGAGCCTTAATTATAAGCACACACAGCCCTCAAACGCACAGCCATATCTGATTCTAGATTAAACCACTTTGACACACTTAATTGATATGAGAATTTTCTGTGAAAATGAGCCCTGGCTTCGGCCGACTGAGGAAATGCTAACGCCAGAAAAACACAATGGATGTGTGGATTGAAGTGACGATTGTAGCCCTGATAGGATGCTTACCCCAGCTGCTGCAGTAGCTTCACCAATTACCTGCTAAATGCAGGATGGATCATGGCAGGATAACCTGCAGATCCACAGATAGAGCCTGTGGGTATACACAGGTTGCTGTCTCATTTCTCTGTTGGAAAACTATGTGAGGGCACATCTGTGGTCAGTTACCAGTGTTATTGTTCTCATCAGACCGGGTCACCACGGTGACAGTGCTCAACTTATTGCACCTCCCTGAGCCTTTTCTCTCAAAGTTGCCCCCCCCCCCCCCCCAATGCAATCCTTGCAATGGATGGCTTCCTCCATCTTCTACTCCCCCACGGTGAGACGTGACGCCGCCGTGTCACAGTCGGATCAGTTGAAGAGATCCTCCGCTGAATAAAACAAGACAGAGAACATCAGCATGTGACGGGGGTACAAATTGCTTTACTACCGAGATCTTTGCTCTGCTACAGGTGAAGCGTTGGAAACATGCATTGCACCTTGAGGTTATTGTGAGCTGTAATTCAACCCGGCGCATGATTTCCCTTGATGATAGCTGCAGCTCATGACGGGTGGTTGGAATTTGTTATTTGCTCTTAAATAGTGGCAGCAGAAGAGATGATATGTTCCTGTTCTGTAGAGTTTTTCATCTGCTGTCATGCTTCTTGTCTTTTAAATGACATTGAAGAGCTTGGGCCTTTGGAATCTCACATGGATTCCCTTCTGCAGTGAAACATGAGTTTATTTCACATGAAATGCCAAAATATGAAAATGTAAAGACTGTAAAGACCATTTCTCATAGGAAATAAAAGCAGGCACTCTCACAAACCCCAGACCACTGCAGCACCTGCGGAGATAGTTGCATAGTCTGTTTAAGGCTAATTTAAGCCATCACATAATTCAGCATTATGTGAAGCGATACCCAGCTAACAGTGCCTAGACAACAAATCAGATTAAGGATTGGAGCTTTAAAGTGGGACCGAACGCTCCTGACCTCCCATAACCTGTGTTTTCTCAGTCGTGTCTTCAGCTCCGTTGTCCTTCACACTGAAAACATGCATACGACATGGTGTTCAGTTTTTGAATGATGACGTTTTTTATATTTTGCTCTGAAAAAATTTGCTTGATTTGTAAAAGTTTTCCTCTCTGGCGCAGCCTTCAACCTCCCTCTTCTCAGTGAGTTTTGGTGGCTTGTGAATGACTTAAACTCAGTAGTTAGGTGAGAGTTGAAATGGAAAAGATTAAGAATGGAAGGAGATGCATATGTCTTTCATATGCAAATCACTGAGTATGTTTAGTCTTGCATGCTAAACTGTCTTGCATTGCATGGTTGCTCAGTTGTCGTTCACTGATCACTGTTTAAAAATGCAAAGTGAGTCAGCAGGTGAGTGAACGGCCAAAACTGAGAACGTGTGCTGGAAAGTGAGTTTTGAAAGGCCAGACTGTCTGCACCTGGCAAAGTAATCCTCCATTCTGTGAAATTGATCACTGTCCTCGCCTGACATGCATGACTGCTGCGCAGGTAAATACTGAAGAAAATCAAAACAGATTGTGACAGGAAATGTTGCCCAGTAAGGCAGAGCCTACACTGAGGACTGGCTTTAACAATGCAGAGTGTGCAGCAGTGTGTGTGTTTTGGCTCGAGCTTCCAATCCGCTTTCCCAGTGAATCTGAAAAACGAATGAAATACCAAAATGGAATGGCCTTTCTAATTGAAAAAAAATGGATGCCGATTCAAGGAGCGAGAGCGAGAGCGCTGCACAGAGGGAAGATAGAGCAAAGAGAGCGAGCGATGAGCCACAGTGAAGCTAGATTTTCAAGCCATGAAACAAGAACGTAAAGCAACAACAACAAAAAGTGAGCAAAGCAAATAGTCCCTGCTCAAGCTAACAGATGCACAGTCTGTCATTCATTAATCTCCTTTTGGGTTACAAATGGTTGAGCTGCTCCTCCGTTAACCTCCGTCAGGGCTGACACTGCGCTAATCTCTTCTCCTCTCTGACATTCACGCTGCTGCTGCTGAATGTAGGACGCCCGGCTTCGAGTCGGGCAAAGATTGAAGAGGTGGGCCCATCCTCAGCCCTTTAGTCCTTCACCTCTGTCCCAGTGCCTCTTTACTGAGTAATTGAACAGCTGAAGCTGTGTCATCCGCAGTGGGTAAGCAGACAGATAGAAAAGAGTTATTAGCGGACCTCGGTGCATTGACCTAAATGCTAGGGAGCAGCATATTAAGCAGTCCAGTAGCTGTGATCTACGCATGTTTGTTCAGACAGCGCAAAGCAACTTTTATAGCTCCTGTAAATCACACAAATCTGACTGCTGCGCTGCCTGTGTTCATTCACCCCAAACAAGTGCACTGACTGTGCAGACATTAGCTCCCGATATAAATTTGCATATTTATTACATATATATGTTCATACCTCTCAAAATATGCTTCACATTCGCTCTGAAAATATCTCATCATCTTACAAACCCAAAAGTACCCATGTACACAAATTGATGTAAATTGTTTTACCATTCAGGAACCTTGTTGAAACGTGTTGGAATCTCTGCCCAGCAATTGCGTAATTTTGCACGAGTTCAGCAGACCGATTGGATTATAAGGGAAGGGCACAGGGAACAAATGGCCGCACCGAATGCATGTCACACTGAATTGTATTCATCTATTTTTCATCGCAACCTTGCCTTTGCACGTGGGGAAAGGAAGTGGCAAACATCTTGGAAAGTAGTGTGCTGCAGTTGTTGGGATGCTCGGCGAGTGTAGGGAGCAGCTGGATTGAGAGCTAAAATATGAACTGTTATGTGTGTGTGGGGGGGGGGGGGGTTCTTCTCTTCATACTTTCTCTTAGGAAAGATCCATCCATTCGGAAACCCTGTGGGACATTCAACATGGCAAAAGTGCTTCAGGACTCACTTCCGCAAAATCCATTTTCCTTTAAAGACGAGAGTGGTATGGCCTATGCATGTCAACACGACAGTGTAGGGGAGGGAAGCTAGGCCTGTAGGTCCTTGGCTTTGTTGACATAGACAGTTGTTTAAGCTGATGCAGTCATGCAGCACACTAATTAGACATAGCCTCACATCTCAAAGTCACCTGCCAGACGAACTGCGGTGGGTTTGGGCTTGAATGTGGGTGGGAACAAAACAAAACCATTAAACCGGGTTTAAAAGCAGCAATAACTGATTTCTTGATGAGTGCAGCTTTAAGCTTCATTCAACATTCCAACACATTGTGTAGGTGGTAGGGGTGATGATTAAAACATGGATCAAAAGCCTGTTGGCAAAGCTTTGACAGCACCAGATTTCCCTGCGATCCACAAGCACAGTTTCAGCTAATTGTCGTCTTCTCTCACCGTGGAGCGACAGAATCCCGTCTGGCTTTTTTTGAGACGAGCCTTCTGCAAACAGACCAATTATAGCATAATGAACCCCAACATATGGAAAGGAATGCATCGCATCATAAACATATATCACAAATCCAATTTGGTGCCGCTACATCTATTTCGTCAATCACTGCTACATCTGCATTAGATAATGTGCGTTCAAGTGGACTTGTTAACACACTTTCTAGTGGCTGCATGCGTGTCTGTGTTTATCTGTGCTGGAGGCTCCTTGCAGTGAGCAGTGCTCTATGCTTGTTGTTGTGAGCAAAACGTCTATGTATCTCTCTCTCTCTTTTTCTTTGTCTCTCTCTCCCTCCCGCCCTCCCTCCCTCTGTCTCTGCCTCTCTCCACTGCTGTGAATCTGCAGATTGAAATACTGCAGGGCACAGGGTGTCCATACGTTTGCCCGTGTGTGTATATATCTTCCGAGGAGGCGTGTTACTGGTGTGATGGACAGGGAGGAGGTGAGTGGGTGATAGAACAGTTTGGAAAATACACAGCATTTATCCACAAAACACAAATTGCTTGCAAGTTTTGTTTTATTCCTGCAGGAATGATAAAGTAAATAATTCCACTGTAGGCATTTAACTGAATGTGAGGGGACTTTTTATTTGTACTCCTAATCATTAGCAAAGTATTACACAAGCAAACAAAAAGTGTTTACATTGTTGTACATATTTATAACCATCACAATTTTATATTGTGTACCCCACTGTGTCTAAATCAATGTGATTTGTTTTGAAAATCATATCATAAATGTCACGTATCTTTTATATGATTCAACCTAAGTGACTATATTTTGTGATATCAATGCAAAATTACAGTGTAAGTATTTAGTCAGAAAACTATGTTTGAGTAAATTTAGTAATTCATCTTTTATTTAAATGGATAATCTCATTAAGAACAAGACAAACACGCAGACATTAACAACAACACAACGACTTACAAACAAAATAGACATTCATTTCATTTGTAAGGGAATAATAAAAACTCTTTTCAAAGCTGGTCTGTCGTTTGACCTGATATTATAGTTACATATAGTTAAAAAATGTCTGCTCTCTAATCATGCAATTTGACACACAGCAAGAGTAACAAGGCTCGTTTTCCAGTAGAGCTGTTTAGAAAAATACGACACATTGCAACTCCCTTCTGATGTTAAACAAAAGGACCAACTCAACTTCAAGCCAGGAGGCTTGAGGCTGGTCATGGTACTTTAAGGTGAGTAATAAGTAGCCATACACAGCATTATTTTTAGTGCACAGTCAAAGGCAACATTTGCATTTGAAGGCATTCATCGGTGTGTTGACCAAGAGCTTTTTCTACTGAGTTGTGTAAGAGCTTCCCCAGCTGCACTGAGGTGTGCCTTGGGCTTGTTGGGCACACACGCCAGCGCTCAGCCCTGTCAGTTGGCTGTGTGACTGGTGTGTGTGTGAGTTTGGGGTAACAAGGTGACAGCGATGGTACCTGGGTGAGCAATGAGCAGCGAGGCGCATGCAGGCCATCTGTAGCGAATACTGTGTTACTGCTCAGAGGCCAAACGCAGGGAGGGATGTAAACCACAGGGCTGTTATTATTCCTTCGGCCTAAGTGACCTGCACTATCTCCTCTCGTATAAATCCCCATACCCCGACCGAGGGCAAGACCATTTGTCCATGTGATCCTGTATCCTATCGGCATCTCTGGATCCACGGAGAGTAACTGAATTCAAACGCTCAAAACGGACTCCGAGAGAATCTCGGCTTACATAAAAGGGCCCATTATTTAAACCAGGCAGCTCTAAACCATAGAGTAGTGTTTCCCAAAGTGCGGTGTAACCCAGTCCTCATTCCCCAGATAGACAATAGTGTCTCAAACATAGAAAACCCCGCTTCAAATGGACTTTGATACATATTAATTTATAACAAACAATATTTCGTCCACAGTCTATGATGTTGATACGTCGACACAGACACAAGGCATGATGTTGATAAATGACTGCGATAACCAAGAGCCATTAATTCTCCAATTTCACTATCATTGTAATCAATGCTGAGCAAGTTTTCTCCCAGTGTAATACTCTCAGATATCTGTAATTGCTGATGGTAATGAACAGTGATGCTTGGGATCAGAGGGCTCACTATGTGTTAGTAAGGAGTTTGATAGTGGTAAATAACACCGCGGACATTTCAGGGAGAGAGAGAGAGAGCGAGAGAGAGAGAGAGAGAGATGATGCGATTTTCTACTCTACAAGAATGACAGGAGGTTAGCAGGATGGGGCGGGTGTCGAAGCAGAGATCTGTGACTGCTGTTGTCACAAGCTGGGTACCAAAACCTTTCATCTACCGATGCCCATGCGTGTTCTCCCACATGTGCCCTGCCCTGGCTAAGTCTATTTACTGTGCGACTCATCCATACCAGCCATGTCAGACAAGAGAGACTTCAAAAGGTAGAAACGCAAATGCAGTCTTATCAGCTTCCAACAACCCACCGCCGATCCTGCGTTTGTCCCTGTGACCCCAAGCGGAACGACGACGGAACAGCAGCATCTTACAGCTGATGTGTCTGTTCAGTAAATCAGAACAGAGCAAAACAAATAGCATACAGTGCAGCATAACAAGAGATGTAATGATAGCTCCAGGTCAGCTCTTGTGCCCAGACACTTTTAGCTTTGCATCAGCCCGCTGGCACAACAAAGGCCTCGTCGGGATCTAATGGGAAATTCAGGTTGATTACAAATTTCAAACCGTAGTCTGCGTTGCTGAGTGTGTGACATATATTTCCCATTACTGCTTTGAATCCTGTAATTACTTTCTGGGCCTTCTGAGAGGCTGGCACAGCCCGAGCGGCCCTACTCAACTACACTTTTGCTCTTGTCTGCCCTCTTAGGCATGCAACATTGTTAGTATCCCATGGAGGAGTACAGTATCTTAGGGCTACACAGGTGTTGATGTCGAGGAGCCAGAACTTGTCTTGTAAAGTTCACGGAGGTCTGGCGCAAATCTTATAGCAAAGATGTGATTTTGAAATGTTAGCCTCAGGAAACGGCATCTCGAGTTGGGCACAAACAGATTCAACATAACATAACATCATTGGTTGCGATTTAAACATTCCACTGAGTTGACACTGTTTTTAACCTACTTGTGTTTGAAAGACCAGAACTTGGCGAGACAGAGCATGTCTATGCAAGATTACATGATAGTATCCCTGCTGCTGCATCCACATCCATTCATTGTGAGCTTGACCCTCTGTGTAGTTTCTTCTAGCATGTGCAGTGTTTGACCCTCCTCTCATGATAAACAACTTGCTGCTGTTTATTTTTTGAAGGCACATACGGTACTCAGCTCCTGTGAAAGCAGCATCCTCCATCCTCTTCATTAATCTCTCCTAATGATATTAACACCCGTAATAAGCACAGATAAGCCCCACCCATCACTGGTCTATTCCCAACAGGTCAGAGCCAAAAGGGCTCCACTATCCCGCGTCGGACTCCATATGGCCGAGTTTGAAATCTAGTTTGTCCTGGAGAGGGATAAACGGAGCGAGACTGACCCCAGAATGGAATCATAGGTGTGATGGCAACAGATGAGGGAGTTTAGTCCACACGGCCTCCCTTTGCTCATTAAACCAATCTGCACCTGTGGTCTGCACATCTGCCAACCATACCCCCCGCTCCTCCTTTACTTTCCCCTCTGCAGCCCTCTCATGGGTGGATGCACCCTCAATTCATGAATATAGACACACATTCATCTCACTTTTAATCCTCTCTATCAGACCTGGTGTGCACCGGCTCCTCATCAGCATCTGTTCATCCTGGTTGTATGATACTCAATGTTGTATCGTTTGTAGTCTACCTGCTAAAGGTTAGACACTGGGTAAAATGTCAAATGTGCATTCTTCCTTATCACCAACAGACTCTGCTAGATTTCTTTCTCTTTCTAATTTTCCATGATCTACCCTGATAGAGGCATCGTACGCATTCACAAATAGAAAGGAATATGATGACAAAAACAGTGAAGCGTTGCTAAAGAGAGAGGCAATTACTTGAATATTAGGCTTCACAGCTAATGCTTTAATAATCATGTTTTTGGATCTCACAATTATTGCAATTATTTTACCTGGGCTGCTACAATATCGTGTCTTTATGTCTGATCTGGTGTCTAAACTCACGTAGGTAAACAGTCTGACCTATCGCAGCCATTTGTCTGGAGCATGCTGTGATTAACTGGTCTGTGCTTCCCAGACACAGTTGCAGCTGCAGGCTTCACAAAACACCTGCAAGTTGTGACCACAGTTTCTATTTTGGGATGAATCCTCTTTATTTGGAGGCATGCTGTGAAGGAACGAATACTGAGACTAGTTTTATTCATATTTAGCTTGAAGAAGACGCACTTATTTCATGTGAGAATATATACAGGGTTATGGAGATTATTGGAAAAAGTTGTATCTATATATTGATGACAGTATTTTGTCAGTTAAAAAATCATTTTAGCAGAGATCCTGCAGCCTTACTTGAAAGCACCCCATTTCTGTCCCACATACCATATCTCTGCAATATATCATGCTGAATGAAATGGCACTGTGTTGAGCACGATGGTTTTTTTCTATGTTCTTCTGTATTAAAGTAAGCATTTGGAAGTGAGACTAACTGAAGATAATATTCAATGTTATTCAATCAGCCATTATAGTTTGGAAGCTCTTTGGTGTGGCCTAGTCTGCTTCCAGCCACTCATCTTCATGTCTCTCTGAACTCGGCCCTTGTACTACAGGAAGAAAGCCACGCAGAGCTTAAACTAAATGCATGTCCAATATGTGTTTCAAAGAATGGTGCAGCAGTAGCCCAACAAGCTATTCACATTATCTTCTGCTTTGCTTGCATCAAAGAGAGTGCTGTCTGCATCGTAGACCACTAAAGAAATTAAGTTGTCTTTTTTTTTGCATTGATCCTTCTGCTTATGTTCCTTCAACAGTGGACCTGTTACACCAACTGTTATCAGACCAACACAGACTCATCATCAGCGCTGCCGGTCACTTCACTGATTATTTATTGTTCATTTCACAGTTTGCGCTCATCACCCAGCCAGTAGTGGCGGGCTTCCCACCTGGGTTTGCAGACAGAGCCTGTCTTTGGTCTGTATTTGCGGTGAGCTCAGTGGCATTTGTCATACATCCCTCTGTGTTTGGGTGCACAGGACACAGCTCTGCAGAACCAAACATGATCTTCTGACAACTGCTTGTTGTGCGACAGAAGGCGAACAACAATCCCCGATTCAATTGCCACAATCATGTCAAGAGGAGCTAGTTTTCCTTTTCTCCCCTTTTCCATGGGGCTTTGTAGTTGAAGTCAGAACTGCATTAGGAAAGCCAGACAGTATATTTTTCATTCATGGCGGCAAGCCTCATCAAGGGCACCAAACAATACACGGTCTGCTTTCTTCTTTTCTCTCCTCCACGTAGGCAGAGGAAGGGAGATACTAATGAGATGCCAGGTATAGTTTGGCCTCTTAAAAATGTGCATTTTCATAACATCATTGGAGGAAAACCTCTGTGAGAGTATGTATGTGTGGTGCGGTGGTAGTCATGGTGATGGTGGAGGTATTTGTAAGGGTATGTATGTACATACATGTACATGTTCATGTGTTTTTGAGAGTGCACATAGAGCTATAGAGGGTGAGGGAGTGAGACACAGGAATGGTGAGGTACAAGACAAGAGGCAGCCATAGTCGTAGGTTGTTGTTGTAACACCACTGACTGCTGTGCAAAATAATGTCACGACATGCAGTGACATGAAGCTGGACAATGGTCTGATTTGTTCACTTTTGAGGAGATGTGACCACATAAACTGGACTGAATCTGCTCTAAGAAGGCAACACAACTATGACCGGAGGAATGAAATTACTCTAAATATGACAGCGTTGATAATAGTCGTAAAGGGTGCTGCAATATGGGTGTCAAGTCATTATTGATGTGCCCGAGCGTTATCCCGTGTGCCTGCTCCGGCGGACATTTTCTAATAGCTCTGAAATGTGTGTTTAGGCAACTGAGGGATGGAAGAGAAAATGATGGGGATAGGGAGAGAAAAGCGCGAGAACAATCGGAGAGGACGTGGTGTACATAGCTGCCTCTCAGGCTCCATTCAGGCTGATGGCGCCCCCATAAAGCTGCTCTGTGCTTGTTCCATGCTTATGCTCTATTCCTTATTCAAAACACAAAGTGACGTTTGAACCTGACACATTCAGGCCACAGCTGGTTTAGGCTTTCATACACTCACATTGCTGTCGTACGCATAACACTGACTCACTGAAATAAAGACTGAAGCGTTGCAATTCTTATTCAGCGCTATGAAAGAACAGGGCCTCAAATCCTCTCTGGAGCTGTCCATGGTACCCGACAAAAACAATGCAGCTCTCGCATGATTTAAGCTTGTCTTACCCCCTACAGCCATCGGTATGCCATGTGTCTATCGTCTGACTTGTCCAAGATGGCTGCTCATGCAGGAGCTGGATGTGCTATAAGAGAGATGGCAGGGCCCCTTGTCTCTCGCTTTCTTCCTCCTGCCTCTCTCAGTACCTGTCACTGTCGCAGCCTGACAGCAGAGTTTGCATAACACACAAAGCGACACTTAACATGATGACATTATATCAATTGGCCAACAAGGTTACTTTTACCTAAGCAAGCACACTGGCTCTTAGACAGCACAAGCAAGGCAAATGTGATCACGCAAACAGGCATCCATATGTATGAGCATGAGAGGAAATCAATGTTAGTTTAGTTAATCAGCTGTGTCAAGAACAGGCAGTAAGAGCTGCACCTGGGGAGTCAAATCAATTTTATTTGTATACCATATAGTTTTCTATCACATACAGTCTTTCAGTGGGCTTGACAGTCCTGCATTAGCAGTAGTTCTTTGGCACAGCGAGCATCATATCTTGGTGGGTGTTTGCTTGCTTGTTTGCAGTATGCATATGTGTTTTAATTATGGCTGCAAATAACATTTATTTCACAACTCATTAATCTGTCTAATTATTTTTTTAAGTAAATTGACTATTTAGACTCGAAAATGTCAGAACTGAACTAGACAAAAAAGAAAAAAACACGCTCCTTTCTGTAGAGGAGCAGGAGGAGCAGAAAAAGTAAAAAGGACACGAGCAAGAAACAAATGGATCCAAATACCCATTGCCCTTTAGGAGAATAGAACAAAATGAAAAGGTGACAGATGTAAATTAATGAGTTTATTTTAAACATATTAGGGACACAGGCGTGTGGCAAGTTCATGTCAGAAATGAGAGGAGCGGAGGAGAGGAGCAGTGGTCTAATGGGACAATGTACCACAGCATGGCTAGTAGGTCCATCCCTGTTGCATTGGGCTTCATTTGCTGTTCACTGCCCTGCAGGTCTGCTATTTCAATAGATGTTATCTGTAAGCAGGACTAGCCAGTGTCGAAACATAGCAAAGCATATCATGCCACAGCGCATAAAACAGCTTGTTTATTTAAAGCTCTATTGACAGACGGTGTTGTTTATTAATTATGCAAAGAGAATAACTGAACTGTTGTATTTTGGAGAAAACGTCTTTGGACTGCATTGAATAGGTGGTGTTGATTGGCTGTCTGAGTCCCAGTACCTGTAATGCATGTCACCATAAACACTGTCACAGTCTCATCGCAGAATGAGTGAGCTTCCGTCACTGATGTCCATTTCGCAGCAGAGTGCAGCCCTGTGCTCTCTGGGGTAGCGGCAGAGTGGACAGAGAAGGACAAAAACATGTATCAAGTCCCAGGGGATTGATTCTCAGTAGATGGGCACAGACCATAGAGTGAGGTGGGCAATGCTGACATTTATAGCGCAGTGTGTGGATGAGGCAATAGGGGCGAGACATGCAGGTACGTTGGTGCAGGGTGATGATGAAGTGACCCTGGTGCAAAGCGTCGCTTCTTATCCTCCCTGCCCCTTTGCCACCCGCTGTAGCCAGGATTGATGAGCACTGGCCAGGAAGGAGACACTGGACTAGATTACAAACATACCGCTTTGTCTTGTGTGCAGCAGTTCTTCAAAGCGTAGCACTGCTCCTTTTAATTGGTTGCAATCCCTCCAAAGCTATTGTCTCCACACAGCCAGCACATGTTCTGTATTCTTCTGAGGGGGAAGGGTCGAAAGAAGGGGGGGGGGGGAATAAAGTAGGAGAGTCAGAAGAGGAAGCATCTGAAAAACTAACAGCTCCAAGAGTTGCTGGAGTGGCGTCATTTTCTTTATCATAACCTCACTGCTGGGTATAGTGAGTGCATGTGTGTTTTCCAAAAGCAGAATATGAAACATCCAGACTTTGCATGGCCTAGATTCAATGTTTTTTTCTTCTTCTTTTTTTCAAGTCAGGCCAGAAACATGAAAGATTGAGAAAAAAACTGTTGAAACGCAGCTTGTTTAGAAGCACAGGGACAGATAGGAGTATTTGTGTTGACGTTGGGGAGGAAGAAGGATTGACTGTGTTTGCGAACGATTTGAATTACTGCAAAGATTGAACTTGCTCTCATCAAATGAGGATTAATAGGAAAGAAAGACTAGAGGACAGGTGCTGGCATATATTTTAATAAGTCCTCCCATAGAGAAGCAGGTGCAAGTCGTAAACAGGTGCTCCTTTTTATTAGATCCAAGAGTTGTATCCTAGCAACCAAGCTGTGGGAATAGGCTGGTCCCGCCCATGCTCCAGGGGCTGCTGCGATTGAGATTCTGATTAAGGCTTTAGGCCGGTCGGAGAGGGGATTGCAAATCATTAGCATTGCTCTTCAGACCTGTGGGAACCTGGCAGCTCTCGAGCCTTGAGGGTCCAAAAACCAAACCAAGAGAAAGCTTGATGACTCAGCAGGCTACATCCTTATAGCCTCGTGGCCTGGTGATCATGTGCTTTGAGGAGGATTCACAAAGTCAGAATGGATTTTTCATAGCATGTTTAAGCATATTCTTACACAGCAGGGTGATTTCATTGTGAGTCCATGAACTTGTGTTTGTTGAAAAGCCTTTCAGCGTGGGACTTTGTTTGTATTGGTGTGTATTTCAGTGTGCAAGTGTGAGGCTATGCATGTGAGTGTGTACCCTCCTGCGAGCACTATGCATTTATTATTTTTAATGTGATTCTTGAATCACGGTGGAAGGCTGCTAATGAAGCTCATTGGGTGTCTGGGCCACAGAAGTCTTCTCCTGCTGTATACCGGCTACCTCCATCCATATTCCACTCTCTCTCTCTCTCCCGCGCTTTCTCGCTCAGGCTGCGTGGGTAAAACTACAGAGAGGCAACCAATGATGAGGGGACGATCAGAGGACTGCCAGGACAAGAGGGATTAGAGTGACAATGAAAGGGCTTGGGTTGGCGTGAAAAAATCAAGCCACGTTTGAGGAAACAAAAGAGGCTAAATGCCTGCAGCCTCCACCCATAACCTCGTAACTCTACCCATCACGTCCGCTGCTCATATAGTCACACACCCAAGATCACTGGGCCTTTCTTTTTGTGCATTTGCATTTCTACAATCAAAACATGCCTTCAGGCATGTGTGTGAGTGTGTGTGGGTGGGTGAGGCAGACAGTGGGATATCTGGGATCGTTCTGTGATATATGCAGGCTTGGTCACGCACATCAATTTATACGTGTATGTGGATGCACAGGTATAGTAACAGAAAACCAAGTGTTTTTAAACGATAAAGAAATGAATAAAGAGGAAAACATCAAAAGAGAGGGGTGAGAGAGGGAGAAAGAAATGCTGAAGTTAAAGTGAATCGGTCCACTGATTATATGTACACAATATTTTTTATAAATAAATGCTGCTTGACGAGACAGAGATTAATGCAATGTGTTGAAGCAGTGCTACTGTGAAAAAAGGCGGTGTTGTTTTGCTGTCAAAAATAATTGTGTCTGTAGCTCAGCGTTTCTGCAGAGGTTTAAAGTTTGTAGGCCAACTTAATTCTTTCAACATCGTTGCCTTTGGGAACCATCGATTTGCACGATGTTATGTACCAGAATCCTGTCCCTCGTGAACACAAAGGCACATTCATCAGCGCATATGACAGATGTACACAAAACTGAGGCAGGCTATTTGTTCTGCATTTAATGGAAACTGTACTGCAAATATATGTTCACACCCATACATTACACCCAGATGTGATTCTTGGATGTCTCTTTCCAAAAGAGTTGGCATTAATCTGCTTACTATAACAGCCTTCCCTCTTTCCTAAAAGCCTTTTCACGAGATTGTGGAAACCGGTTCGCCACAGTTGGCTCCCATTCAGCCATGAAAGCATTAGCGACCAATGCCAAGGCCGGCCACCAATGTTGGGCGACAAAGCCAATAAGGTTCACAGTCAACGTTGAAGTTCAGAGCTGCTGAATCGGGCTGAGGTGAGGGTGCAATTAATCCATGCCAAACTGGGAGAAAACACTTTTATTTACAGACTTGGCTTTGTGCACTGGGCCATTGTTATGTTAACTGTTGTCAAGAATGCAACTTTATGCTGTAACATTAACATTCATTGAATTGGAGCTAAGCCTAACAATGGAAAACAGCCCCACCAAAAGTAGAGAAAACGATGTGGACATGGCTGTCTCGAGCCATGCTACAGTACACAGGAAGGCCTTTTGACTGCAGCTGTTCCTCTATGAAATTTGTCATCAAACACAAAGGCGGGTATACGGTGTACTTTAGAGACCTGTTCAAAGCAAATGTGGCAGTGACTAGTACGTGTGTGTGCTGGATGGGCGTGTGAAGCCACTTGTCCTTGGAAGGGGGTTGAGCCCTGGTACTGGCAATCAATCAATACGCAGTGTTGTGTAAAGGGATTACAGAGACATGGCCTCTCTCTCTCTCTCTCTCTCTCTCTCTCTCTCTCTCTCTCTCGCGCTCTCTCTCTCTCTCTCTCCATCACCAAAAGAAGGCTGCCCTTTTTGTAGAGCACGCAGAGGTGATTCTACAAACATGAGAACCCTAACTAATGCTTTTCTTTGTACAAAGCTTTCGTGGCACAAAAGCAATGACCATTTTATGACAGATTATCTGATGAACATTCAACAAAACTAACCTCATTACCTCCTTAATTCTGTGCAGCATGATATATATAGAAAAGTGACGTAAGTGTGGATTGAGTTGAGTGAATGTGCTAGATTATTTTTCATTCTCTTAAAGTAGATCAATATTTATTGCTTGTTTGCTGAATTTACACAGTTGTAAAATACTGATAACATACTCCAATTGGATTTACGGACACAAAAAAGCATTTTATTTTTAGATAACTTTTGTTACATGCATGTCACAAGAACAAGCTGCTGTAAATGTTGATTGCTCACCCATGAATATGTCATTATAAACCATTCTAAAGGACAATTTTCACACAATGTGCACAATCTAAATGACTAACAGGATTTTTATGCCAAGACACTTCATCCATTTACTCTATGAGGTAATTACTAACCTCTGTGATTACAAAAACACAATGCATGGAAATACAGCATGCAATTTGAGACATTGTACTGCTGAACAGAAGGGCTGATGAACCCAATCTCTGTGTTGTAGAAACCATCTATTGTTAGATTAGACAAGAGAGGAATGAGCATAGGGGAGGAGCTGGGTTCTGGAGAAAGGAGAGAACATTGGAGTGATGCTTCTGTAAAATATTGAGCCGAACAAAAGCTAGGTGGGTGTGAGCCTTTAATTAATCATCAATATATAAAGAACTGACCTGCACACAGGAGCATCATCAAAAGCAAATCCACTTCATGATGTTTAAATGGAATTGAATAGGTTTAGATAGTTAAATGAATACTGTGTATTAAAAGAAAAGAAAAAAACATATCTGGTCTTTTAAATAAACTGCTTAGGTCTGGACTCTTTTCAGCTGCCATTTTTGCTGTGATAATATCTAATCACATCTAATACTGCAAATATCACTGCAAAACACTGTTCATTATTGGGGCTCCCAGTAGGGAGGATCAGAAACAAGAGTAGCACGTCTTACTCCTCTCAGCAGTGTTGAGTCGAGACAACATCAATCATCTGATGTGTCTACATCTAGGTGATGGATGGCCAGCGAAACGTAAGGCAGTCTACATTTTGATGGCTACCTTCACACGTACCGTCACACTCGATCAAAGAAGTTATCCATGAACATGATTCTCTCCCAGTTCCCCCTCCGCTCTTACGATTAATTAAAGGAGATACAGGTGTTTTGTGGCTGTATATGCATTGTGGCGTGCTGTTCTGGTGCGCTGGCTCTGGGCTGGAGATAAAGTGGATACAGATGACATGGCTGACTGTGCTGGGAGTGAAACACGGAGAGAAAGGGATGTCAGGCAACCTAAAGGCATCAGAAGGCCATGGATCGGGAGAGTGATGGATGGTGCCATGCCACCTGTGTAATGCACCATCGTTTCTGGAGAGCTGTCTTGATTTACGTCCTCATGTTTTCCTTCAATGACATTTTGTTTCCTTCATCACCGTCATGAAGGTGTTTAATGAGGACAGTATGTATGCAGTACCTGCTTACAGTGTGTCCTCTGGGGTGTGAAAAGTGCAGCACTGAGAGAGGGTTATGCCAAGAAAGAGAAGTGACTTGCACCAGATTCATGTAATGCAACCCCCCCCCCCCACCCCCATCATTAAGAGGATGCCTCATCCTGTGAATTCTAAAATGGGAAATGTTGACCTTTTCTTGTACCCATCAGGCCCATTAGTGTATTTATTTTCTTAAAGGGGACATATTATGCTAATGTGATTGTATTACGGGTTCTACTAGAACATGGCAAAATACTTTATTGTTAAAAAAAACCACATTATTTTTCTCATACTGTCTGGCTGATTATACCTTTATTCGCCCTCTCTCTGAAACGCTCCGTCTCAGCGCCTGTTTCTTTAAGCCCCCCTCCCGAAGAAGCCCAGTCTGTTCTCATTGGTTTGCAAGAAAAATATGATGCATCTTTGTAAAGGTAGTTCTTAAGCCGCGGGTGGAGATACACAGATGGAGGGTGGTATATTCTACTGAGCCTGCATGTGATATAGGAAGGAGAACCAAATCCGAATTACTTGTTGAATGTTTCCTGATAGAGGCAGTCCACGCTGTTTGTGGGTTGGTAGGCACTCCAAATACCCAAATGTGTGTGCACGAGCAGAGAAAAAAGTGAGTTTTACTAACGCATCCAACCACGTTGGATGCAGGTATGTTACTTATCCATGTAAAGTATATGAAGCATATTATCCTTCATATAGTACAATGATCACGATACAATACATATATTGTACAATGATGATGCTAAATGGAGAGATGGGTGAGCTTGACTCATTTTTAAGACAACATAACTATTTATATGTAGATTTGCTGGGTGTGACAATGTATCTAATAGTTTTACAATGAATGAGCCTTGTCCCACCTGGAGAGAAGGGAGACATTGGTTGTGTCTGTTATGAGACGGCGTTCTCCGGCAGCTGGTTAAAGTCGTTCTGGGAAACCGCTGACTGTTGAAGTAGATGAGGCAAGTTGAAACAAATTGGGCACAGCGAAAATTGAATTGAAAATGACCACATTTCATCACAAATTGATGATGTCGAGCAGTGTAAGAGCATCTGAGGATGGGCATTTCTTTGTTTCTATGAGATTTTGTGGTAATGAAAGGGAGAGAGACATGGGAAGAGATGGAGACAAAGCATCTCCGAGTAGATTTCATTGTCACCATGAGCAAAAAACACTCTCCTCTTACTTTGTTTCTCCCAGCCTCCACTGATTACAACACAGCTGCACTTTGTCATGACTAAATTATGTCCACTTCTTTTTTTGCCAACCACTGACCATGGCCAGCCTAAATAATTGAGATTGATACTTGAATAAACCTTTAAAGCCCGAAAATAACATGAGGAGAAGGTGTACAGTTATCTGTTAGATGTATAGCTCTATGCCGCTGTTGGCTAAATACTAAAAACAGTATACAGGGAGCTCCTGTGCCAGAGAGAATGATCCAGAGAGGGAACTCGTGCTCTTCAGTTGGTGAGGCCAGTACACACACACCCATTGCCTCGGGGGCTGCTGGATCAAGTTTGTTTTTTCCTCCTCATACTGGAGGCTATTCACCATCTCACTGACTTTAGAGGTTACTTCTGCTGCATCAGTGTGGGTGGAGGTGTTTGGAATAAAATCAAAGCTTTTGGCTCTGAATAAGAAAAAAAAGGCTTGTTTATTTGAGATTTCCTGTTTTCATATTACTAATACCTATACCTATGTATAAGCATCTGCTGGCTGAAGCTTGTATAAGTGTTATACATACATTGTTTCTTCATGCACATAGATCAAAGCTAAATAACTGAAATACTCATTTGAATTACGGTATGTTCTGTGGCGAATGTCCCACCTTCTTTTAAAAACTGGATCAGCTGAGTTACATCTTCTGACGAGGCGGCAACCACGGGTTCTGTAAAGTGAAGCCTATGCAGAAGTGCCGTAAACGTGCTCTATCTTGATTGGCTATCAGGGGGCGACTTCTCTGCTTGCAAAAAGAAGTCCGACTGTATGCAACTTCTCACTTCATTTATTACCTCAGTAAACATTGTGAAGGTTAGTTCATGATCTTAATAACTAGCTTCAAGTCCTCTTCGATAAAGCCTGATGTTCATTTCGTTTATTGTGGTCCTATTTAGAGTAAAATATACAATAAAGCAGGGTATGATTTAGGGCGGGCCACCTTGTAATTGACAGGTCATTACAGCTATCAGAGCCGTGAACGGCATCACTACGTCACGCCCGTTCATTGGTTGCAAAAATCCAAGATGGCCACAATCCAAGATAGCGATGGCCAACATGCCGAACTTGAGGCTTCAATGTGGCGGTCCACAAACCAAAAGGTGATGTCACGATGACTACGTCCACTTCTTGTATGCAGTCTATGCTCCGACAAGATATTTTGAGTTTATGCAATCTGGTATGCTGAAAACACATGCAAGGTACTTTTGACAATATCATTTCAAAAATGACTGCAGTTGCATTGAAACTGGTTCTATTCTGTGGTACAAGTGCTTTTCAACATGATTTGATCCATCAGTCTAAAGCTGCAATTTTTTTGTCTGCCAGCAGCAGTCAAAGAGAAGTTAGCAGCTTCTCTTGTGACTGGATTGTACAGCTTTCCACTAACTGTTACAGTTAAGTTTTGAACAACGATGAAGACAGGAGGAGACAATATAAAAGCGAATACTTCCTCTTGGTGGATGGCATCTCTGTGCCAACAACTCATTTACTGTAAACATTTAAGAAGCTGGTCTGCAGTCATACGGTTGATGGTTTAAAAGGTTGTGTCTTTTCGTGACTAAGATAAGCATTGGTGGACTCTGTGGTCAGTGGGTTGTAAAGATCTTGAAAGTGTAAAGCTCTCTTCTGGGACCTATAGAGGAAAATGCATGTGGTATCTGCAAAAAGCCGCTCGTCTTTTTCGCACGGGGCAAAAGGGGGGCAGAGTTTAAGACTCCGAGTAGACCACTTAATGGCCTTGAGACCCTACAGAGATTTTTATGGTAGACTTTGGCTTGCGCAGTGGGCAAAGGTTAATGTAACGGATGGTGGACCGAGAGTGTATTGTGAATGCATGATATGGCATGATACATAGTTATGGAATGGGGATAAGGGACAAAAAGCAATGCCGTCGGCAAGAGAGAGAGCGAGCAGAGGTTTAAAAAAATAGGGAAACAGATACTTAAAGGTCATATCTATAATAATTAATGCTTTCCATTGTTTCGGCTGCATGATAGTGTTAATGCGAGTCTTGAGGCAGAGGCAGATAACACAAATTGATTACTGTCTTAGGTAACCCAGAGAGGACTAAAATGTATTAGATGTGAAGAGAATAATTGGAAGGAAATGTGTGGTTTGGAGGTAAAAATAATGATTTTATACATTATCAGTGTGTGTGCTTTGAGGTGGTCAAGCAGCTAGAAAGGGCTTGTCACCAAAAGAATATATATATATATATATATATATATATATATATATATACATATATATATATATATATATATATATATATATGTATATATATATATATATATATATATATATATGTATAAAGGCTGTATTCATTGCTTTGCTAAATAATTTGACCATTATTAAGAAGCCTTAAGAAGAATGACACAAAAGGGTTTATACTTTCTTCACAGATGCAGTAGTACATGATTCTTTGAACATGACACAATATTTATTTGAAAACATCTAGTATAATAACATAATTTATCCCTTCTATGCATCGAAGTTGTAAAAAGCTCCATTTCAGAACTGGAGACTGGAGAGATGTGTTATCAGTCTCTGTGGACTGTGAACATCTCACTGTGCAATCTTTAAACATTCGACAGACAAAAACCTCCTGGTTAGTGCTGCTCAGGTGATCACGGCTGATATCTGCGCTCGGTGTTCCCAGAGCACAATTGACACTTGAGAAATTAAATATTGAAGTTGTGTATCGAGACATGGGATACGAGAATAAGCCAGAGCGGACCACCAGTGTATCTAAATGTAAATACTTCTATATTTCCTCCATGTGTTCATACATTTATGTATGTATGTAGTCAAGGTCACTTGCAGGCCCGGCTAAAGCTGTGTGACCGAGCAGAAGGAATTCTGACAGCAGTACTTTGTAGCTTTAACTAATTCCAGCTCCTCTGTCATGCTTAAATATTTCTTCCATGTACCTTCCCTTCATTCTGGAAACACTTCAGAGGGAAGAACAGAGAGCCATAGATGGAACGCATTCAAATTAGCTTTTTTTCTTATTTTCAGTCCACTAATCTGAAGTGTCAACCCCGTATCATGCAGGTTTTTTTACTTCCTCTCTGACTGTACAAGTGTAAAAATGATGAGTATTTGCTGAGCTGCATTTTAATGTGGCCCCCTGTGTCAACTTATCGTTTGAGTTTTTACCTTTATGTTCTTCATTTTACTTTAAAGAATCTATTATTGGGTCTTCAGTGTACAATGACGAAAATCAGTCATTGGAAAAACAAATATTTGAACCGTCTTCAGTTTTCCTCATGTGTATTTTCTTTAAATTACGTCTTTGTCCACTTAAGCTGCTGCGTTAGGCAACATGTTTACACTGCCGAGGCTCATTTGTTTTTCTCTTTTTAAAAAGAAAAGCAAACTCAAACGTCAAGGTCATGCTGCTGGCCTCACATCAGTTTCATTTTCAAGAAAAGTCTCAGCGTCCTGGGAACTCTACACATCCCAAGCTGGCTTTGTTTACTCGGAGTGATAAGGACTCTTTCCATTTTGGTCTCCGTATGGGCTCATTCAGGCGAAGCAGCGTGTCCAGTGGACAAGTCACATGCTTAAAACTCTTGTCTTCTCTTTTCTCGTCGTCTCTATGGAGTAAGAATACAAAAAAAAAAAAGCTGAATGCTGCCCTGCTGCCCTGCTGCCCTCACCTCAGCGCTTTGTAACACTTTTAATCCTGTTTGCGACAAAGCCAGAGCAAATTCAAGGGCTCCATCCAGGGTAGTTACAGTGGGAAATAAAGTGGCAGTGGAAAATGTCTCCCTTAGCTGTGAGTAGGATCCTCTCCCTCTCATCAAGGGTTCTCCCATTCCAATTACCCAGCATCCAGAGCTACTCAGTGCCGCTCATACTCTAACCACACAGCTCTTTCTGTCTTGCTGCAATATTTCTTTTTGCAGCTCTCCCATCCCCGACACTCGTCCCTGCTTCACGACCCAGAGGTAGTTGGCAGCAGGAGGACCGCCCATTTCTAACACCTCCCCATCAACACATCAGTTTTAGCGGTCCTGATAGCCGAGTGGCCTTGCTGGAAGCTGGACGTGCAGCCTCCCACCCCCTGTGCAGCTGCTGGCTCTGATGCACTGCTGTAGGTCTGGATGAATGTGGATCTTGGTTTGGATTCCCTCTCTGATCTTTCCCACTGTAGTTGAGAGTAGACACTCATAGATATGTATTTATTCTTTAGCTCCTTGCCTCAGCCAAACTTTTCAAACCAGAGCAAGGCTTGCGTTCATCAGATACACCCGGGTTCACTTTACAGATACCTATGGAAAAAAACTTTATTTTTTTGTCCAAGGCAAAGCATGAATGTGTGTACATTTTGTTCGGGAAAGTTAGATTTCTCGTGAAAGTTTTTCTTTCTGTCGTACTCTGACCTCCGTTTGTCCTGGCATTTACTTTGCCCATATGCAGAGGAAGCAACCAAAACGCCGCGCCAGGGAGATGCTGAATTAATGATGCAAGACACTCTGGCCGGAGCTAGAAGCCTCCAACAGTCGACACTGCATGGACAGATTGTGACATGTAGATCCAGTCATCGTATCAATGCGGCTCAAGCGAACGCTGTTATATATCATACCTCGGCAGCGAAGCCTTATGGCTTATCTGGCAATGCCGGCTTTTCATGCCATTGAGTTAATTCCTCCATTCGCCTTTTGTTTTGCAGTGTGCTCACATATTCATTCATTCACAATGGAATATGTATCGTGGTAAGCGGATGCCTCGTCATTGTCAGTCAGCCAGAGACAGAGCACGTACTTAACAAGCAAAAGCTCGTTAGATTCATTTTGGTTTTTTTGCGTGCCGCTTCTCCCCATCCAACTGTGAAATATGAACACAAAATGACTCTGTGATGCACCACATCACGGTTTTGAGCTGACACCATGTCACCAATAATAATGGCATTACACTAAAGATTAGGGAGTTGAGCCATTTGTTGCCATTGCAAAGCCCTCGTGTTGATGTTTTTCAGTCTTGCTGGAACAATTGTGCAAGTGGTTGTGTGGATGTTTACAGCTCCTTTCTCAATTCTCGTATGCATTAATCCACCCATCTTCTCATCAGTAATCTTTTCAAGGGTTGTGCTGCCAATTCTTTACTCCAACAACTTCTATACTTCTTATTTCTTTTTTTAAGCTGATGTCCTCATGTTACCATGCAGGCAGAGGCCAGTCAACCTGCAGAGAAACCTCATCACTTCTATGTCTTTCTTTTTGGCCCTAACTCAAATGTCATGACCATAGACCAATGCCAACCAACAGCAGAAAACGAAAAGCCTTGATCTGTGGCCCACACCTTTTTCTCCACAGCTATATCCCAACATAACACCTGCAATAAGTGCAGCTGACACTTACCATTAATCCCATGATCCTTCTTACTGTCACACACGAGTAAGACTTTGAAGACATGTTATCCCCTCTCACGTGGATGGAGAATCCAGAAAACCTCACACCAATGCTCATCCTCACTCAACACTGCAAAAATGGGCCAGTGCACACTGAAGGTAAGCGTCCAGTTAAAAGGTGGAGTCTGCATGTCTGTGGATATTTGATATTTCAACCCAACACCTAAACAAATGCACCCCTCCTGTCAGTGCTCCTTCAGAACATTAGCATGTGTCAGATTTACCGTCCATCTCACTGCCTCACTCTTTATCTATCTATGGCCTGTTCCCTGTCCTTGCAGGAACAGTGTTGTAGCTTAATCCAAGCCACTTTGTTTGTTCGTCATTTACAGAACCTGGGCTGTGTGTGAACACTGTAATCTTTTAGCACACTCACAGAACAGACCGCTAGCAGACCGTCCGTTGAATATGACAAAAAGAGGTTTTGGTTTTAAGCCAGAACGATGGCATCATCTGAAAACAACCATCCCTGCTTAATCACAGTCTTTCGCCTTTTACAAGTTTACAAATCACATCGTCAGATAGCAAGCAAATACTCATGACTCCCTTATCATCTGAAAGAGGCTTACAGTCAAAGCTGGTCCACTGTGTACGGACAGCAGTGGAAGCAGCTGTAGCCTTACCTTTTATCTCATCCAAGAGGATCCAGAGGTGTTTCAAAGTATGCCGATATTTATAATCCACTCCAGCTTGGTCTGTGTCAGTGCTGGGTCTCCTCCCAGTCAAACATGCCCTCCAAACAGAGGCATCTGTTAGGGTTTCTAATCAGATGCCTGAACCACCTCAATTGCCTCTTTTTTTGATGCTAAGGAGCAGTGTTTCTATACCTAAGCCCATCACCCTCTCCCTAAGGATCAATCTTATCGGCCCAGTCACGAACCAGAGCTTGTGGCAGTAAGTGTAGAAAGGTGTAGAATATAGATCACCTGGTAAATTGAGAGCTTTGCCTTCAGGCCTTTCTTACTGCAAACTTTGTCTGGTACAATGTCTGCATGACTGCACCTGCAGCACTGAACTGTCAAACTGTGTTTGATCAAATATTCCATATTACTTTCACTTATGAACAAGACACCCAGACATCCTCTTGGTCCCCTTCATTCTGCATACAAATGGAGACCATCACCTCTGTCTGCAGGCCAAGGGCACAGCTCCCCTAATCAAAATGCCATGAGCAAAGGTTGTTTTTCCAACTTCAAAGCAGAAGCTTTTCTCTCGATTTTCTCTCCCTTTAATTTGGTATAACTTTGTGCTGCTGATCTTGATTGCCAGCTCATCTAACTATTCTCAACACATATGCTCTCGAAAATAATGGGGCTTCTAAGATTTCTCCACAGAGGAAAGAGAAAGCTGAGGTGGATACCGATGTATCCTGCAATTGAAATTAACAATCTCATACACATGGACCCTCAAAATCACAGCCTAATTACCTCCCTCATTAAAAAACACGTGTTGCGTCTTTGTAATCTGCACTCGGTTCCTTATTAAACTGGATTATTGCTGCTGCCACATACAGCACAGTACATCATTCTTCTTTTTGTCAGGTAATTTTGGTGACTACATGGTGAAAGTGAGATAGCACTGCATGATGGCATGCTATATGCTATATATGAATAAGCCTCATTATAAAGGTCTCGCTCCTCTGAACTTCAATTCCACTCCGTGTCCAATTCCCCTCCGTAATAGTACCTTGATCGTTAGGAAATTTAATTACGGCTCCTGAAAAAAAACTTGAATCAGATGGATTATCCACAGTGGCTATGAAGCTTTGTTTCAGAGTGGGGGTCTTCCAGGAAATTATCATAACACCGCTAAGGCTTTCAAGCCTCCATTTAGAGACAGGATTGAGACAAAAAACGCACTATTAAACAAGTCCATTTAATGTGCTGCTGGAATAAGGCCTTCAATCTATTCTGCGACTATTGCACTGGACTAAAGTACCACATGTAAGCATTGGCAAGCCCTCATATGAAAGAGATATATTGTCTGGCATATGAGCATCATATCCGTTGAAAGGGTTGAAATTTGTGTCCAAAGACGCTTTAAATAGAAATGGTTTAATGTCAGCTATGTTGACCCGTGAGTGGACATGAGTTTCTTTCTTACTGTGCTTGTATGATACAAACAAAGTGTCAAAAGAGAGCGTTAGTATCTCTTTGTTGCAGGTCATTACATGAGTTATTTTTGTTGTACAAGCACCGCACACACATATGTAAACACATGCACCCACAAGCTCAGGAAGTGAAAGATAAATGTCGTTAATAACGCATCTTTCAAGTGTTGAAACAGGTGTCAAGAAAAAATGGGTCATCAATGTTTGCAGGTTCAAATGTGTTGATGGATTAGCTCACTTTCAAGTGTGCTTTTCTCAATCACAGTCCAGCAGTTCGGTTTGAAATGCTGCTCAATATTTGATGAGGCCACCTTAGATCTCAGTGAGCACCCATTGTACCGAGCAGCACAATATGTGCGAGAGTCTCCTCTGTCATTGACAATCTAAGAGTTGAACTGTTGTATTTTCCTACCTTATATTGCTATGTTTTCAGTGTCTTTCGAGTATTAAATCTTTTGAGTTCAAATTGTTTTGATCATGACAGACTCACTTAGATTTATCAGTTTGGGAATCCTCTTCTCAGCATTTAAAAAAAATAATTTAGCCCCGTGCTGACTCATCGACAGGCTTGGGTATCCAAATGGCACGAATCAACATTTTTAGAGCTCGGAGGAAGACATTTCAAATCCTCAAAGAATTTCAAATCTGGCCTATGACGATGAGGCTGAGCTCGAGGCATATGATCCACTTGTTCCCCAAATATTCTGTAGAGATGCTTTTTCATACCTACTCCTTATGCAGAAACTTGACACAGCTGACAGCGACACTTAAAGGCTTCCTGTTGAAGAACAGAGCCGGTTGTCACTTGTTTAAAACAAAGTTCCAAAAGCCTCATGTGTCTCAGGATCCAAAGGTTTTTTTTGTCACACAAGATTCTGTTGATGGTGATGTCTTCAAATTTGATCACATGTTATTTGATGTCAGAGACATTCAGTGTATTTTCAATTGTATCTGGAAGAGTTTATGGCACAGCATAGATCAAAACCAATGTAATTAAATGTATTCCTTAACTTCTCCCAGTCTGTCAATATTTGACAATAAAGCAGAATTGCTCAGAGGGGTTTATAACTATAACAAAAGGTAATTCAGTGTGTTGCCTAGTCAGTGGCTGTGTTATTGGTGCTGTTGGCTTAATTTTATTTAATGACTACCCCAGCTCAGTAAATCGTGCTGCCTGCCAGCTGCTCTAAAACAAAGGACTGTTAGATGTAGTGTGTAATACTTTGGCATCAAAATGCACTTAAAATACCAAAAGTAGCAGTAGTACTCAGTATACGGGGCTGTGCGACGATACATTGTTTTAGCATCGACCTCGGGATGTGAGCATTCACAGCAGTCACATTGCAGGATGTCAAGTAAGGCAGATTGAATAAAAAATACCGTGCTCCCTTTTTTTTTACAGTTGGTACAAAAGAAAAACTTTCAGTGTTCTCATTTCCCATGACTGGTAATGGTGCTTTGATGTACGGCGGTTGTTGCTAGTAAGTGACATGCAGGCTCCACGTGCAAAGCGAACCACAAATCAAATTCACGTCTCGTCAATTTACAACGAGTATCAAGGTGTTTGATAGTTCAACAGGGTGGGACACCGCTGCTTGCTGCACTCTGCAGCATCTCTCCTAAATTACCTTTGGGCTGCTGTCACACCTTTTCCCTCATCTTTTCATTGTTTTTGCCCACCAAATGTCAACCGTACCATCAGTCTCTTTTACATATATGCTTCTTTTTATCATACTCTCTTGCAGCACAAGACCATATTTATACCTTTCCAGCTTTCCTCATTGTGTCATGTTATACCCCCCCCCTCTCTGCTTTCCACTCCTCTACATCTGTTCCTCCCTGCATCCTGCCATTGGGATTCCGCTCACACTGGCCTGCCTAATTAGAGTGAGGCAGAGAGAAAGGAAAACAAAGGCCTCTCCTTTTTCTGCTTCCCTCTGCATGTCCTCTCCCTCCTTCCGATGCCTCTGGTTTTCTCCCCCCTCCCTCCCACTCCTCAGTCAGCTGGATCACAGGGAAATGGTGCTAATTGATTTGTTATAAGCCATTTCGTTTCTCATTTACCTGGGTCCCGACCTTTGAATCCGCCCACTCCACGAGTTCGACTGATTCGTAGTCTGGCAATGTGACATGAAACAGAGTGTCTCTGGTTGAAAAAGCAATAGAGCCAATGAGTGCCACGGGGTGGACAAACGATTAGCCAATCAGCGGGACCAACGCCATTGCCAAGCGTTGTCAAGCTCATCGACGGAATGTCTTCTCAACATTGCCCGACGTTGGGGTTTGTTTTACTTTGCACCACTCCACTCTTAATACCCTGGCAAAACCAGTGGCTACGCATCATGGTCGACCCAAAATGTCGTTCTAGTGGACCAGTGATCAATAATTCCCTTTAAATAACAGGAAGTGCGAATGGACAGCAACTCTTTGTTTCTTCATTGAACATCTTTATTCCTACCTACACCAGCAGTGTGTGTGTGTGTGTGTGTGTGTGTGTGTGTGTGTGTCCATAGTATCTGAGATTCCGAATTGATTGTAAAGCTAAATAATTTATTAGTCTGGAGTAGCCTCACTAGCTGCTACCTTTCCCTTCGTGGCAGATTGTCTGTTAATTTATTTAAAGTTATACTACATATCAGGTCCCTCCATATATGTATTGTCAACACTGAATCAATCAGAATACATTGAGCAGCACCTATTGACTTTTAAGCAAATCATCAGTAGAGATTTCAGAGTATAGGAACGAAAACATGTTTGTATAATGCTGTGCGCCGCCAGAAGGGTTTGTTGAAGAACCTATAACCTCATATCTGCGTTACTCGTTTTCATCTATCTGTCTCTGTATCCGTCTGTACTATCTGTGCACTCTCCCTCTGCTCTGGAGCTTGATCAATATTTCAGTGAAGAGCAATTTCAGTTCCAGGCCAGTTTATTCCCTCCATCAAGGATTTGAGATGAGCTGCCCACGGTGCTTCTGTCCTTGCAGAGGCATGTGCATACATGCACAGCAGTGGACATATATGTATGGACACACACTACTCCATCACGCGACCCGGACCCATTTTACCACCTCAGCTAACACAGCTGGGCCAACAAACCGCTCTCTGCCCAGTTCTCCAAATTACCCAGCTGCCCCATGCTTGGTCCAGTTGCCCCAGAGAGCCATGCTCATTTATAATCGAGCCTATGTGGCAGGCTCCAGCATTAGCACACTTCACTGTCCCAGCACACAAATATATATTCCGCTCTACGGAGAAAGCGTGCATTCCACCATATGTGTGTCCGTCCTGCTGGTGACTTCCCAGCAGTGAGACTGTGTCTCAGCTGGGCTGGTTCTCCCTCAAAGCCTGCCGCCTGCTGACACACACACACGTCCTGATCAGTCACTGTTAATAAGAAAATTCAATCACCAGCCCATCACGCATGGCTCAGCACCCCCACTTCCCAATACCTACAAACTGGGGCGAACTAAAGAAAAGAGGAGAAGTTGGCAATTAATGGGATTTACACATACTCAGCACTGTGCAGTCAGGTGTTGGCAATCTTCAATGGAAAAATATACGTCTTGGATCCATTCCCCTCACTATAGGCGTTGGAGCAGCGCCGCAGATGGGGGAATACTGTTGTTTTGTTAAAGATAACGGGGTCGCTGATGTTTTTATGCTTGCCTTGTTTCGGTTGTACAGGGGCTTCCGTGTCTAATCTGCGTCAGATTAGACAGATAAATCATGAAACATGGTTGTTTGTTGCCCTGCTCAAATTGACCTCCTTAGCCATGCACCGTGAGCCATGCACCATGCACCGTGAACCGTCTTTTTAGATTGCTCACCATAATATATTCTCAATCCTCCTTCACTTTCTCATCTCCTGCTCCTGATCCATCTCCACCTCTCACGTACCCTGCTCTGCTCCTCTCCACCCCTCCTCCCGCTCTCATTAATTGATATTGTTTCAATTCATTGATTCCACATTCATTTTCTCGGTGTGTTTCATCATTGTTAATTTCAACCTTTACTGTCACCCATAAAAACCTACTTCAGTTCCATCTCGTAGCGTGCGTTCTCTTGTTCTTTTTCGAATCAAAATTCTGACTCTAAACTTTCTTTGGCTTCTAGCTGAGCTCAAATAAAAAATAAAAAAAATCATGAGATGGGACAGACACTTCTGGTTTAGATGTCTTCTGTGTGAACAATTACGACCAGTCCTTGAGACATTGTTGTTGTTGTTGTTGTTTCTGCCGGACAAAGTTGGCAGGAACACAGACAAATTACTTTTTAGCCAATGACCATACAAAAGCCTCAGAATGCTTTACTGATGCTTGATTGGGATTTTCCCTGCAAGTCTTCTCTCTGTGTCGGAGTGTGGGCTGCCCCCCCCCCCCCCCCCCCCCCCCCACACACACACACACACACACACAATGAACCACTTTAAAAAGACTCCGCTTTGAAATTGCACTCTGCTGTTGCTGGTTAGAATATTAACCGGGTTTCGAAATTCCCAGACATACTGTTGGTACACCGTGCCGGTTTTGGCCATTTGAATTGCAAGCCAAACACTTTGGAGTGCCCGAGTCATTGAAATGCTGGAATGTCTCTGGGGCTAAATTGAGGCACAACAGCAAACCAGGAGAAGTAAATAGTCATCAAAAAGAGATTTCTAACAACAGATGGGTCTTTTAGGAGGATAAATGGCATTTGTGAGAGGACAGGGTTGTGTGGCTGCCTGTCACTTCTCAATAAACATATAAGCTGCAAAACGTCTGCGCTATAGGACCAACAAGACCTTAAATAGTAGTTTAAAAGGTATTGAGATAGAGAGTAAAGCTCAAGTTGTGATCTTTCACTGACAGAAAATAGTACTCTAATGATGGGAAAGTGCTCTTATGGCGCTGTCAAGAATCGCATGAGACCAATTCAGTGTGAAAGCTGATTGGAGAGAGGTTGAGTTTTCAATTCCATTTCCAATCATAGCTTTGTCTTACGGAAAAAGAAACTCATGCACTGACTCATTATGTTTAACGCTCTGGTTCTGACGAGGGTCCTGGTCTGGCGACCCTTTTCAACAGCTCAGAAATTGAATTTTCTATACATTTTTATCACCTTGAAGCTTCCTGACAAATGTTATGAGAATTGCTTTTAAACATGACTTTTTAAATTGATGAAATGTTTCAAAAGTTTGCCAGAGAAAATTACGCATCACTTCTGTTTGGTTCCCAAAGACACACAGCTGTATAACATGGTTAGATACAATGCATTTTCATACACTCTGTATCTTTGATTGGTGTTGAAAGTACACAGCACTATCTCTCCAAATCTCAAATTACTAGTTTTGATTTCAAACACTTTGTCCACACAAGCTCCAACAGGAAGTTAGACCTCTCTGGGGTCTAGCTAAGCCCAAACATAAGTAATGTGTGATGTGCATTTGTTTGATGGAATATTTGCTTGTTTGGTGTAATACAAATGGTTTACCGTCACGGAAAAAGGAATAGTTCAGAGTACTTGTTGGGTTTTTATGAGGTCAGAAGAAAAGAAAATAAAAAGGTTCATTTCGCATGTAAATATTTCAGACATGCAGAAGTGGGGCCTGTGTGACTCGAACCAATGAGGAAGTGAAGCTAATATACTTTTTAGTCAAATATATTTTATGAAATACATTTCATAAAATCATAAAATGTTCCATCATTTATTCCAATTGATTGTTTTACAGTAAATTCTAAAGGTATTTAACATTGTTATCTCACTTGTCAACTCCATGGACCTGAGTCGTTGACACTGGAGGGTTGAGAACAGCCTGATTCATATTTCTCTTTTCCAAACACCCTCAAATCCAATTCTAATCAAAGGAAATATTGACCCAGCAAAAAAAAAAAAACAGACAGATGAAGTGAATTAGCCGGCTGACGGGGCGAAGTCAAGCACATCTGCCAAACAATAATTACTGGATTAAGAATAGATTCCAATGTGTCCTCCAGTGCAATCACTAAAAAGGTTAATTGAAGCCACTTTAAAATGCAAAGGCTTAATATTACTCAAGGATGCTGTCCCCATTTAACTTTGCAAAAATCAACACATTAACACAGAGAGCATTATCATCAGGCTGCACAATGCATAATAATGGTAAGATAATGGTTTCCTGAACAACACATTTCCAGTTAAGTGCTGCCGTGTCATTGCTAAAAATCTACATACAAGCAGAGCTGTGCTTTGTGCTGGCTACAAACTACCTCTCTATGAAATGCTGGCCTTTTTTGTTTGTTTTTGATGGTGAACACAACCTAAAAAGCAAGCTTCAGATTATTTATGCTCTGCGGCTGCCCACAATATTCTGACTGTGCCCCGGGGACACTCAACTCCATCAAGCGGGAGCAACAAACACAATCAGCTGCAAACAGAGAGTCTGCTCCTGCTGTGTAGTAGAGTATGTCCTTGGCTGTCAGAGCTGAAGATTTTATGTGTGTGCTTGTTGCAGGTATGTGCCTCTGTGAAGTGAAAAGTGAAAAAATGAGAATTGACGCTCATTAGTTTTTCCTGACAGTAGCATTGGAGGGTTACATCTATGACGGATTTCTGACAGACTATAACATTTCGGCTTTTGTGTGGTGACTGGCTTTAAAAAAAAACAAACAGAGGTTGGCAGTGACTCCGCTCCAGAGCCACATTGCCTTCACAGGCAAACTCCTGATTGATGAGCAGCCAAAGTGTGGAACGGTCTCGCAGGTGCAGGGAACTGCTAATGGAACATCTAGACACATCCTGACTGGACCTGTCTCGTCCTGACTCAACAGATTCAGCTCTGATATTGTTCAATCTTCTAATTTGTCCTCCTAGTCCACTCAGGCCGGCCGCTGCGGAATGTGATGCCCTACCTTGTCAGCATGTGTGTCATAACGATTATTCTAACTACGATCCACAGTTTTCCCAGTGTCCTCTTCAGAGATTTAAATAGACTTGAACTTTAATTAACTCTAATTACACCACAGAAGGTTGCTGCAGTGGCTGTGTGAGGTGTCATTCAGCTTGAAGAGAATATAAAAGTTGTTAGTGAACTCTCAGCTTAATTGTTGACACAGGGAATGAATAAATACCCAATCAAAATGACAAATATGCAATCGGACTGGATTAGCACTTGACTGGATAATTGAATTAGCATGCACAACGTTCGATAATTTGGTAATAGGAAGAAATGATTTATTGTCCTCATTTGACACCTGTTCTTGTCTCATGCAACAGTATGTGAGGACGGACCACAGAGGGCACATTTTCCTGCTTTCTGACGCCGACTAAAAATCCATCAAAAGCAAGGCCACCCAGAAATAATGCAAACAGCATGCCGCATTACACACCGTTCCTGACTCGCAGAGGAATGGATGATGTGGGTCAATTTTTACCAGACTTGATTGAGTAGCGAGCCAACCAAGCAGAGCGGAGTGCAGCGTGTATGCAAAGCTCACTTTAATTCATTTAAATCTACCACCCTGTCCCTCCAACCACCCGCCCACCTTTAAAATGTACCCAAAATGGCTAAAGGAAGTGTTTCGTGAAAAATCACAAGGCTGCCAGATACGGCAGTGATTGTGATAAATTTCCTCATCAAAGACTCGTCACGCCATATGGCAGATCTTTATTTTGCATCTGACCTTCTCTTGTTAAATACCTTGTTTCATAGCAGCAAAGTAAGCAGATAACGGCCTTCGGTTGCGCTGCTGGTGCGAGAAAGCTGTTCTTATCAAACTGTCTCTGCAGTGCATAACAAAGCACAAAGAAAAGTCCAAAACAAAAGCATAAACCAAAAGAAAACTGGGTTTGTCTCTCTCCTTAGAGCTGACTCCTGACAGTTTTATTGCTCACTGATGAGCACTTTTTAATTCAAGATGTAATCTTTGCCCATTAGAATAAATCGTACCCTGAAGGCACCCAGCTAGGAGATATTTTTTCCAATTGAAAAAAAATAAAAATCTGGGAAATGAATCCCCTATGAATGCAAATCCATTTAGGTACATTTCACCTGCAGTTTTTCATTTTTTCCCCTTTCCAGCTGTTAGATGGGTTCAAATTGCAGAGGTTCAAACTCCATTTGCTACATTTTCCACAACAATATCTCCTCCCTTTATCATGCAGATAAAGGCTCATGGATGTGACCAATTATATTGATGCAGGAATGTGCGTCATTCTGCCTTGCTGAAGGATTCCAGGGGACAAATATCTGTTGAGTGCTGGCATGTGCAAAAAAAAGTGGTACTGGTAATTATTTGATATGACATCGGGCGCCCTCAATAACTACCCCCTTCATGGAGGAACCCCAGGCTGCACATAACCGACGCAGAGCTTTGGGGACCGTTGGCTAGACTGGACAGGCTGGGTGTGCATGGGTGGCTTTGGAGAAGTGGTGTTTACTAGAGTGGGCTTTGAGAGGAAGGATTAGTCCTCTTCCACTTAAGCAGTGGGCAGTGGGCTTTGGCTCCGCTGCTGGAGCAGCCAGCACTCCACTCAGCCAGATAAAGCAGGCAGAAATGGCTCCTGAAGTAGCTTACAGCATGTGCTAACACACACTCAGATATACGGTACTCTTACAAACACACATACAGAGGCAGAAAATGCAAGTGTGCAGGCATGCACAAATTACTATTCTTTAAATACTTTACTTACTGGGGATGTTAATGATCATAAAGAGAATTCAGACCAATTAATGCTATACGTTAAACAGTTAAAGAAATATGAAGAATAAAAAGAGCTGCGTAACACCGTGGCTGCTGACTCTCCCGCACTTGCAGCTTGTTAGAAACCACCATTGCATGAAAGACACTTTCATGCAATTAAACAGTTAAAGAATGGTTACCAGGGTCCGGCTAACGCTCAGAAAAAAATTAATAAAGTAGGCATCCCCTCCTTCTTTCTCTAAAAGCTCTCTAAGTCCCTTCAGTTGGAAATACCTGATTACAGTTTGCATTGTATATCAGTGTGGCGTGTAAATACATTAGGAATAATGACAACGCATAAATCATATTTGTTTTTTTACATAAAAAAAACTCCCGAGCGTGAATTAAATGTCTTTGGTGTGGGTGGGATTACAGACAACAAGGGGAGTCATAAAGAAGAAAAGAGGAGCGGAGGCGCCAGACGTGCAGAGGAGGCAGAAACGGGTTCCCACAGAGTTATGTGAGAGCAAAGGCGGTTGGGAGAGGCATGATGCAAGGGATTGGATCTTTCAAACGGTAATCGCTTAGCTACCCAAAGGAGACAACTCCCTCTTTCCCGCTCCCTCTCTCTGCTCACTCCCCTGTCAGGGTGAGGAGGAACAGGGGGTGGATTGAAATATAAAAGAGGCAGAGGATCAGAGACAGGTGGAAAATGAGAGGAGCAAAGGGCAGAGTGGGGAAGAGATGAGGCAGAAATGGTGCCGCTCCCTTAACTTGAGCAGGGGACAGGTAGAGGGTTTGTGCAAGTGTGTGTGGTTCTCTGCTTGCTGGTTTGCATGAGTGTATTCTTGTCTATGAGCAGGTCTGTAGTGACAGCGTGCAGACTATTGTTATATGAATGAATGCAATTTATTTATAGAGCGCTTTTCACAGACATGACATCACAAAGTGCTTAACAGCTGAAATAAAATTTAAAAAAACAACATAAAAAACACGATGTGACCCTAGGGTCAATACATTACATACAAAGAATAAAATTAAATTAAATAAATTTAAAAAATGAGATAATAAAAATTAAAACATATTTTAAGAGCAGGTCTAGGTCATGGCTTTTTACTCAAACGCCAGCCTAAAAAGGTGGGTTTTGAGCTGGTTCTTAAAAATATTCACAGTATCTGCGAGGCGCAGCGTTGCAGGCAGAGCATTCCAGAGCCTCGGGGCCACTGCCTCAAAGGCTCGGTCACCACGGGTCTTGGGACTGACAGAAGACCTAGAGCGTTTGACCTGAGAGTGCAGAGAGTATCGAGGTCCTATCCAATTGAATCACTCCCATTCAATTGACAGTCAGCCGAGTAGCTCATGGGAATGAGGGGAAAGTAGCATGAGTGAAGAGTAGAACGATATCCATCAGTGATACAAACAGCTGGAGGTAATGCTGAGAGCAGGAAGTATTCAGTGCACTGACTCCCCTGACGGATGGCTCAAGGGAGCTCCAGTGTGTTGCTAACGTGTGAATCCTGTGCCCTTACTGCACAGTGCACAGCGAGAGATTATGGATTTGAGTGGAATTAGATCAGCTGCTGAAGGGGTTAAGATAAGGAAGCAGTTAGATTACCAAAATAAGATTAAATTTAGTTGAGCCAAAGATTGGTGTAGCATTTTTTTTTTAAAGCCTAGAAGGTAACTCATGGTTATAAACTAAAACAGAAGACATTTATAAAATAATTAAAAAGAAAATTTTAAAACTAGATCAAGACAAATTTTTTTTGTCTCTTAAAATCAATCAGAATCTGCCTCCATTCGAAAGGAAACCAGGCCAAAGCCGGGACAATCAGCACTCCTTACATCCTTTCATCGCTCTATTGTAAGGCAAATGGTGCATAAGGACGCACTTCATCTCGTGTGCTTAACGCATCAATCATGTGCAGGCATACATTTTTGAATACGAACAATATGAATTATTAATTGGCCCAATTACAGACATGACTCATTAACATATGTGGAGTATACGCGGTGATAATCAAAGAAAGATGGCTCTGATTCATGGGTTGCCCACTGTGAACACACATCAATCAGGAATACCTTGTTCAACAAATAGACAGTAATTGGGCCCAAAGAAAGTTAGTTATTTGCATTCATTAAATATAAAAACAGTCTCTTGCTGGTCCCCAACTGGAAATAATACTTTTTTCCATGAAACTAATTGAACATATGTATTTTGCTCCTTGCAATTGTCGGAGTTTTGAATTTCAATCCAGCCAAACCGCGAGATGTAGTTCATTAGGTTTTTGCATTGAAGTAAACAACAACATTATACAACAAGTTCTCCTCATTAAAGAACAAAATATGTTGTTTGTACAGTAATTGCCATCTGCATACAAGCCTCCGACATAGTATATGGGGATGGCACCGCATGACGAACATGTAAGTTGTATTTCCACGTTTGGCCCTCTTCCTTGGAACTTGTTCCAACCACCCCAACTTCAACCTTCTGCCGCCTTTTTGGCTCTACAACAATGTAACACTCTCTACTCTTTGCTCCCAGAAGACAATAGTCATTCGGCTGTTGCAGGGTTTTCTCATGCGTTTTCATGTGTTTACAGTAACGACTATTTGCTGTCGTTTTTCTCAGAGGGACATTTTCCAAAGTTACATCTGCATGTTTCAGTAGTTGAAAGCAGGAAGGCAGCAACTCTCTGACACCTAAATTGTCAGCGTCTGCTGCTGAACAGCAATCCTTTTTGCTGTTTTACAAAATTCACAGCTTCCTTTTCACAATTTGTCTTCTAGATTAGATCATCTGAAAACAGCACTCAATTGTTTTCGTCAGATGACCAAATGTTCGTTTTCATAAATGCACCACTGGCGCGAGAGTTGCAACTTGAACAACAATAAATATATAAAGAAAGGAGATGTTCCCTTTAATGGATCTCAAGCTGAAGATGTGCTCGATCTCAAGCATGGAGCCTGCAGGCCGATTTCAATAAATAAACTGAATTGCTGCCTGGAAGGTGAAACTTATGGTATTCTTTGGAAATTGTTCACGGTAATGTAAAGCCTCTTTGCTGCATCACTTAAAAATCTTTTATAGTTACCAATAATGGACCATGGTCTCTTCTTCTCTTCATCATCCTCGCCACCATCTCACACACAGCGGATGGAAGCTTCCCCTCCAGGCTCATCATGAGCGCCAAACACGGGGGTTGGCTCATTTGATCAGATGTCCCCTCTCTCCACTACACATGTTCACACCCATCTCCTTTCCAGCATCACCAGTACCACCACCCCTCTCCTCTGTCTGCTGCGTCTCAGCTGGCAGCCTCTAAACAAGGGAGTTCTATCTTCAGAGGAATGCCTGAGAGAAGGCATCAGAAATAATGACAGGAACATTTAATAATGTAGAGAGGAGGATGGCTGAATGCTTTGTTGAGGCTTCGGGGAGATAACATGAACCCAATCATAGATGTAGTAGATACACAATAAGGGGATGTGTAGCTTGTGTTCAAAGGGCTGAGTGTCTCCCCACTATTATGTTGCACTCTTTCATGGAATGAGTGTGGGAGGGAGTGAAGATAGCGGGTCTAGTGATTTTCAAATGGAGGCATATTTCCTGCAGAGAGAGAGCGAGACAGAGTGGGTTTGTGTGGATGTCGGACATGTATCATGTGTATACTTGCTCACATTTATTGATCAATAGCCTTGGACTTCCTGACCCCTTTTAGCACTGCCAGGCGGCTTATTCTCACACAATCGCCCCCTCAGTGCTGATTGAATGTCAGTGTTGAGGTCGTGCTGCTGTGCGATTCTACTTGACTTACCAGGGCAGCATATCTTGGAAGTATTTGATATTTCTTAATTTCCTGGCTGTGTCATGCACTCGAATTTTGCACCAATGGGTAAGGAAACACTTTCAGCAGAGCCCCACAGGACCGCAGCCTTCATGCTGGATGAAATAGAACAGAAAAGATTGGAAGCTGCTTGATGAAACAACCAATTGCACATGTGACCCTGCTACTTAAAAAGTTCAAAGGGTTAAACCACTTTGCTTCTGTTCCATGTGATGGTTGCCTTTTTAGCTAATTCATGGTGCCTGTCAGCAAATTAAACTGTCACTGGTTCATCAAGTGGCTTCCAGTCTTGTTTATTTTGTTGGACTTAATGGGCCTGCTTGGAAGCCCTATTTCCCACTGCTTTTGAATGAAAGCCAATGTTGAAAATTCATTTTATTGCTAAGTTGCCACGAGGCTTCATTTCCAGGACAGCTCATTTATATTCATCATTAAACTGTTCCATTTATCATCTTTGAGAGACTATTGACCGGAATACAACAGCAAAGCCGCTGAGCTGTTAGCTCACTGTCGGCTGAGGTGTTAGCTAAATGGTGTCAATCTGTCACTGCAAGCATTCGGTTAACAGTGTAAATCGTTTGAGATCTAGAACTTTGGAACTAGGACGGATAAAACACATTTTCGTCATTCAGCTATTTGTGTCACCTGCAAGATTCCAGGGGCAATTGAACGCACCATGTCCTCCCGATGATGAAACTTTGCAAGGGAATGGTGAAATTACTTCCGCAACTGAGGCAACTTTTGGCACTCCATTAACTGTAGTTGGCAACTGCACATATTCTCAGTTAACACATCCTTTGGGAATCAAAAAAAAGTGTTGGAAGGTAATCACAGTAGAAAACCAGTCCTGACCAATCTGATTTTTAAAAGATCCCAACAATCTTGTCTAGATTGCAGAGAAAACTAACTGTGTTATTTTTGGATTGATGTGACCCAATTGTGTCAGCTCCCACTTAACGGTCTCTGTGGCCTGCTTGCAACATGTTCCACAACTGTAAATTGCTACAATGACACTAATGTACAAAGAGTGATTTGAGGTAGAGAAATAAAGCAGGTGACTGATGAAAAAAGGGGGCTTATTGGAATAATAGGGAATTAGTGATTGTAGTAACATCAACTGCTTATATGCGTGTGTTGCACGTGTGCTTTTGTGTGAGTGCGACCCAGATTTGACGGAGAGGCCAAAGACCTGCCCCTTTGGAGCCTATTTGTGGTTTGCTCAGCTCTAGGTTAAAGCTTCAGCAGTTCTTATCATCTTTCTCTCCTTTTCTCTCTGATTCTGGTTTGATTAACACGTCCTACTCCATCAAAACCACGAATGAACTTGACTCCCCCGTGAACGTCACAATAAAGCCCTTTATCCCTTTCAAATAAGCTTTTACATACAATAGCTGAATGTAGCAGTCATTTTGTTCTCACTATAATGCAGCTATGAGGACCAGAGAGCTTAGATATTGTGGACATTTTGGGATTCCGATTCCAATATGGCTGCATTATTACTCATGTAATCGGATAACCTCTAAAACAGTCGTTTTAATGCTGAATGTTGCTTTGTCTCTGTCTGCACTTTCTTGGCTAGTTCTCCATCATGTATCAAATCCCTTTTGACTGAACCCTGTACGATGTCGGTTCCAGGCTTTTTAGCTGCAGTTCCTAAGGGATCCTTCCAATAGCTGAGGCCTTTCAGGCTTCATTCTGTTTGGATTATCAATATCATTAGTGCGTCTCTGTGGCTCTGTCTGCCTGATTATTGAAGGGGACTGCAAGGGAGCCGATTGGAGAGTTTGATAAAGGGTGATTAACCAAGCCACTCTTAATTTAAATATCTCACAAAGGCGCGTGCACAAACACACACACACACACACACACACAGCTACTGCATACACTTAGTTTAGCCCATGTCCATGTCACACTGGCCAGTTTTAATGGAAAAACACGAGACAACAGATAAGAGATATCCCCTGAATTTTTTCCAAGGACAAGATTGTAAATTGTTTTATATTCAGAGGAAATGGTGGCTGTACTGATCTATGAGAGAGTGGATGTGTAATTTGTTTTACTCTGACAGTATTTACTACCAGACCTTGGAGGCACACATACTGTACATGGTCTTGGTGCCCTTGCTGCAGTAATGTTGGGCACTATCAGGGACAAACCAGCAACTGTTCCAGTCAGACTTCCCACCCAAAGAGTCGATATGCCAACTTGTGCAGGCTGACTGCGCTGAGTAAAGGCTGACATGAAGAAAACCAGCAGACGGATTTTGAGCTGTAGAGCCTTTGGTGTTTTATTCCCCTTTGTCAGTAGGATGTTTGTTGTCATGAATGGCTGCAGCAGAGGTCGCAATCTCACGGAGAAAAAAAGAGCAAGTGGATGACTGGAGAGAGTAGAGGTTGTTGTGTTGTGTGACGTCGTCAGGCAGGCCATTTAAATATTGGGCTATACCGTGATAAATGAATGAAATTTGAATGAATGAATGAATGAAATTTATTTATAGAGCGCTTTTCACAGACACACAAAGTGCTTAACAGAGCAGAGATTTAAAAGGATAAAAAAACACAATGTGACCCTAGGGTCAATAAATTACATACAGAGAGAAAAATTTAAAATAAATAAAAAATAATAAAAAATAAAATAAAAATGTAAAACATATTTTAAGAGCAGGTCTAGGACATGGGTTTTTACTCAAACGCCAGCCTAAAAAGGTAAAGACAACCGGAAGGGGGTTAACAGAGCGTGTGAGGACACAAACGGAATGATTGCAAAATGCAAACAGAACTTGAAATGCAATTAATTATATTAGGTGGACTTTCCCAGAGGAGTAGTGATACAGCTGGACACTTACAGATGTGTCAACAGACAGCGACAGCAGGGAAATAGGGAAGAGATGCTTTTGTGTAGAAACCGGGCTTGGGTGACTACGCAAACACTATGAACACATTATGTACTTTATCAGTGTTTTGTAGAATCAAACAAGATTTCCACTGCAAGTGTTTTAAAAGAGGAAACAAATACAATCAGAGTGAATTTACACACACAGCCTGCAGACTGCGATGCAAGTGAAGCAAGATAGCCCTGAAGGACATGTGTTTCTGTTTGCCCTGAACAAAGTGACTACATAGTGGATACTGTATACAGTCTTATGTACTTTACCTAGGTGAGGCAGACTGGAGGCCAATTCTTTGTAGCTGCCCTTACAATGCTTTGCCTGAAGTATGAGCTGTCTAAATGACAGTTTGTCTTGCTTCAAGAATCACAGTTTTCATGAGTTTGGTGAATCTTTTGTGTCCAAAGGCACAGCCTTCTCAAACACAAATGTGCAGGACTAATTCGAAAATCTTCCTGAGTACTTGTATCTGAATGGATCTCTTGTTCTGTATTGATTTGTATTTAGCAACAACTAGACCTCTGGCTGTGAAGAGTTGTTGGTAGGAACTGTGGAAATCTGCCCATTTGTCACTGTTGGCTGATTTAAAGCGAGACTTGAATTGATTCTGAGGAGGGAAAGTAACAGACTGGCCTGGTGTTGTATGGAAACAAACAATTGCGTGAGCTCTGGCTTTTACAGCGATGAATCAAAGTTAGAAAACGACCGTCATTACCTCATGTGAAGCCAGTCAAAACCAGGCAGGGGTGGCTGTGGTGTGCCATGAGCAACACGTTGGCTCCCTTCCAGCTTGTATAGTCTAAGTGACATTGAAGTGAACTGTAAGAAACAGCAAAGTTGCACATTTCCAAGATGTTAGCTGTGAGTAATCTTTCAAACTTGCTCAAGGATCCTTTAGAAATAGCCTGTCCCAATGCTGTAACACAACTACACTACCCAGAAGGTAAAGGATGGATATGTACTACTCAGAGGTAACCCAGGTGAGGAGCTGGGTTTTCTGGGTTTTGAATGTAGCAAGCACATAGCTCTTTACCCGGCCAGCCTATAGACCAGTGAGAAGAATATAAGCGTGATCATAAATCTCTCCGTTACCTAACCCTGCTCTTTGAGTAAGGGGTCGTGGGGGGACTCTGTTAAATCTTCCAATAGGGCTGAAGAAAAATACCCTGTGGAATCCTATGATATGAGCTTAGCTTGCACCTAGAGGGAAGTGAGGGAATGATGAATGTTTTAGAAGCTGGCGCTCTAGGAACTGGGATGTTACAGGCCATCAGCACTGGGTTGAATTGGACTAGACAGTCGCCAGGGAGACACCATTCCCAGGAGGAGGAAATAGGCTGCACACAAGAGTTGTAAGGCTATTCCTGCTCCACAGTTGCTTCGACATCCTCAAGAGGTTTTTTCAAAGCTGAGAGTCAAGGCAATTATTAATCATGGCCTTTTTGTTTCTCCTGGAAGAGGAACTAAGGAAAACTATGTTCATATAATATGTGATAGTGGAGAAGTCTGACGGTACCTTGATTTGAATTAGGCAGTTTTGTTCTCAGTTTCAAGGCACAATCTAATTATTGAAGAACTGGCGCTATGAACTACCATACATAGATATCTATATTATAGATAGAGATAGAGACAGACAGACAGACAGACAGACAGACAGACAGACAGACAGACAGACAGACAGATAGATAGATAGATAGACAGACAGATAGACAGATAGATAGATAGATAGATAGATAGATAGATAGATAGATAGATAGATAGATAGATAGATAGATAGATAGATAGATAGACAGATAGATAGACAGACAGATAGACAGATAGATAGATAGATAGATAGATAGATAGATAGATAGATAGATAGATAGATAGATAGATAGATAGATAGATAGATAGATAGATAGATAGATAGATAGATAGATAGATAGATAGATAGATAGATAGATAGATAGATAGACAGACAGATAGACAGACAGATAGATAGATAGATAGATAGATAGATAGATAGATAGATAGATAGATAGATAGATAGATAGATAGATAGATAGATAGATAGATAGATAGATAGATAGATAGATAGATAGATAGATAGATAGATAGATAGATAGATAGATAGATAGATAGATAGAAATAAAAATCAAGCCGACCCCCCTTAGAAATAATTAATGATGTGCTGCTTCTACACCCAGCAAACGTGTGAGGAATATAACTGTGTTTCAAGGAAAACGGTGTCGTGAGGAGAGGTAAGAAATGACCTTGAGCAAGTCCTTGGTCTTGGATGTATTTTGTCTCCCTTGGTGAAATTGCTCCACTGCACATCCCTCTTAAATATTTCAATGGGGACAAGATGATGGTTGCCACATGCTCACTGAGTTCATGCACCACCCAGTATATCCATCAATGCCCCCTTTTTTAAAAAATATTTTCACAAGTTGTGGCTTAGCCAAAACATCCTTGTTCAGAAAGGCCATTTCTTTTCTGAGTCAGTCAGCTAAAATATTGAGTTGTCCTTTCTATTTAAACTCCTTTCTCTCACTCAGTTGTCCCATGTCCCATTGTCTTGTCACACTTTGCCTCTCCGTCTATCCATCTCTCCGCTCCCTCTTACATTCTTCAGTCACTCACTGCTTCACGCACAAAAAAACATGTCTTAGCTCTCAAAACTTTGTGCCCATGGACTAAAACTGTCTAGTCCTCTAGCGCTGCCATTTATAGGGTGATGAAATATTTAAACAACATTTCTGTACCCATTTAATTGCATGTCAACACACCCTCAAGACTCAGGGCTATGGGGCTATAGGACGCATGGCCCTCAGTTTTATCTGGCTGGGGTCAGTGATTTTTTTTTATAAAACCCAGCAGACTGGAGAGGGATGAGTTAAGCATGAGAATGTTGAGCAACAACACCATAAGTAATTCATAGGTTGTGTTCTAAAATTGCCCTTCAGATGCCCTTTTCCTTGAAACTCCATCATACCGGCATTGCTCACATACGATGACAACATCACAGCAGCACATTTTGCATGTGGGGCATTGATTGGAGAGCGGGGATGCCTTCGGGGATGACATCCACCTATGACAGTGTATGTAACGTCAAGATCTTTGTACATATTTGTGTGTGTTTGTGGCTCCAAGGAAAAATGACACTGCCCTGCTGTGCTGCGTGTGTTTCCCCGGGTGATTAATCGATCAGCAAAGTCTGCCTCAACGGTGACTGTCTAGACGTGGCAGGGTGTTGAGGAATACAGAGATAGAAAGGATTCGAGAAATATGAAACGAGATTGAGGAAAGGTGTGAGGAATGCGCAAGAGGGCGACACAGACGAAGTGTGATACTTGAGGTCTGGAGTACTGTCGACATGTATTACTTAGTCGAACTGACACATCACTACATAAGTATTCAATGTCACCTCAATTCGTGATTTAGAAAGCTTAAGATCCTTAGAAGCCCACTAGAGAACGAGTGGGATGCGGCCGTCTATGGACTGATCTCAGCAGACATGAAAATCATCACCTGCACACATCATCCTGAACCATAGGTCACCATCCATTCCCATTTCCCTCCTATATTAGATTCCCATTTGATTTGATGGGAGCTTTTTTGAGAAGAGAGAGAGAGAGAGACAGACAGAGAGAGAGAGAGAGAGAGAGACTCTCCAGACACCAATTTAAAGAGGCAAAGCAAAGTAATCAATTCACAAACCAGAGACTGCAAACTGAATTACTGGGATGGTGAGCCTGGTGATGGTTAGGGATCAGCAATAATAGCCGGTTTCACACCGATCCATATCAAAGGCTTTCTGGGCAGGAAGAGGAGCTGTGAGCTTCTGAATAGTAGTGAGGGATCAGTGATGATTAAAGCTAACCTGGGCATAGCAAGATGGGCGGCCAAACAGAAGAACTGTGTGGAACTCGTGCTTATGTTCATGATTGATTTTCCAAGCTTCAGGCTTTTGAATTTCCACCTGCTTCTTGGGGTCTTTTAAAAGCAGAGTGAAATGAGATTTTGATGACTATCATTCTTGTCTTTCCCCAGAGTAAAAGGTAGGGGCTACTTTTTTCCACGGTCTTCTTTGTGTTTCTATGTTAAAGTGGATACAATGCAGGATCCAAGGCAGAACATCAGGGTTATGGACGAGATGAAGGTTTAGCTGTAAGCATGCAAATGACGAACAAATTGGCTTGTTTGATATGCCGAATTGCTACTGCATCTGGCTTTTACATATTTAGTTCCAGACATTGAGTGTGAGTGTATTAATCACGATTATATCGTGTGCACTGTTTGCTGTTGTCGTGCTTCATGACTCAGGCAGATATGATCGTCTGCCCAAAATGATTTCACACACACACAGGCAGATACTGTATGTGCGCATATTAATGGGGCGTCATGCCTGCTGAAGAACCTCAAAGCTCTTAATAGCCCTCCCACCTTCGCTCTCTCTCTCTCTCTCCTTCCACTGGTGGCAGGCTACCCGTTGCATTATGTAAATCATCTGTGATTTGACACCGCCAGCCATAAATCTTCATTAGTAGATAGAATAAGAAAAATGAGCTATTTTCTGATTCTTAAGAGCTGTTTTATCATGGGGAGGGATAGGATTGAAGTCACGGAGCAACGACTAATCTGCACCTTCCAACCGACTAAAGAGTGTTATTGATGGCTTTTACCCGAATTTGAATAAAAGTGCAACCCCCAACCCTCCATTCATTTTTCTCCGAGCAATTGTCAGACACTCAGAGCTCGTTAGCTAAGAGGCTAGGGTCGGAAAATACAAACCAAATCATTTCACTTTTTTTTTTTCAACATTATTTCTCATTATGGAGCTCACTGGGCTTTAGAACAGCTGTTTTGAGAAAGCAATGGATGTATTTGCTTAGCTCCTAATAAGATAACAAGCATTGTCAAAGGACCACTTATTGATTTAATTACAGCTTATTTAAGCACTCACAGCCGTGAAAATAGATCACGCCGATGTTTTATTTATTCGCAGCGAAACTGAAATGCACTCTCTCACCGAATGTGACATCCATCACTGCATATTTTAAAAGTCACAGCACATCCTGTAAAAAAATGAGCTAGAAGGGCATTAAAAGTGTCAGATGCTTAAAAATAGGCACACTGGATCATCCCACTGACACTGTTGTCCCACCAAGCTATATAGATGGAGCCTGGATCGGGTGTGGACATTTTAAAATGCCAGCCTATCTGCCTTTCCATCTTCCGGAGTCATTATTCAGTGCGTACCAGAGGAAGTCCATTACCCACTGATACGGCATGTGGATATGTAGCCTATCACAGAAATTATTTCAAGGCATCCACGATTCGAGAATGGACGATGTATTATGTCAGCACATTCCCTTCATACTGCGTATAAGTGAGGACTATTCTTCTAAGTTTCACTCTATCGCTCTTGAAACACTTAAAAGTGGAGACACTGCAGAAATAGCACAGTGTCGAATGATGTTTGTCACGAGCAAGGGCATCAGCGCATAATCCATAGGGCCATTCTTGAGAGTATTGTATGTGTGTGTGTGTGTGTGTGTGTGTGTGTGTGTGTGTGTGTGTGTGTGTGTGTGTGTGTGTGTGTGTGTGTGTGTGTGTGTGTGTGTGAGAGAGAGAGAAAGAGTCAGAGACATTTCCATCCGCTGAGTATCAGATTCATCTCATCTCTCTTCATTACCATTACACATCCATCCACAGCGAACTGAACCCCTGGCTGTGGTACTTCACACAGTATTACTTCACAGTCCCCCATCTGCCCTGGCAACTTCCCCGTGCCACTCAGGCCCAATCTACCCATATTACTTCCCCTCAGGCTCCATCTAAGTGTGACTGATAGGGCCAACACAGGGAAACAAACAGCAGGCCTAGCTTCCAATAGGATTAGGGGCTGTGAAGCATCAATGCAGTCTCTCTTGCGCTCCCTCTCTCAACAATAGGCCAGCTCAGCCCGTCTGCATGCATGTAGGAGTGACTTTGGAGGAAGCGGCAGAAAAAAGACGTGAATAAATGTGAGCTCGATTCAAAATCTCAAAGCTAAAGCCGATTGTGTTAGCTGGTCGGCAATGCTAGCGGGTCAACGGCAGACATGGGGGGATTCTGTAACAAATGTACTAAAACCACTAGGTAGGGTGGAGAGAACCACTGATATCAGACTGCGTGCTTGAAGCCTGTCTCGCTCCTCTATTATTCACACCCACCAGTGACGCCATGTTAGAATGGAGGAGCGCGCTGTTACACAATGAGATCGAGGTTAGATTCCACGAGGCTCCTGAGTGCTCTTACTGTACAGCCCAGTGCTGCTCGGTTACGGGTCATTAGGAACGCCTGCTCCTGTTGTGCACCACACCAGCCCATTAGCCGGCCGCCTGGTGCAGGCTGCTGGCTGGGCGAGGCTGAACTCTGGTGGAGAGATTCCTGGCTTATGCAAGGTACTGTATGCTGCAGAAATACAGGAACAAGCAATATGAGGGTTTTTTTTTTTTTTTTTAAATGGACAGGAGATAAAGTCATGATGAAGATTATGCTTTTGCCTCTCAGGCACTTTTGTGACAGTTAAATTATAGTAATGCGTATTATGATGTAAATGTGATACTATATTGGTCCTTAAAGGGGAAAGTTATAAATAGAGCAGTGCTTCTGGATCTGGTAGAAAAAGAATAGCGTCCTCCTCAAGGCCATTTCAGCAGATGCTGTGTGACATGCAGGCTTCAGCTCACAGACTGTAGTAGAACATGGACGTGCACCGTGCCTGTAGCAGCTGGGCAGCGGAGCCATGAGGGAGCTAAATTAGCAGGTGCTAAACAATGTCGAGAGACAAACGACTACATTTTACAACGATAAGTGTGTTTTTTAATACAATGCACGTTTTACTCCCGTTTTTCTTCTGAGAACCATTTGAATCCAGCGTGATATGCATTTACATGTGGACTTAAGATTGTATCTATGCCTCCATGTACCTGTACAGACAGCACTAACTCCACTGACTTCAGACACAACACCATGCAGCCGTGTACAGTTACAGACGGCAAATCCCTTGTGCTCACAGCCACACAACATTTTCAAATGCGTTACAGACCGCAAAACGATACTCTAGGCTCACAAAATAAACACAATCATCAACTCTATGTGCTATGAAAATGTTATGAGCAGTAGCCATCACATTACCACTTAGACAAGCGTCACTATCAACGGAGTGGCACCACTGACACGACTGTGTGTACTGTATAACCGCAAGGCCGGGGAAAACTGCACTAACCACCCACACGGAAAATGGACTTCCATTTATAGAGCGCCTTTGTATTCCTCTGACCACACAAAGCGCTTTTAACTACATGGCAACATCTACACACCCATTCATCCCTGATGGCTCAGCCTTCGGGACCTATTCACGGACACTTACTGGAGGGAGCCTGCAGGGATCAAACCGCCAATCTTCTGATAATTGGGACAACATATGGGACATGAGCTGGCATACACATTCACCATGACGCAATGCTCACATTATCAATGATGCTAAAGTCCAGCTAAAAGGCCTTTTAAAGATATCAGCTATTCACCAGGCGGTGACAGAAGAACACTGTTGTGATGGTCACTTGCGATTATTTGCAAAACAGTCAATCACAGCCTCAACGCCCAGGTCTTTAGTTCTCATGGCGCCGACTCCCGTCAGAGCCAGGTTGCTGGTTGTCTTTAGCCGACTTAGACACGCAAAACTCTCATGCAGCCGACGATGTGACAGGCAACGTCAAAAAGATACACAACAGCTCCAAATTCCTGTCTGTTTTTGTCTTTCTTTCGATAAAGCAATTCGCCAGGTGAAGTTAATCAGACAGACTGTTGCCACTAACTCCTTATTGTTGTGGCATTTGTTCGCATCACAGGCAACTTCCTCTCTTGCTCGTCTTAACGGAACAACAAATGAATCCAAAGTTTACTACACGGCGCAAAGATACCTGGTGAATGTGTTGTTCAGCCTACAGCCAAACTTTTCTCCCTGACGCGTGAACTTGACCAATCAAAAGACGGGGTCAAGTGTGTTACTACGATTATTTCTATTTTAATATGGTTCAAGTTTTTTTAATCACTTTCACACAAAAGTTTACATTTTTTTTGTAGTTGAAGGCAATTTCCATGGTGGAGAATAGCAGTTGTTCGGGTCATTTTAGGGGGAACTTGAGCGCCACCTTGCACCAACTTGCCTGCGCCGGCTGTGAGACTTCTTTCGCTGAAGAAGCCTTGAGTTGTTATGACTTTGTCGGTGATCTTTACTGTTTACTTGTCCCACACAAGCTAAAGTATAAGGTGTGTACAACCAATAGCATTTCCAATACTTTTACACCCACACAGGGGGAAACAACCCTGATTTAAAATGTCTATTGAATGTATTGCTCATACAGCTGCAAATAGGAAACATTTCCATAAATTTCAAAGCATGACAATCTATCCCATCAGCTGAGGGCAAAACCACATTTATTCAGCTCTTCAGTTAGAAATGACTCAGTCAGTGGCTCATCTGCAGGGGCAGCACAGGCAACAGGGAACTGAGTGTGTGGTTACCTCAGCTGTCCTCCCAGTGCAACTTAACAGAACACATAATGGGTGAGAAACAGAAAGCCTCATGAGATTCCTGAGTGTATTTTCTGAAGAAAAACGTGTCTAATTGCTGAGAACACAAAGGTATTGTTTGCCACAGGTGCACCAGGCGCTGCAGGAGTTGCGTGAGCATTGCTCCTCGAAGGAATATTTTGAGTGCACTGTGGCAATATTTCATAAATACTGTGAAAACAAATACACCAGAAAAAAAACGAACCCATGTGTGCAAATCTATGAACTTACCGAGAGCAGAATTTATGACGAGGGAGAAAGGCCTACTTTACAAACTGTGCACAGACAAAACTCACATTCTATCAACTGCATCCAAATGAGGTTTCTCTGTGGGTTCAACTTTTAGTCAGTGTGGCTTTCAGGGCCCCATCTCTCCTGCACTGCTGAGTTCATGCATGATGGAGAATAGTTTACTTCATGCTGCTGGGGGTTTCTCTTTTCATTACTGGGATGACACAAATCCCAAAAACACCAAGATATATTCTACCCTGACGACAAAAAATAAAATGGCTTTATCCAGTATGCGCATATAATCTACATTTGAAAACCTTTTTGTTGAATATAGTTGTGTTGCAGCCACGATCTAGTAGCCAGCAGCTCAACTGTATCTCGGTACGCTTTGCATCGGTTTTGAGATTCAGATTTGATGGCTGTTCCTTGTATGAAACCAATCCATCGGTTGGTTTATAATCACGATGGCACCAAACCAAAGGATCTATTTTACCTCATGCCAAACTCACCATTCAGATAATGCACTACATTACTTTTGAATGAATTGTTTTTTCCATCCCAGTGACTTGCACAAGCACCTTTTTGGGCATAAAGGATTCTGAGTTGATGATGATGAAACTATCCATTAGGAGGTCAGCGAGCAGGGAATGAGCCTTAATACAAACCTGATTCAAATGCAGCTTTGCAGTTAACGCACTGGTCAGACTGTTTAATGGCTTTTCATTGAAGTGGTTATTATCATCAATTATTTATTTACTGAGGAAAATAAGATCAATTTGGTTTTAGAGTCGCATTTGAAATGTAATCTAGATTACAGACGATGTACTTACATTATTGTATATTTTGCCCGCAAGGTACTTACAATACTAGCTTAACACGATGATTGATTCTGATTCTCAAATAATCATCTAAATAGAGAAAAAGCAATTTAGTGATAGAATTATGAATACATTTATGTTTCACTCATCGTATCTCTCACTGAAATACTCAAATTCTACACTAGAATTAACGAGACAGATAGCAATGAAATATAAAGATGGCAACACTTTCAGAATTTAGAATGTTTGATAATCTACGGGCCATTAGAGGCAATTATGACCGGCGTTTAACATGTATTATATCGCCTCACCAGCAAATTATACTACATCATTATTGATGGGTGGGTAAATGGAAATGCTGCATGTCTGTGGAGTAGGCGTCTATGTTTTGTTTCGATGGGAAACAGGAACTGAGAAAATCCAATCTGACCTTGGAGAATGAAGATTGTCCTCCTTACGTCACACATCAGGAACATGTGGTATTGTACCTCTCCACCCAACGTGCATCATGCCATTACATTTTAAGGCCTTGGCTCTACTCTACAACCTGGAATTGACTGCACCGCTTCAGTGTCTCCAATCACAAAGAGCAGTTTGAGGATTATCTTTTAGTTATTGGACTGCGCACCAACAATGAGGCCGGGAATTGAGTGGGTTCATGAGATTGCTGAATCTCAAATATCTTTTCATTAAAGTGGTGTTAAGATGCTGAGACTTTGATTAACAAGTAGGAGACGGTGTAGGGCTCAGATAATAAGCAATACTTGTCAGACACTAAATTGTTATTTGTCCCTGTCTTAGCATTTTAATTTCATGTACGGTGTGTTTCGACAAGGAAAGTGATTAAATTTGACATTGCACATGCGCCAAAGGTTATGAGAAAATTCCTTCTGATTTGACGAAAGCAGGAGAAAAAAAAAATCCAATAAAGCTTAGCCGTGCCCCAGAAAGAGAAGATGTTAAACCGAGGCCGGTTTTTCATTTAGGCTCTACCTCTTTCTCTCCCTCCCTTTTCCTGTTCCCTTATTACCCTGCAGCTCAGGAAGGAGGGGATTTGGGTTGAGCCAGCAGAGTCGTATGGACAGAATGAATGAGACCTGTAGCAAGGGGTTGAATCTGTGTTTGTGGATGATTGGAACAGGAAGATCTAAAATGGAGGGAAATATTATTGTATTCATAATTCATTTCAAGCGTCCCTCGAGCCTCAAATTTAACTCCAGCATGACTGTGTAGTTTGGTTGCTTCTTCACCCCAGCAGCAAGCTCATCAAGCTGCTGCTGTGTGTGTTTAAATACGTGCGTCTGAGTGTGCAGTCTCATGTGTGCACACGGCTGTGGATGCTTGCAAATGTCCCGTCCCTTGCGGGTGACGTGAGGGTTGTTTCCAGATGGCTGCCAGTGAAACTCAGTCTTAATCGTGGTCCACACCTGTCCTCACAGAGGTAAGGACAGCATCCCACCTCCCTCTCCCATTTGATGTCTCTTTCCACTCTCCTCCACACCTCTGTCCTCTGTCACTTCCCATGTTTTTCCTCTTCCCCCAGTGGTGCAGGTGAGTTTTTTTTCAGCTCTCACCCCGACCCCAACATCCTCACAAACAGATGTCGTCCCCTGCACAACTTTTCATCACCTTATTAGCGTGAAAAATAAACTGCATTTTATTACCATGACTTTGTCTATACCATACTAATTATGTGAATGAAAATGTCACACATTAGTTGTTTTTCTCTGAAAATACTACACATTCCGAGAGGCGCCAGTGCAGACAGAAGGTGTCAAAAAAGCACAGTCTCCATGACTCCAAGACGACAAACATCCCTCATATGCTTTCATTATGAATCATCAGTTTAATTACATACACAAATATAGAATAGCGTGAGTTAAATAATGTAAATGGAAAGCCCCATGAACCACACGAAGGTTTTCAGCTCAGCCTTTGAATGCTAATTCATCTTAAACCTAAAACTATACCTAACAGGGTTTTTGTGCTGTTTCTCCCCAAAAGATCAGCTGACGAAATGACATCTCTAACAAATTACAGCATATGAGAGTGGCTTATAAAACACAGAGGTCTCTGTGTATTGAATAAAAGTAATAAAACCTCTAATGTCCCCTAATGACAACTCTGACTTCAAACATTGGCTAATACTGCCAATGCATTTTAGACTTTTTAGACATTTAGAGTCTTCTGATCATCATAAAGACAAGAACAAAGAATTGTGAAAAAGTTACGTCAGGGAAATAAGTACATTTAAATGCAGAGTAGGGCCAAATAATAATGTATTATTTATTATGTTATGGACTGAACTGAGGCAAAGCAAGTAGTTATGAGAATCAAACGATTTTCATATCTAAAAATCTATTTGCATCATTCATATCAGGCACAGTCAACATGTTGTGGATTTAAACAAAACAGGTTTAGGCAACAAAGCCAGGTAGGAAAAACCTCCTCATGAGGCTTAAAATAAGTATGTAAAGTAAAACGTACACAATGTAAGTATACGGAAAATACATCACGAGCATCTCTGACGTGATTTTGGGACACGAACACCGGTCTCATGGTTGAAAGCGCTCTGTTTGTATGACCTATCCACTTAGGGAAGCCAAGAGGCGTAACAAAGTGTCAACATTCGTCGCTCTAGGAAAGACAATGTGCTGCAACACGGATACGGAATAAAACCCCTGCTGAAGCAAGCTCTATTTCATCTAAGTGTTCCGTTTCTCCGACCAGATGGCAGTAATGTGAAGTGTTGGTTTAGGGGGTGATCACTGTCTTTTGATATTGTGAGCGCTTGGCGTGTAATTGCTCTGCGGTTCACATCTGATAGACCTGGTCAACAATTAATCAACAGATGGATAATTCTCCTCCACTAAAAGTAACACTTTCCAGTGTGTTTCACTGTTGGCATTTGGACTTTCTTGAAGGACGTTGTTAGAACTGCAATTTCCCTGCATGACTGAATAGCCATTTATAAGATGGTGTTTTCATGGCGCATGATTCTACAAACGAGATACTGCCAGTGTGCCAGTGTGTTAAAAAACATCATTGAATTACGACAGCATAAAATCTATTTAAACGGCTGTTTCCTGTGACCATTTGCATTTGTCCGCGGCCATTCTGCCCCATTCATACATCACAATCAGGTTTCCATTATAATCAAAGGCAGTCCTTTCTTCCCTCATGTAACCATATAATCTGCCTGTGGACGTGAGCAGAGCACCAATTACCCCTGGACCTATACATAGATGGATCCAAACGTATAGTTGAACCAATTTTGACATGTCTTTGAGCTGCCGTGGGCATCAAGGTGGATAATACGGGGACAATAATGAAAGATTCCTCTCTAAATGTGATCGAAATGAGCTGCTGCGCTCGGCTGCTCTGCTGAGGAGAAAAGAGCAGTTTGGCGGCTAATAGGTAGCGTAGCTCCTGGTGTTTAGGGACTTCCTGTTAAACGTTTTGGCCTCAGTGGTCCTCTGGGGCGCAGCTTGAATTACTGAGCCCTAGTGTGACCTTTGTGTTCCCTGTAAGAAGCAACTTACCATATCTATGCTCACATGCTTACCTATAGACCTCCTCACCGGCATTCTGTTGCGAGGGCAGCATATTTGGTCTAAGTTTACGCCCTGACAGCTACTGCATTAACAAACACTGCAACAGGAAATACAAAGAGGCCCTTATAGAATGTTTATGTTGTCAAGTTTGAAAAGGTCAACACATCTTTGCACGACTCTTCCGTGTTGCTGCAGTGTCGTGTACAGGACGAAAAGAAAAGAAAGAAAAGGGTTTTTGTTATTTCGCTAATGAGCAATATTTACACACACCAAAACAATGTGATTGGCCTTTACCTTGTGTGGACAAGCTGTGTTTTAACAGTGTTAATAAGCCAAGAGTGAAATGCCATCTGTAAAGTAGTCATTAGTAAGGCTGTCATCTCCATCTCCAGCAGGCTGAACCAGCTATATAGTTAAAATATCATCTGCTGGCTGTACACGCAGCCCGAGACGGACTGAATAAAATCTCTGCTAGTTCAATGAAGGGTCGGTATAATATGGCCTCTGACACAGCAATCAATAGGCCCTGCCTGTGGAGGGAATTCTGTGTTCCACCGATGGCCCAAATGGGACACGCAGAGCCGTAACCAGAACCCGGTGCCAGGCAGGGTGGATTACAATAGTCAGGTTGGGAAGGAGGCATTGACAGAAAGGCATACAAGCTCACTCAAACAGCATTTACTCTCTCTCTCTCTCTCTCGCTCTCTCTCTCTCTCTCTCTCTCTCTCTCACAGACCACACATCCATAATGCTGATACATGTATGCAGGGATTTTCAGACATAATCTGCCTTGCCTTCTGCACTGCTTCAGCTCGAGTCGCATCTTTTCTGGATTCCTCCCTTACCCTTCCCCCATATGGATGAAAATCAACACAAACACACAGCCGTACACAAACATAGGCTCACAGCGTCTTCTTGACTCTTTCATCTTTCGGTTTTATCCGTTGTTGGTGTTGTTTTGCCGGTGTCGCCACTCGTAGCCGTAAATCCGGCTGGGAGCCGTCCATGCTGTCTGTCCCCACCATCTATCCCAGCCACTGACTTGGAGCCAGGAGGGATGAGCTGGCTGTCAGCAGAGGACTTGGTACAGGGATTCATAACCTGTTCAATGCCCTCTCAATTTCTCCGCACTGTCGTTCCAGACAGGCCCACTAAAGTTTTTGTCAGAGCTCCATGGCCAAAAGCAGACTCAAAACGCCGTCCACGTCTCAGACACACAGAGACAAGTCAGACGGACAGACGCAGAGACGGTTCATCTTGATAGATAGCTCCTGAGAGACTCAGAGAAAGCATATAGGGACTCTCTGACAGCATAGATATATACACACATTGAAGATCGAAGGTGGGGGTGACTGAGAGAAGGATGTTGCAGAGGTGCAGCAAGGAGCATGATGGCAGCTGATAGAGACAAGGCTAGTAAACAGACAGAGGCAGATGAACAGATGATGATAGATGATAGACAGCAAGTTGCAAGAGAGAGAGCGAGAGAGAGAGAGGGAGAGAGAGAGAGGGCCTGCCCTGTCCTAGCCTGCCTCTGCCCTGTCTGAGAGGGTTAATATAAGCCGCACACCAGCACTTTAATAATACACCAGCCATGGAGTTAAAATGGATAAACATAAAATATTCATCAACCTGTCATAGAAGATGGCAATGGTGTGTGTTTGCATGTGAGTGCAACCCTACATAGTGACCAGCAATGCATGTCCTTTGGTGTTAAAAATGACAGAAACTACAATGTAGATACCACAGTGTTCCCCACACAAAAACAAGTTCCTGACTCAGACTGTCTCAGATTGGCATATCGGTAGAATACAATTAGTTTTTGATGCGGCTGATGAATAGCAAATGTAACATAACACTGATTAAAGCTAGAGTTGTCAATGGAGAGGCACGGGTCTCCGGCACAGCCCCGTCAAAAACATTTCACAGCAACAAAGGGAAATTCCAATCAAGACATTCTTTCGTCATGGTAAACACGAACAGAATCTGCGCTTTGTTATCAACCCAGACAGATTGCAGTCTTTAATAAAGATACAAATGCAAAAAGACACACATAGGGTGCAAACACACACATGCATCCACACAGACACACACGGGCGCCATAATATATCTAATGGCTGCTTTGAAAGCTTCAATGCTCTCACAGTTCAATTAGTGGAGCCAAATCCATCTCTTGTCCAACTCCCAGTAGGCCCGTCAATCTCACTGTCAGGACCTGTCACCGGCCTGCTTTTACTCTGACAGCCCGGTACACACAATATACACACACACACACACACACACACACACATCAAACATGTAAGTCAGACACACTCATATACATGTCCACCCAGCCTCACATGTTGTCCTCCTCCCGCCCACACATGCGGAGCATCGACCCACATGAACTAATTTGCACATTTCTAAAACATTGTGAGCGGAGTAGAGTGTATTGTGATTCAGTAACAAAGACCACATCGTTTAGGTAAGCAAATTGGTAGGTAAAGTGTAAGGGGCACATGGGAGATTATGCATTGGGAATCGATGACATGCCAGGAGGTATCAGGCAGTGAGCCTCAGGGTGGGGGAAGAGGCTCATGGCTGTTAATAATTGAGCTTTGGAGGTGCTGGTAGTCAAAGTTTGTTTTTTGCTGCACAGAGCCAGACTTGCTTGCTGTTTGCTCTTTTCTCATGTTTCAAGTCTTTAGGCTAAGCCAAGCTAACCCACTGCCGGCTCAAAAAAAAACATGCACATGCTGTTTTAAAAAATGCAAGAAGAAAATGTGTGAGTTTGCCCCACTTATATGTGAATTATGCACCTTTGCTTCTGGCTAGTAGCATCATGAAGGACTTGAAATTATTCATAATGACACCAACAAAATGTTGCAAACATTACAACTATCAAACCCGTGCTGCTCCATTTCATGATTTGTAATTTCATATTAACTCCATTTGCTGGACAAGACTAAGTTAAAGAGATGGAATAGGATGCGAAGTGAATTTTCCTCTTCCATTTTCCTCATATAAACCTCTTCCAGTTCGGACACAAAAGTAGAATATCTGCAGGTGAAACTGGAGAGTTCAAGGGACACATTTGAGGGAGAATAAGCTGGATGGTGGCTGTAAATGTTATTGTCCCATTAATCAAAGCAACAGCTCTTGTGACCATCACACATGTGGGAATTGTCTCTGGTGACATAAAGTAGGTGGAACAGACTTGAAATGACCCGCTCCAACAGTGGATGAAGAAACTGTAACTGACCTCTTGTCTCGAATCTATTTTAGGACGCACCAGTTGAGCCCGCGAGCTGTAATTTAGCCAGAGTAATGCATCTGCAATTGCATGCTGGCTTTGCTGTATTTTAAGGACAACCGGAGGCAGCATGTAAAAAATTGGATAGACTCCTGTGTCATCGTGGATTTGTATGGGATTGTGACTGCAGTTCGAAGCTATTCAGGAGGATTGTGTTTAACAATGCCGTACAAGCCCTCTGCTGCTTTTTCAGAGAAAGGAGTTGCCAGAAAATCAATCAAGGGAAGCATGACTGCAAATACATATCTACGTTGAGCGAACAATCTCCCTGCATAAACACCACTTAATGTTCCAGGAGCAGAAGGCAGACATTATTTATTTCTAAATTACCTTTCCAAACTTGCAGACAGCTAAATTGTTCTGTACATGCTCGCCCGTGTCATCTTTTTTGGTTACTGTGACGCAAATTTTTATGCCTTCCCGCCAGCAATAGCCATGGCCGGAGACATTATGCTTTTGGATTGTCCGGTCCATTCTCATAAACGTGATACCTCAGGAACGCCTGGAGTGAATTTATCCAAATTTGGCACAAACGTCCACCTGGATTCAACGATGAGCCGCTTAGAATTCGGTGTTCAAAGGTTTAAGTGACTGCGACCTCACATCCGTCCGATTCTCGTCAATGCAATATCTCAGGAACACCTTCAGCTAATTTCTTCAAATTTGGTGCAAATGTCCACTTGCACCTCAGGATGAATGAAGAATTTGGTTGTCAAAGGTCACTGTGACCTCACAAAACACACGTTTGGCCATAACTCAAGAATTGAAATGTTAATCATGACAATTTCACACAAATGTCTAAATAGATAAAATGATGGAGTGATGTCCTTTTGGACAGACGTGAATGTAAACTGCAACTTGAACCAAGAGGCGGTTATTCTAGTTGACACTTCTGCTGTTATGATGAGAGAGCCAGTGTAGGGGGAACTGCTTAGCCATAAGTTAGCCGATGTGAAAGTGGTCAATTCTTCACATTAGTGCAGTCCCAACAGTTCTGCAGTCAGTTTTTGAAAGGGCTCAAGTCTCCAGGGATTCACTAAACACAGGCATCAGATGAAGGGCCCAGTGAAATATCTGAAATATACTAATTTAAGAAAAAAAAGCCCATTCATCAGCAGGCACAAGGCTTTCACACTGCAGCGCAACAAATCAACATGTTGTGTACTTTAAACTAAATGCAACTCAAAACATGTTGTAGCATCACTTCAGAAAAACCTTTCCTGCTCTGTAAGGTCCTCTTCTACTCCATTCTCCTCTCCTCCTTATCAATTCTGCAGCTCATCCGTCTGCTTGCAACAATTGCACAGTCATTGTGCCTCATGGTGAGAAGCTTAAAAAGCTTTTCTGACTGCCTTGGGGGCTACCTGTTGCTCCACAGGAGCACCCTGTTATTTTGCCTCCATCTTTTATTGCACCACCATGCAACAAACAAATAGATCAAATATCAATCAGGAAACATAACAAACCTGCTCCCACATAATACAAAAAACCAATGCACTGACCGGCTCTCGAATAAAAAAGGTTGATTACAAGAGTAGACACAAACACGCACACAAACAAACACACACACACACACACACACTCAAGACAGATGAGAACTTTGATGAATACTTGAATAAGCAGCTGTCACCAGTGTTCAAATTTGCTGGAAAACAGTGCACCATCAATACCAAGGATGTTCGCAATTATTCACACACTCCCGTACAGATTATAAAATAGTTTGACATGAAAGAAAATGAAAAGCAGATTTATGGTTTCCAAAATATTCATTGTGCATGTTAACAATTTTACAAAGAAATTACATGACTGAGTACGAGAAGTTATTTACTATTTTATATGATCCAGTGATTCTGTATAGAGCAATAACTATAATCACAAGTGGAAGGGCAGTCAGAAGAGTTGCCAAAAAGTCCCATGTCACACAATTATTGATTCCTAGTTTAAACTTTTCATTCGAGGCACCAAAGGGTCACAATGGGAAGCTTTTCTGAACCACCACATACGCAAGTTTTGCAGTATTTTATAATTCTGTTGTATTTTCTTGTCGACAGGAGTTGCTCTGCAAGGCTTTCTGGGCCAAATATACAATCTTGAGTGCTGCAAAGAGTAGCCAGCCAGTCACACTTACAGGCCCACACAGCTTTAACTATAGCTGTAGCCATAAGTGGTGTTTCAGTGTCCAACTCACAGCCAGACACCATAGCAAAGTGCTACTCACGCTGTGATCACAGCCAGTGGTATTGACTTTGGTCAGAAACTAAATCTAAGAAACTAACTCCAAGAAACACTGCAAGGGAATACAAATTATTGCGAGGAAACTTAAAAGTAGTTCAGCAAAAATTGGCCTGATTATCCTGAGGCATATCTAGTTCACTCTCCATTTGTCTGTCATGCCAGAGTTTAACACATGTGATGCAATACAGCAGTGAAATCTGTATTTTGTTGTCGTGTAAACAATGAGCAATGGAGTCCTACGATAAACACATGGTCTGCCAGTGAGTTTTTGTTTGGTTTGGTTGGTCTATGTTTCTGTTTTAATCTTTTTAATGGATTCCTCACTGAAGAGAGCAGAAAATGCTGATGCACTGTCAATCACGTCAGATTAAACAAGGAGGTTAAGTGATTTTTTTTGAGTGATGAACTCTTAAGTTTGAAGTATCAGTAATGCAGTATTAGCCACATAGATAAGAGATTTTCAATTTGCAGACTTTAATGCGTGGTGGCCAGTGTCTACTATACATAATAAACAGTGAAACTGTTATAGATGCATTATACGTTTTCAAGGTGACATGATTGCCTGCATTACTATACCTCTCACTCTTCCTGACCTTGGCTCAAGTATAAATGGAAAAGCCAGGCCTGTCCATCCCGTCTATATTGTTGTCTAGCTTCAGTTTTACTCCCTTTCCTGTCCTCACACACACTCTTTCCCATTATCTCCTCAAGCCATCTCAACCTTGTATATGCACAAACAGTGGACCATTTCACCAAACGACTTCATTTCAGCACGCCATTTACAAATATTAGCATTAATACAAAATGCATTAGGAGTAGATACATGGAGATGAAGGTGGGTGAGTGTTGTTCTCTCTACCTGAGCCAGTTAAGCTATCTGTACAGTGTGTCAGGTTGAGCGAAAAGGACGGGCACCGAGAATTTTTATGAGATGGAGTAATGAGGAAACTGGAATCTGGCTTGTATGGACAATAATGGAGAGTGAATCAAATGAAGTGTGCGTGAGTGTGTGTGTTTTTGCTGCTGTTGAAGTGGGCTGCGTCACAGACAGTAGTTGAACTGAGTTAGACGGGATGAAAGACTTGACTGTTCCTCAATGCCACCGGTGGAGGATGACTTCTTGTTATGCAACTCGAAAGAAGATGTGTCACAGTAGGACACTTCCTCTAAAAAACAAATTCTAAAAACCAAATCCTGTCTTGAAGGCATATCAACGCAGTGCAGGTGTCTGTCTCACAACCTTATTATCGCCCGTACAGTCCCAAAACCATATCCCACCGAAAAACTAATCTAGCGCAATATCTTTGCCTCTGAAGCATTTGGATTACGTGTTTAATCTATAATTATCTTCTACTTAAATTACTCACATCTCATTATGAGACAAAATGCCCTGCTTTCCTGAGGACCTTGTATCTTATTCAGGTCCCACACACAGAGAAAGGCTAAGTGATAACTCTGATTCAATTTGGAGAAGTGCAACGAGCCACTGCAAACATCTTTGAGACTGTACAGACCACTCAGGGCCTGTCCCAGGAAGCAAGTTGTTTTCTGCGAAAGGAAATACATTTGAAGTGTCTATGAGGCCTCAAGATGTATTTTGGTGACTCTGTTCTTTATTTTTAAGGCCACATCCTGCAATGGTGCAAATTTCCTGAAGGAGCATCAAAAATGATTCATCCACCGCGCCTGAATCATCCATCACACAAGTGTTTCATCAACAGAGCTTCCTTTTAGAGTTGTTGGGACTGAAGGGGGCAGAGTTGGAACACAAAGGGAATGTATTGCAACAAGTGTAGGATGTAGAGTAAATGCTGATTATGTTTGCACATGCTGCACATTGATGAATACTTCATACCTTTTAGTCTTGGATCTCGTTGCCTTAAACCGTTTTGTTAATCCCCCCAAATCTCAGCAAAGTGTTTCTGAAATAAAGTTGATGGTACTGTTAATAGGAGAATTACAGTATTTCCCCGTTAATGAAAGTCTTCAGATCATTCAAATTCATTGAACTAAAGAGGACAAAATTCATGAAGAGCATTCAGTCATTTCAAAGGCCTAATTTGATGAGGTGTGTTTGAAATGCATGCTCTAAAATTCCAACTCCTGCGCAGAATGGACATTCTTCATTATGTTCAAAAACTGTTGGAACATTTGCAGTATGATCCTCTGTAATTTGCACCAGAATAGAGTGTGGCATCACAAAGCAATGATAGAAAACCGACTAAAATCACATGGGCATTCTTCTGTTTCTCATCCTGACTCTTGTCAAAGTGTTTGTGGGGATTGAGGAGTGAGAACAGTGTTATCAAAAAGCAATCTTGGTTCGATGGAGTGAGGACCTTTAGCCACAGATAAATGTGTGGGTGGTAAAAAGTTGGAGTCGACAAACACCGCACCTGTGTGCCTCTACACAATGTGTAGAGTCACATGTCTTTCACCTCTTGGGCAATTAAATGGTTAGACAAACACTTCAAGTCAGTAATAAAATGAAAGTCTTGTTTGATGGCCAGTGGCAGTATCCGGCTGCTTTGGCCTCAAACCATTTGTTTTCTTCTATGTGACATTTATGGGGTGACTTTGAGTCCCGAATAGATGTTCTACAGTTTCTGTGGGCAATTTTGGAATAATATCCCCTCTAAACTGCAATCCAATGTCAGTGAGAATGGCACTTAATATTCCCAAACAGTTCATTACATCTCTGTCAATCTTCATTCTGTTCTGCTCTGAGCCTGGCTATCAAGGTCACTGTGTCACTCTGTCGCTGATATGTTGCTGCAGAGCACAGGTCCACTCATCGCAGAGAGTCATGTGACTAACATAGGTAGAACCAGGACCTGCGGTGGCTGACACTGATGTCACTTGATGTTGAAACCACTTGATGTTTATATTCTTGTTTCAATGATAATTGACTCATATATTGGATATGTAGTGCGTGAATACGGTGTTTCCCAGCAGTCCTTTTCAAAACACCATGAAGAAAACATCTTCTCAAATCTCTGGTTATTTTAAAAGGTATTTGACCTTTATTTGTTGCTGCTTTATACTTATGGATATAATACCGCACTACCTTCATTGGAAAGCCATAATCAGTAGTCACATTGCAGATTAAGATTTTACAAACAAAACAATCCGACAGTTTATAAATTTGTGAAAATGAGCTCCATCTCAACTAGCTGCAAGAATGAAATTATTCTTAACGCCTAACAACTCTACTCTCATTAGCTGCACAGTTACACAAAATTTGCAAACTGCTGAGATGAAGTAGCTCCTTGTTTACCTGTGACGTGTGTCAGACAACTCATACATGGCAGATCTATTTTTGGGTGAAACATCAACACACCCAAACCGTCATCAACCGACTTCTAGTCACACCCATCTGGCTACTTGAGCAGGAATGAAAGAGTTAATGAGCAAGCTGATATCTCTGCAGCCTTTGTTGGCATAGGAAGCATATCAGAATGATGACGTCATTATCCATATATAGTATGTGCAAAGCACAAAAGAATTTGCTGAAATTCATAATTCACATTCCAAGAAATGGCCTCCCTGTCAGAATTAATTTTTAACACCTTTTTTTTACTAAGTATAGATCATATTAGCGCTCACATGCTACATATTCTTAAATGAATGTGTGTTTGATTGAATCAGATCAAACCTACGGAAAAATAGAAAGCCTGGAGCCAGGTATTGTTCCGGGGGGGGGGGGGGGGGGGGGGTAGCATTAAATGTTTGTCCCAGTAGTCTCCTAATAGTTTAATCAGGCTAAATATACACCTTGGCAAACTATCTGTACTCCTAACAACTCTATGATAATTAGTACACAATGCTTGCAGACTGCTGAGATAAAGTAGCTCTTTGTTTACAAGGTTTTGGATGAAAATTCATCATTCACCAACTTCACAAAAGTTGCCACCGCCATCTGGCTAGTGTGCGCAGGGATTGTGGTAGCTGGTGAGGAGGAAATAGTCCTCAGGTTATATGCTGCAGTCATGTTCTCCCTTTAGTCAGGTAAAGGTTCACTGTAGGTGTGGCATCCTGCAGTGCAATCGCTCTCTATTTCAGCTTCTCTTTCAAGCTCTTTATAGGCAGACTCAATACTGTGAAATGTGATGGGAAAGCTGTTGTGAAGCCATGCAAGTTACATTCATCATTGGAGTGACACGTTATGGAAAGAAACAGTTGCACTTTAAAGAGTTTTAACCGTAGTTCCTCAGAAAAATAGAAGGAGAAAAATGTACCACTCACTGCAATCAAACACTGAAAGCGGAGAGCATAATGCCATGTTGAGAGCTGTCTTGTGTGGGTTTTTCTATGGCAGCTGCCTTTTATATCGCTGCTGACCTCCGGCCTCCTCTGGGACTAATGCAATCACAAATGAGTGCAATCCATATTCTCCCATTGGAGATTGAATTTGAGAGAATTTAAATGATTGAATCTGAGATTTTATTTGATACATGTTCAATACTTGCTTCAAATAAGCACGTTAAAGCTTCAGCAAGCTAAATTTGATTGCCAATATTGCCAATATCATCTACAGGGCTTTTATGTATGTGGCATACATGGGTTTCAATAGTTGAGATGAGAAAATGAAGAGGGGCTGGAAGAGGCTGAGCTGCAGTAAGTTGATTGTGGCTGTTGTATAAATGTGTCTATCTTGTCCACCTATTGGTCAGCAAACTGGTGCTTGATTATTAGAACAGTATTTATATTCATTATGCATTATTTTGTAATTTTAACAATTTCTTGGGCTGAAAATGTAGGTTAATTGAATAAGTTAAAGCTTATACTGTGCACAGAATATTATTTTACATTTTTTTCTCAATCGCTTTGGCTCATTTTTGTGAAACATACAAAAAAATGTAGACGCAATTGTCACAACTGTTTCTTGGGACATCACAACTCTATTGCATGTCTGCAAAAGGAAGTAACTGATCACAAAAAAAATTAATTCATGCAGCAAGCTGCACCAAGCTGATAAACAACAAGTTTAGAGGAGAAGAGGAAAACAACACGATAAGGACGTAAAGTAAAGTAAACTGTTTGCTGTGAGGCATTTTGTTCTTGGTTGTCGTACTGTAATACTGATTTTGTAGATATTAAAAGTAACCATCATATTGAAGTTAAGTCCCAGTATATCTAATATCTACTCTGTTTGACCTCACGAGTTTTTCTGTGTGTGTGTGTGAGTGTATGCTGTGCGTCCAGCTGTCAGGGAGCGCAGCCTGCAGTCAGTCACGTGGAACAGGTCCATGCTAGCTGCCAGTCAGGCCCAGCACTGCAACTGCTGTCCCTACAGTAACGATGATGGGGGAGCACATCCTGCACTACGGGAGCTCATTAAGGGAAAAATAATTGGAGTTTGTTAAAGGCATGGGGAGGCTGGGGAGACAGGTGTTTGTCCACATTTTGGAAGACAGAGTCCAATTCCTCTGCAGGGTTTTCACCTGGCAGCTACCAAAGGACACTGTATAGACAGATGGATGGATGGATAGATGGGTGAATAGATAGATGAACAGACAGATGGATAGATAGATCAGCCCTCTATCCCTCATCTTCGATCAACAGCCGCAATAAAACAGGAAACATAGCCTCTCGAAAAGACAATGCTGAAAGCCTCTTCTGATTGCCTGCTTTTACCCAACACTGACAATCACTATAATTATTACTGCTCTCACAAATAACTGAGAGTAGGGAATCATTTAATGGTCCAATCTCAAATTAAACACAACACATGTAAACACAGACATGGAAGGGGAAACATGCAATTACTGATAATTATGGAGCGGGATTCTACCATCAATCAACCTCCAGTCTGCTGAGGAGGAAATTGCAGATCGCAAGAGACAAAAATAAGATTTCCTCGCAATGCCAAGAAAGTAAGAGTTGTATATGCTGAAGAGTTTTGATTTAAAACTCCCTGGGTCATTATTAAATATTAAATCTGCAAGATGACAAATCTGTCCATAAAGAGCACGAAAAAAAAAGTGTTTTTTTGATTCCTTAAAACGACAGAAAATTTAATTCCCATGAAGATGCTATTAAACTGGCATGAAGAACCCTAATCCGCCTTAATGTCTGGGAGTTGAGATGCATGTCATGCGGTGATTATGCTGCCTGCTCCCGTGTTCCACATGTTCCTCTGTGAGCAGCAGGGGGTGAGATCTTCTGGACTGACTCAACTGTCAGAAGCCAAGCTCCAATATTAACTTGACTCATCAGAAAAGGATCTGTCAGAATCACTTGAATGCCAGGAGTCAGAAGATGTTGTATAATGCATCAGTATGTCCTGTTTAGTTGGATGAAACTCATCATGAGTTCATTAATTCAAAACAGGCAACATCTAAGTATGATAGGGTAGTGTAGTGTGTTTGTTGTTGTGTATAAGGGCACAAATCCCTGTGGTGACTCCTGCGATATGCCCTCAAACCTGTATTTCATGATCTTGAAGTGAAAAACTCCCACACACTATTGGGCTATACCTGCTGGTCTGTTTCAAACATTTTGATCGAAATGACCTTCATCAGGTGTACATGCATGCATCATAAACGTTTGGTTTCTAAATCCCCCAGCACTTTTAAGGATTTAAGTAGATTTTCTTACTATAATGTCAGTGCCCTCTGACTGTCATGGTTCCATAATTCAAATAACTGGTATGAGCTGCAAAAATGTCTGTCACCTTCAGTTATTCACTTTGGGCTGAATGCGCTCAAAGCAGCAGTGAGTGCTGCGGCTTGAGTGATTTTACTTTTGTTTTTGTCTTTTAGGCTACATACAGTCTGTCATGTCTTTTTCATGAAGGTTGTTGTGGTTGTATTCAGACTAAAAGGCATTTACCTGGAGACACCACTTAACTCAGGGCTAGAAAAACAACTTCACTGTCTCCGCATGCTTTTAGGTTGGAAACAGTACCATGGTGTTTGTGGTAAAGACAAAATCCATCAGAACAATATCTAACTCGAACAAGGACACTCAACATCATTTTAACTACCAATACGATGGAAAGCAGGATAACAAATTTCAGCGTAATTTGTTATTTCATTGTAACCCATCAGCTGAAACCAAATCTACGCCCTTGTGTTCCATGCATATACATAGATGCTAAATAAATGATCCAGTCAGCACAAATTGAGCCAAATTGGTAACGTAAACAGCTTTAGGAAACACTAGTAAACGGCGTCCAGGCATTTTTCACTTAAGTTTTCACATTTTTGGAAAATGTGAATGTTCTTGTCGGGTCCTGCACCGACTCTGCAGTTATTTGCATCACCAAATTTCTTTAGAACGGGGGTCGGCAACATTACGTATGCTTGCCACCATTGGCATGTGGTAGCCGATGGCATGCTAGCATAAGTATGCAAGAGAATTCTTTTAGAATTGTTGAAGTGCCCTCTAATGCGCACGCCAAATGACCTCTTTCACAGCCATTGGCAGTTGCACAGCCTGTAAATTAGGGTAGTTTTGTTGCCTTCTTCACAGAATTTGATACATTTAATGCTGATGAGCAAGATTAGTGGAAGATTTTTAATCAATTCAACTCAGATGTGGATGTTTCAATACGGATGGCCAAACCGTTCTCACTCCCAATGCGTCAAATACAGCAGCTTGGTCAGCGCTCTTCCATGGAGGCCACTTTGGCGTGTGTATGTGCCACACCAGGCTTGCAAATAACTCCAATATAAACACACCCGCGTCCTTATTACACACGACTGACATAGTAATAGTTTGAGACAGTCCCCACAGGGCGGGCGGGAAGTGAGTCGGATGAGTCAATCACAGGGCTTTCTTCAAGGAGACCGATGTTTGTGCCCCGCGCAAAACTAAAAGTAATCGTTGAGATTTTGTCACGTCATTCGGTAATTACGTGGGTCGCTAGTCAGTCAAGTTGACATGAACCATGCGCTTTTCCTAAACCTCACAAGCCTGGATAAGCCTAGCTTCCTGTGAAGACAAAGTTTATTTTGAAGAGACACTATTCATGCAACAAATAACTAATACGTTATTCCCTGACATGTCCAACACTGATGCTAGAGGGAGATGGAGTGCATCATATTATGAAGCCTAGGCACACTGACCAAGCAGCAGTATTTGATGCATTTGGGTGATTTTGTATGGATGGCAGCCTTTTTGTATAGTGCTCGTGCATGTCCTGACTTTCTATGCACACTGCCTATATGAATCAAATAAAGTTATAGATCTGTTAGAGATTTTAATTTGAGATATCATAAACTTAATGTTTCACACTGATTAACAAGAAAATTAAAAAATTGCACTTCGTATAAAATACCCTAATTAGAGATTTTGTTTGTTGCATTGTAAAAAGACTCAAGATTTAGTTGTTACAAATGTCACCACGGGCCATGACAAAGCCCGGATTGGGTTTCGCATTTACCGTGCACTGCACCTTTAATACCGGCTCAAACCACTCAAAAGCCCACAGATTATCTTTTAGGGTACATGTGGCGGTGAATGACTTACTGAGACCAAGGATTACCCCAAGATTAAAACATTTATTACAACAAACAATTAAATGTTAAAAGACAATAAAATGGTATACATCTAATATCCCTGCATAGGTTATAATAGAGGCAAAACCATGTAAAACAAAACCAAGCAACGCATAACCATGCAAAACATGCAAAACATCAAGGGACATTGCAGTGAGAGGCTTTCATTCGATATGTATGCAGTATAGACGCTGTTTATTGCTTCCGATAAGACTAAACATCCAACTTCTGGCAAATGATCACAGCTATGTGACTGTAATTACTGCAATAGTGTAGCTTTTAACTGTGTTGAGGATGTGACAGACATCTGGGTTGAAACAGAATATGGATTTTGTGTCCATTCAATTTTGACCACATCTTATTCTAAAAAGGAATTAGCTTGGCTGAAAGAGAGCTGCTGTCCAGAGCTAATGATAGCCTGTCACATTTAAGGGCAGCATTTATGCAGATTGTTTTTTTCTTTTTTCTGAAATTGCTTCCAGAGCAGAATGTCACTCAAAAAAAAGACTAACACAAACATGGCTACGAGCCCTCCCTCAGTACTCGCTGATTGGTGGTTAATACAAAAGATTACATGATATCACCAGGTGACTTGTAGAACACTCATTGATCGAGAGGAACTGGTCAAAATCCATCAAAGACATCTGTATGAACTCATGCTCAGCATTGCAACAGATGGTACATTAAAGTTATGAGTTCATTACCTCATTGTTATGCAGGGTGTTCTCTCTTCGAAGGGAGAACTTCTCCTCTGGCTGTATTTCTGTTTTTAATGGCAGCCAAGTTTATCAAGTGTAGTTGGCTCATCTCATTAAGCCTATTTGGTTTCTACCATCCACAACACATCTGGGAGTTTTCAAACTGAAAATGTTCATAATGTCTAAAATAAGAAAAAGCAATATGCAATGTTCAATATGTTCAGCACTTATTTTTTTGGTGAATCAACTTTCTCTCAGCCTGCCCTCTCTGCTCCAACTTCAATTATCGTTTCCAACAAGTCTTTCAACAACCCACGGAGAAAGAAAAAGTGACACTTTCGGCTCAGTTATGTGGAGCAACATCAATAGCAAAAGCAACATAAGATCATTTTTTCCAGTTGAGGAAAAGTGAGCATCACAACCTGTAACTCTGTAACAAAGGCAGCATGTTTTGTGGCTGCATTCCTTTTTTCCTTTGTATGCAGCTGCAGTAAACAAAATGCACGGTCCTGTACAGCTGACATTTTCACTAATTCTTAAATAAATACATTTTCCATTAACCGAAGCTTAAGTGGACTATGATGCATACAGCCACAAGACTAGAACAAAACAAGAACTCATTTGTTGATTAGAAAACGTGTGAGTAAATATATTAACTCATTTTCGTTTTGTAATATTGCAATTTTATACAATCCAACACAAACATCACAACATACTGCAATCATTGCAGGGCTGCTGTATTAACCTACATTGTATCGTAGAGCTCTAATGTCCACTGCTTCCCAATAAGAGAGGAATATATAATTGTGTGCAGAGAAAATGAGCGGTCTTCAAACGATGCTTGTAACATTGTATCAGTTGAACATGGAGGCAATGAGGTATAGAAAAAAATGCCATACATGCCAGCTGAGTGCCAATTGGATTCATGCATGTGGATGTATTTGTCAAGAGACCCATTTATACCATGTTTATATGAGAGACTGTTTAAGCTATGAATCTTACTTGCTCTTTTAACAGCATCATAACACACTGTTGTACTCGATCACACACTACTATACACTCTGACATGTACATACATGCTCTCTTATACACACTAGCACAGTGTCCTACACAATGTACCACTTTGTCGTATACACACATACTGTAGCTTTACACGTAATACTAGCGAACATTAACGAACTAGGGGGCCTCTTGAGCATAAATGAGCTGTGTGCCCTTATTGATCGCCTGTTTGTGGTAATGTGGTTGAATATAAATAGATTTTCTTGACACGGAGCCCTACAAAACAGGATGTAAAGACGTGTCAATGCATCCAGTTCGCTTAGTTGTGTTAGAGTTTGATGTCCACAGAACAGAAGTAGATTGAAACAGAAAATCCTTTTTTGGTTCATGATTTGTAGAAAAGTAAGAATAGGAGATACATAAAAATGCTTGATTTATATCCTTCTTTTAGCATAGCAATGCTAGCAGAGCCACAAGCTTTGTTTTTAAGAAGACAAGTCAGTCAAGAACTGAGCATTTACAATAAATCTGAAATCACACTGGTAAAATATAATCTATGGACCAAACAGCCTCTCACTGCTCTCACAGCCAAACATGTCTTCTGGATTCCGCCAAAGGTTGGTGACCATTACACAAACACGCAAACTGCGTGTCAAGTCTGTGATTCAAAATCTATAAAACGGTTCCCCAGCTGATTCCATTTCACCAGCTGCAGGGGGCTGAGAAGAGGTCCTGCTACTTTTACAGCATTTGATATGAATGTGTTCATAAGTCTCACGCACATCATTGCTGATGTCTGTTGGGCGGGTGGACTGTAACAATCTGAAATGCTCTAAACCCCACACAGTGCTCGCCTCTCCATCCCTCAACACATCAGCGGCATTCTTCTCACTCCACAGCCCCAGCGCAGTCAGAAATATGCTTCCAATTTATGTTTCGTCATTTCTAACTGGAGCCGTCCACCAAATGAATTCATGGAGCACCAAAGTGCAAGTCAGAAACAGATAGGCATGGAGAAGAGGGGAAGGATAAAAAAAAAAAAATCTCCCGCACTTAACAAGAAATAGTTATTTTTGATTGAGAAGCATTTGCTGCACAATTCTTTCCACCATCACTATTTCTCAAACTCTCCTGGCGTCTTAAGTCTCTGGGTGAGAAAAAAAAGGTTAATTTTCCCTTCAAGTACAGGGCACACTGCATTATCTCTATTACACTTTCAGACACATAGGCTGTCATTGGTCAAGGAACAGCCCGGGGATAATAACACTGAAGCGGTGAATATAATGAAAGTAGTGCCATTTGTCCCATTCACTCACTCACTCACTCACTCATTCACTCACTCACTCACTCACTCAATCACTGTGTGTGGGAGCTACGATCACAAAAGGAGTATGCCGTGTCTATACTACTTGCTGCATTCATTTGATCCTCGGTGATGTAAAAAATGTACCCGTGTCCAATTTGTCATTGACCTCTGCTTTAGTGATAATTTCATCATCACATGATAATAAAATGTATGCGTATATGGAGGCGGCAGCAATGGAAAAGCTCCAGTGCTTGGACTGGGTAAGAGGGTCAAAGAGGTTGGCTTGGATGGATCTGAGGTTGCAGATGGGAGTATGTTGGTGCATGTTTTGGAGGGATTTGTAGGTGATGGCATTAACATCACCAAAACAGTAAAAAAATATATTGTTTTGAGTACCAGTTTTTGTTTTGGACCAAAAAATATGTCCCAAAACCTAGAATTTACTGTACTGGAAGGAAATGATAGAGAAAAAGGTTTTGATTATACCAATGTTTTTTCATGTTTTAGCCCATTAACCATGTTTCACGCGTACCTCTGACCACTTTCTACAGCATGCAATGTTCACTGTCAAAGCTACATTACCATCTCATTGTTATTCAGTTGTAAGCAGAGACAGCTCTGAACATTTGTTAGCTTGTTCGAGGAAGATCTGGCATCAGTTGCTGAAACGCATCACATTCACAAGCTATGTTTTTGGAAAGTCAAACCTGGAGGACAAACAGAAAAAACAGAAAACATGGTTATTGCTGGAAGGTTCATGTAAATTTCTCACATTGAACAGTTTGCAACTCAAGTCTCACATTCTTTAGTTTTTGAGTAGCGCTGGCGTGCACCAACAAGGAAGAATTTTTAAACCATTTCTTGCTCACAGCTACACGATTCATGATCGAACATCTTTTTAATATGCCGACTTTTGTGTCCCGTATATAAACATATGTCTCGTGATGATGTGATCACGGCCGGGTCGGTCTCAAGGTTAGGGTTGGGTACCGAAACTCGGTGCCAATATGGCACCGGTTCCTATACGTCCGTTATCTACCGGACCGAAACGCAACGCAGATTTCGGTGCTTCCTTTCGGTGCCTGAGCCGATTGAAATACTTTTTTTACACGACTCTGATGACTCCGTCCTGGCAGCAGGACTCGGTCCTCCGCTCCTCACTCATAGTATTATTACAACGGGCTACTTAGCGCTGCCGCTCATAAGCACAACAACACAGGCACGCGAAAGCTTCTTCTTCTCCTCCTTTCAGGTCTAGTGGCGGTTGGCAAACGACGGATTGGCGCATTACCGCCACCAACTGGTAAAATAAAATAAGTCATGAGACGTGTCGTATTTTGCCAGAGAAGGAAAATATGCTCATATTTCTGCAAAAGAATTGCTGAAATTTGAAGCTGTAGTGTGTGTACAGAGTGTGTGTGTGTTTTGTATTTATTTATATTTATTTAAGTATACTGTACAGTGTTAACAGTTAACATATTGTTCATAGTTAAAAAGTTTGAAGCTGTAGTTTGAAGCCAAGTGTTTTGTATTTATTTATATTTATAGTATACTTTAACAGTTAATATATTGTTCAATTTGAAGAAAAAAGTATCGATTCAGGCACCGTTTAGGCACCGGTATCGTTTTAAAAGTATCATTTTAGCACCGGTATCGGAAAAAACCCAAACGATACCCAACCCTACTCAAGGTACCCAGCCGGCGGCTCTCCTTCACATCTTTGTTCAATGTTGCAAAACAATTTCCCGACAAACATTTAGATTCCAATGTTGTTCTATTGGAATCTATTGTGATTTTTATCCTGTGACTATACTGAAACAATTTAGGGACTGGAAGGTATAAGAGAGAAGGTAAGAAAACAACAATATATTTAGCATTAAATGGGCAAAATAAAGTATGGGAAATTGCTGATATTGTCCATAAAGTACTCTTACAAGTACTGTCGACTGGAGTGAGTAAAACCCACACTAAATTAGACTTGCAGCCTGGTTTATGATTGCACACAGTATATCTCTGAGGAAGGTGCTTACTTTAACCCATTAAAGAAACCAACATCTGAAAAAGCTTTACACATGAAGCTTGAGGATATGTAGTCTGACTCTTATAGTTGTGCATCAACAGCACTCAAAAATCTTGAGACGTTGGAAGGAATATTTTGAACTTCAAAATAAGATGAAAATGTGTCATATGCAGATGGCTTGAAGGCAGTTGCAAACTGAGAGCAGGGAGGAGAGCGGCGTAGAAGTTATGTTTCCTCATTGTAACTGATCACATTTATTTCTGGCACATCAGGTTTATCACCTGATGTGCGTTTCTATATGCAGAGGGCAGACATGAATACAGAGATTCAGGTGTTCCAGGTAACCAGCCAAATTGGGCTGATTGTGTCAAGTGTCGGCTGTGTTCTGGCACCAGATGACCAGCTGCAAGTCGGGTCTGGCACATATACTTTACGGCTGCGTGATCACCTTAAAGTGCTTGAAAAACTACTTTCTTAATCAGCAATTTCACAAGACCGATTCCTTTTTGTGCTGTCACGTACTTCATTGTTTAATCAGGATTTAACAACATTTTAATCTTCATTTTGTGGGTTTGTTTGCTTATGTTGCCAGGTCACTGACAATAAAATCTACAGAAGAAGAATGCAGAAAGATGGATGTTTTTTTTCTAACTGTACTGCTTCGGACGAATTACAGGCCCATTAGTTCATGTTAAAGTTACTATTTCATGCACAGCGGAGATGATTTGCTGTGATACAGTTTTATGGAGCCAAACAGTAGCTTCTCCGCACACTGAATTTATTGGAATGTGTCAAAGACTGGTTAGTGGCAGACAACCACCCAGTGCTGGTGTCTAATTAAGTGGTTACTCAGCGTCTGCAGCATAGAAAGCAGAGAAGGCAGATCCTATGTGTCTGTGAAAGTAGGATTCATTACGTTCATTGCGACGGTCTGGACGATAGTGTGGTGTGATAGATTTCATGTAATGGGGAATTAGGATTAATACAGTGGACATAAGGTATTACATTTTTTAATTGATAGTCACTAATACAATGTACATTACGTTTCATCTTAATTCATGTTAAGGATTTTTGCACACTGTCGTGAATTACATCGTTTTCAAAAAAAAAAGATTTCGCTATAAGCAGAGGAATATTTGCATTAACTGCTCATTGACGAACTGTTTCTTGATTCCTTTTTTTATGATCACAAATGTGAGATTGTAGTGTGGGTGTTAGAAATCAGTCAGTACATCACTCACAGCAAGAGAGAGGACATTTAAACAGCAATACATCTTTGTTTCAAGCCTCGCGTATAAGGCAATCACAACCATAATCAACATAGAGCTTGACATTTGAATTGTGTGATATTCCTGTTAGATTAGCACACCATGGAATTTTCACATTCCTTCACCTCCAATTCTCCCTACGATTATGTTAATGCCGGTTTCTCGATGAGATAACTACACACAGTACATTACTCAGCCCCAACATCACTTTAGGCACTTTAGACTGTACAGACCCCCACCTCTCTACACCCTACGCACCCACCCACACACACACATCACATTGTATATGCAGCCGAATGCATCTTTTTATTTTTCTTGAAAATGTTCTATCAAGAATTGTGAGAATCTCCACAAGGGAAGTAAAAAGAGGAATACCCAGAATCGGCTCCAAGAACATCAAGCATTGGCTGATCTGCTATATATCTTTGTATCATGCCATGTTATAGCCCTGAGAGGTTTTCATGACTGAACTCTTTTTTTTCCTGACAGTCTTGCCTTATCTTTTTTATTCACTCTATTCAACATGTTTTTAAAGATGGTACGTGGATGTTCAATCATTTGTTTATTTTAATGTAAATGTATCTTTCTTTATGGGTTTTTTCTTTCTTTTGTCACAAAATACGAGGTGGATGGTTGGGTCAACAAAGCCTGTTACAAATTGAGTGCAGCGCAACCAAAACACTTTTACAGATGCTGGAGGAAAAAAGAAATACTCAAAACAAACAAAGCCCACACATTGTATTGATAACAGGAGCTGCACTGTAAACAAGGGAACAGTTCCTGTTTCATTTTCGTATGAACAGCAGATTGTTTTCTTATTACAATGATCATGAGTTTCCCCTAACTTTTAGCAGACTCCGACAGGACTAAACAGTTAATTAGTTTGGGACTATTTTCAGATGTGGATTAATACATTTGGTGTGCTAATTCAGCCTGGTCTCACTTCCAGGGCGTCAAATATACATTTGGGCTGTGGCCATCGGCGTCCTGATACCAATGCACAAGGCACCCTTTTGAGTCTGTATGTCAACCCATCCGCATCAATTTTAGACTTGCTCAAAGCAGCGGACACAGCAGAGCGAGAAGTGTGGGAGCGGCATTCGTTTCCAATGTGAAACCTTATTTTAAGCCAAACCATGATGATGTTTTTTTCGATCCCTAAACCTAACCTTCATTGTTTCACATTAACCACGTCTTACGTTTACTTCGACCATTTCCCTGATCGTTTCTGGACAACATTTGTGCTCTATGCCACAATTATCAGGCCTGGGTTGACAGAAAATAATACTTAGCTCTGTTATTGTTTGTTTTGATATTTTTATGGGATTTGTTGACAATAAGAAAAATGCATTATTTTGCCAGCCTTATCCATTTAGTTGGCTAAACCTTATCCTTAGAGGTGGCAGATTATAAAAGAACACACACACCAGTCTACTTTGTTTAATTTAAATGTTGTATTTGCATTTCGGTTGTTTGATCCTATGTTTGAGCAATGTCAAGACATTTTATTGTTTATATTAATGATTTTCTCTGTGTAATGCTAATTGCAAAGTAAATGTGATCCATTTTAAAAGTGCTGTGCACACATTGCTACTTTGTCAACAGCGTGAATGGACGGAAGGAATTACTTTGGCAAACTTGGTGTGTTTGAGTTTGAGCTTTTGCCATTAGAGCTTCCCATGGTTGACTGGGGCCCAGTTTAACCTCCTACCAATGATGCAGCCTGAGGGTAGAGCAGAATAGGGTGACGTGGTGAGGTAATGTTTGTGTTGCTGAGGGCAGAGAGGTGTGAAGATAATAGCCCCAATGGGAAGATATGCAAGGCAGGGGTGCTTTATGAGGCTTGGTCAGTGTAGTGTGAAGGAGTCCTGCATTGCACACAGAAACTGAAAGAGTAATCTTCAACTTATTCCGTTTTTTACTTCTGGTGGCTTTGGCTATCTCTCTCTTACTCCCGCTTCTATTCTTTGTCTAACTCTCTTTGTCTCTCATCACTTCATAAATAAGTACAGTCCTGTTGGCTTACAATGTGAGTGAAAAAGTGTGAAAAAAAAGACAGCAAATGGTTAATTCATCTGAATATCTTGTGCTCTTCTGGTAGATGAGTGAGTATTTAAAATGTATAGTGTCCAACTGATGTTAAAGTATCTATGGCATATTTATATGTGAATGTTTTGTGTATATTTGTATGTATACTCTCAAAAATGCCCAATATTACCAATATTACAAAATGTATTTAATAAAAAATTAACAAATTGCTAAATAAAACAATGAATGAATAAAACAATATACTTTATAGTATATATGATACGATGAAATGCACTTTAATGTAATGGTAATGTTTAGAACAATGGACAAAAATAAATAAGATATAAATCAAACTAAGAAGATTTTAATGAGATCAGTACAGTGTCATATGTTGTGCTGGTTTTTGTAATGCCAGATTTTTCCCAAAAGTAAATATTGCATTTGATTTTGGTCCGAGAACATTTGAGTTTTATTTTGGTGAGGAACTCGGTTGTTATGTCTTCATACCAAAGCAGGAAGTGTTGCTCTCCTTCCATCTCTTGTTGTTGGCAGAACTGATGCAGTCTGTTTTCTCTGGGTTGCCAAGTTCGTCCACCAGTCCCAACAGACACACTGCGGTCACTCAGTCAGTCTCAGTTTCAGGTCGCTCACAGCGCCTAGATAAGCTACCGCTTACCGTTACTGTAATATGATTGGTCCAGATTTCGAGAGTGCTGCTGTTAGAAGAGCTGAGGCTCACGCACAGCTGGCTGATGGGACTTTTCTCCTCTTGGCAACACAGAGTGTCATTGGAAGATTGGGCTTTAATTAACCTTGATGTGGTGTATGAGCCAAAGTAGCACATCTTTAATTTTCACCAAAAGGAAAACTACTTAAAAATTGGTTCTTCAACATGATCTCCTTGTCCTTGGCTTAGTTTTGCAAGTAAAACATCTGGTAATGACCAGGGGTCAATGTGACGCGAGAAGTTTGAATTTAAGTTGTTTTTCTCTTGGAATGCTCCAGAAGAGACAATATGTTTATGGTAAGGCAAAGCTATGGTTACACCTGGCATACAGAGGACACAACATCTGTGAAGTATTTACCTGTAAGTTTTTATTTCTGTACTGTACTCATTTAAAATGCCAATTATGTCCTGGTTCAATTAGACAAGAGGAATACCACACAAGAGTCAAAGAGCCATTTAACCACCAGGCTGAAAAGCAGTGTTTACCTTCTGACCACACCCTGCATCACCTATTAGCGTGGTATGTGCTCTGTTGAACTGGTAACCACACCCAACAGTGATGTCAAGGGGCGCAAAGATACGATTTTCAGGTTTTTAAGGTTTGTGTCCATTGTTTTCCTTTCCTTTCTACATCTCTCCTTCACTTTCACTCTCCCTCTCTATCGCCTCGCATCCCTCTCACCTCCCTTTTTGCCGCTCCCTCGGCCTTTGAAATACCACACTCACAATTTCTCGCGTAAACAAACCCCTCACTGGCTCTTTCTCTCGCTGTCCTTGACTCTACATCTCGTTATCCGTCTTCAAGGAGAGATGGGGGAGTGGCTGGAGGGAATCATGTTTCATCATCCAGACATATTTACTGAGATGGAGCCTGACATCTCCTTTTGCAGCTGCTTGTCTGTATATCTTTGTTGTTCATGACTCGATGCAATATCGAGGGGACGGCTTTGTTTTTGGTTGTACGTCGACAAAGTTCAAGGGACCAAGTCATTACATGCAACGAAGATAAGTCTCGGGCCATCCACTGTGGACAGGGAAAAAAATAAACCACTTATCTGTGGAACGTCTGCAGCGAGGCGCTTGGCTTCATAAGGAGAGAGGGGATTGGGAGCACTTTCTACCGAGTGGTAGTTGCATGCAGACAAGCAGCTGAGAGGGAGGAGGAAAGCACTCACAAAGCTGAGTAGTTTGTGTGGTTCGCCTTCAGAGGGTTCAGGTTTACAATGGAGAGGAGGAAATCAAAATAGAAACTTCAAATAGCAGAGCTGTGGCAGAAGCAGCAGCACTCACAACGTGATAAAACATCCCTGCGTGTCTATGTATGGAAAAAATCAAGTAATTTGTCATGATCCTCAGATTCCCCTTTCTGCATGAAACACAGGCATGGGCAAAGAGTAAGAAATGCATTATTGGGATGTATGTTTTTAAGGTTTTGGTGTTAGAACACTGAAGTGTATCTTTGGTTTGGTGTGCTTTTTCAGTGACTCACTAAATCCCATAAGCTGCTATAGTATCTCTAACGGCCAGACCGGGGTTTCTTTAATCACACAGTGACTGTTTCATCCTGCAAAGCGGTCTTCTTTGTCGTTTTGGGAAACAACAACAGAATCAATTAAGCAGCGAGCGGGACATGGTATGGAGAGGAGTAAATGATGGCAATGACAGGTCGTAAAAAGGAACCATAATTTGAATGAACAAGGGAGACATTAACTTATGGAAACGTAGCATTAAATCTGTATTTTACATTAAATGGAAGCGGTTTCACATTAGAGACTTGCATATTGGGTGTCGATTTAATAAACAGGCGCAGGTATGTGTGCAGAATAGTAACTCAAGGGCAGCTCTAATACACTGCAGAGAATTGAACGAATAAAAAGATGATAAGTTACTCATACTCAACTGGAGCTAGACTATATGAAACCGAAGACAGGATGAATGAAGACAGAATAGTGGGAATATAAAAGTGGAAAGGCCAAGATGGAAATCAATCGGGTGAAAAATAGATTTAAATTTAATTTAATGAGAATTGAACGTATAGCACCCCCCCTCCCTGACTGTGAGAAAAAGTGACGGACGTGTTTGTTGGGAGGGAGTGTTGGACACCTTCAAAGTGATAGGCCCAGTAGAGGACATTAATGAATTGACGTTACACGAGGATCAATGCTGAAGCTCTCAGGGTCGGAAAAAACAGCACTTAATGAAAAGGGATTACTCTCTTAAGATCAAGGTCTTCCACTTCCCTTCTTTTCCCTCTGCTCCTTTTTCTTCTTCTCTTTCGTATTCTGTTGTGTTTTCTTTCCTCACACCCCGATTATTTCTGAAGAAAACACTGATTTGATTTAGTCCACAATCTGACATGGTTTCCCCCAAGCCACCAGTTTAAATGCAAAGTTGGTGTGGAAATGTGGCCGTATGTCATTTGTTGAATTCGTAAATGTTCACATTGTGTCCATGCACATTGATCTGTGGGAATTTGAGTCTCTGCTTAAGGGAATACTCACTTCAAAATATGCCTCTTGAATATCAGACACGTTTTACTCTCTTAGGTATGAAGTCTGGCTCTAGAAGGTGTGTAGCTTAATCCTGTGAGGACGTCAGCATCTGTAGTCTACTGATCCACAGCAATGGATTCTAAATCCTGCAGCACAATCCACCCTGTTGCCATTGATCCAGACTGTATGTTCAACACTGTATTTGCCAATCAGTCACAGTTTCTCCACAGCATTGCTAAATACACTTACATGTCATACTGCTCATACATCTGACCAAACCAAAGACGTGTAGCTAACAACTACTTGGTCATTTGATTGGTTGTTTGTAACATAAGCATACTTAGCGTATGGATCAATGGGAAAGTGTATGATGGTGCAGGACTGGTTTAAGAAGATTGTGAATATTTTGGTACATTTGAGTCACCAACTGAATCCATTGTAAAGGCTGTAAATCTAAGCTAACTAGCATCCTCCTTCAATCTGATTGCATCTAATACAGTTGACGGGCAGCATACTGCTGACCTCATGAGTTATAAGAGTGGGGCCATGTGCATTCATATGTTGGTATGCATGTCACACTCATGCCTGTGTTGTGTGATATTTACTCCCTCGAGGTTGTCTTTCAGCTCTGATTTCCACCGAGTGAGTCCTCTTCATCTCTTGCGCATCCTGCTGGTCTCTTCAACTCATGAGCCACAATGGGTTGCTGAATGTTGAATGTGTGTGTGTGTGTGTGTGTGTGTGTGTGTGTGTGTGTGTGTGTGTGTGTGTGTGTGTGTGTGTGTGTGTGTGTGTGTGTGTGTGTGTGTGTGTGTGTGTGTGTGTGTGTGTGTGTGTGTGTGTGTGTGTGTGTGTGTGTGTGTGTGGGTGTGTGGGTGTGTGTGTGCCTTTACGTACATGGAGCACCAAACTCTCACCTGCTATGAATAATTGATCTGCTGAATCTAGGCCGCATGAGGTTTGAATGCAAGGAGGCAGCTGCTGCAGCAGGAGGGTACCTTACAGTTTGTTTTAAGGGAAACGTGTAAGGGGTACCAGGAGATGGAGACTGGTGAAGTGGAAAATGCCATCTTTCAGTGCAGGTATTGGTCTTTACTGACCTGATGGTTCCAAAGCAGAGCTGGACAGCTTCTAAATCATTAATCCACAAAAACTTTTAGTTGCATGTACTGGAGCCAGAATGTGTTGTGTGCTCCAAGGTTAGTGCATGTCTACACATGTCAACATAATGCAATTTTAATCAGCAGTTTCAAGTATAGTCTTTGACTTACAACAATGTCTGATATAAGAAGGACGTGTTGGTGCCTCCGAGGTTGTTGACGTTGGGAAAGCACGTCTCACAGTTCGCAAAACCCAATTTGCTCTCCTTATTTCCTGTTGATAACCAAACAGCAACACAATAACAATTCAGGAGCTAAAACAAATTGAATATTTGTCCGGCAAATGACGTGAAGTTATTCATGTTACAAAATGGACAGGTCCTCTGGTTCATTGAGTAACTACAGTCCCAATGCTGCAGACACGTCTCCCCGAGTCCACAGCTCCTCTTTAAAACAACCTCCCTCTGATATTCCTCTCCATCTCTGCTTACTGCTCTACTAAGGTATCTTAAGTTATTACAGCAAAACTTATTTTTGTAAAGGATATTTCTTTGTCATTTGCTGCTTTTCTCTTCATCTGTCTGCTCGCTGTCACAGTATCACCACAACTCAGCTGTCACTCTGATACAGAAACTCAATGATTGGCTGTGCTGCACTCTGTAATTGACATACGGTACATATGCATGATTGAACAAGACTCAGCGACTGGACAAGCCAGGCGGACTGGCAATCATCCAGCATGCTGCTAAAAGCTATAAACTCTGCTCCAAACTCTGCTCCAAACTCAGAGGCAGAGTGTGTGATTAGTGTCCTTTGTGGAAGTCTTTCAGGCCAATTCATACTTTACGTGTGAGGGTCGGCCTTGCTCCGTGGGATGTAAATGACGTCATCCGTCAATATCCGCGAGGGTCGGGTGCAGCATAAAGTTTTAGGGCACGTGGACTGTACACAGAGCGTATGCCCACTGCACATGCTCCAGTTCGGTTCAACACTCCAGTCCACTTGGTGGCGTATGCACCTCTGGCGTATGCACCTCTGGCGTATGCACCTCTGGCGTATGCACCTCTGGCGTATGCACCTCTGGCACATGCACCTCTAGTTGGTTTTCTGGTTTGAAGAAGATAACAAAATGGATGCTGGTTGTGCGAGTAGATCCGCCGTTACCCACATTGAAAGAATGCGCATGCGTGGAAACAGTGTGTGCGTTCCTGTCTGCGGAAAGAAGGAAAGTATGTTCTAGAGCAGGGGTCTCAAACTCATTTTCACTCCGGGCCACATCAGCATCGTGGTCGCCCACAAAGGGCCGGTTGTAAATGTCACTACTCGTAACATATTGTTAAATAAGTCTCTGCATTTGATTATTGTTTATTCAAGTGTTAAAATATTGTACATGCAGTTATATAAATGTAAAAATATATTGAAGCACATTTCTGTCATTATAACTTAAATCCTTTTAATTTAGGGATAAGAAACCCACATTACTCTATCAAAGATCAAACTATTGAAGAAAATATCAAAGACAAATATCAAACACAAGTTATGACAATAACTTTGTTCAACGCTTAAAATCCTTTCAAGGGCGCGTTTGCAAAACACATGAAGTATTTCATGTGTTTTAAAGCCACGTTTAAAGTAGTCTTCAATGTACTCACAATACATTTATTCGGGCCGGGAGTTTGAGACCCCTGTTCTAGAGACTATATGCTCAGTTTGAATGACATCTTTAGAAAGTCCTTTGTTCTCATGAATTGTTATTTGTCCGAAAGTTGCAATGTATACGCAATACAAAGACCTTTTGAACTTTCAAGATCATGAACAAAATAAACATTACCTTTAACCTGTGGAGAGCCAACATTGCTTTTTAAATTGCTGTTAACCAAACATCCAAGCTGGTTGGCTCATACTCACGAATCTGTCATGATGGAGGGTTTTGTTGCCACAGTGACTGTGCTGGCAATGTTGCTTGACTTCTACTAGTGTTGCTCAAAGCAAAGTGCTCATAGGCAAAAAGGACAAAAATGTGATTCATGAAGAATCTTGTCACACATATGTAATAGCCCAGTCATTATTTCTGCCAGGAGGGGGGGTAGCCAATTTCTAGTTCAGAAATATATCTAACAAGCCACACTATGTGATAATGAGACAGATTTACCATGCATTTTAGTGCCACTAGCTTGTGAAATGACACTGACACCAAAGACTCATCTTGTATGTCGTGGAAGGACCGTAAAGATTTCTCTACATCTGTAGAGCTTCTACATTATTTCAAACACCTTCCCCCATGAGGGATACATATGAGCCACTCCACCGACGGGAATCACATTATAAATGTGCTCTATCACCTGCTGAACTACATATGGATACACTTTCGATGATTTATAGGTTTGGTAGAACCATTAGTTAAGTTTGGCCAGTGCATTGCAATACCGCCACAGGGAGTGCAATATATTTGAATCATTTGGCTTCGTGCCGTCGTGATGAATGAATGTAGTTGGTGGCTAATAGTGCTGCCCCAAACAGCGGGGATTTGGCTTGTGTTCCTGTGTTTCTATGTGCATGGGTACTCTATGTGTGCGCTTCTATGTGCGTTTTCTCCATGTGTGTGCACGCACGCCGCATGGCATCTATCAACGCTCAACAGAATGCTGTGGCGAGTAATAGACCAGCGGGTGCAGATGCAACTATACATCAGCAAATGGCATTAGCACCCACTAGACATCCATTAAGTCTATAGAAGTACAATGTAGGTATTTAACATCTGTGAATAGCTCAGATATGCTTTTCTTCCTGGCCTCTCTCAGCATCTTCCAGTTCCATCTTTGAAATAAATGACCTCATTAAACGGCTTTCTACACAAGCTTTGTATTCCTTCTCTATCTGCAGTTTGTTAATCACATATTTTTACCTTTACTTCTCTTACTTTGTCCATTCCACATTGTGAATCCAAAGAGATTAATGGACAGAGACACCTTATTGACTACTGCTGCTTACAATACCAACCATAAAACAGGCCTGGATTCACCATACCCTTAATATTTAGTGAATTCATTGTATATACTAATTACACTATCAGCTCTGTGCGACCTCATTTATTTGTAGTGTGCTAGCATGAGATAAGACACGAGGCCGGTATTGATGCTGATCCATACAGACAGAAACACACACACACACATGCACTTGTAAGCAGTCTCTCACTTTGCTGATGCCTCTGCACCAGAAGAATAGCACGACAACGTGCTATATTTCTGAAATATTTCCCGTCTGCTGCATTTCTCAGAGATCTCAGCATTGTCACTGTTCTCTCCCATTTCCCCTTCATTCACTAGAAGAACAGGCAGGCAACCTTATGAGGCAATATTGCCTGCAGTGGTGCCGGGGAATGGCAAAATGAGACAAAATCTATAACGTTCTGCAGTAGGGTGTGAAAAAAAGGCACATATTCCCAGGCGGAAGTGTTGCTGGTCACAGCTGTTGGCAGGCTTGTTCATCTGTGAGTTTGCTGTTCAGTCAGAAAATAAGTGGTTTCAGCAAGTCAACAGAGATTTCTTTAAATGTTCGAGAAAACAAGCTTGAACTTTGTGCCATTACTGCTGTTTCTTGATCCTTTCAGGATAAAAATTTGCATTTGTGCTTTTGTTCCAACAATGTAAGTTAAAATAAATATGCAATCATTGACCTATATTTAAAATGTCAGACGCTGATTCAGAGCATTGTTCAGATTGCTGAAAGCGTGTATAAACTGATGCAAATAGAAAATGATTTTATGTCAAACTTATCATTTTTAGATGTTGCTCCTGATTGTAGCATTTGGTAAGGATGATATTGTCTGATTTTGTCCAAGTCGATTGAAAAATGAGATGAGTTTATGATATACATCGTAGGGTTGTGAAACAAATACATGAGCAGAGGATGTGCTCTGAACAGATAGGGGAAGAATTCATGCAGTTGTCTTTACCAAATCATCCAATATTGAAGCCTGGCACCTTGCGTGACTTGACAGTAGATGGAAAAAAAATGACAAGCTAAAGTAAGGGGCCGTTTCAAAAGTGCATTTTTGTCAATGCCTTTCTCTTTTTTCCACAGACATTTAGAACTAAAGAACACCTCAACACACATCAATGACTCCTCTCATTATATACACAACCTCCAATTTTTCAAGAAAAGTCATGCAATATGACCAGTGTTGAAAACTCTTGTTCTATTTCCACCCAGACCAATAACAGTCACACAGCTCAGTTCAGACTCGTGCAGATATTTTGACACAAAGAGAAATAGATAGCAGGATTGTTTTACACCCCTATGCCATCGTATAAGTATCGCATAATATGAATATTATGTTTCACAGAGTCATTGCAACACTGCACACATTTTGTCAGCCGGGAGTTTGAGACAGAAGGATGAGCCCATTCAATCAATAATCAAATATATTGCTTCACTATTAATAACCACTGGGTGCCCGAACATGATTGTAAACACCTTTTGAGTGCGGAGCGAGTCGAGACATTATTTAGAAACAGCCAATAGCAGGAGTGAATACACCAGGGTGCTTATCAGGGTCTTTGGAGAGACACAGGAAATTGAGTTTGTCCAGTCTAATTATGGGCAGAGTCACGCAGCTCTACAGACGTACCATCCCTCCCCCCCCCCCCCATTAGCAGAGATGTGTTATTCATGAGGGCACATCTAGTGTGAACTCTGCCTCGCTGGTATTCTACACAGTCACTTCTCAGTCTGTCAGGGGACCCGAGCCATTGTGTGTCATTCATTTACTTATCTATTTCCGTTTCTGCACCCCCAAAGAAAAAGCAGAACTTGGTGATGATGGGGTCATGGGGTCAAACGTGCACGCGAAGAGCTATCAATAGCATCTGTCACATAGACTGGATATAAAAAAGAGGACGTAGTCACGGTGCTGTCACCCATTGATTTGTGGACTACAGTTTTGAAGCCTCGAGTTAGGCATTTTGGCTGTCGACAGCTTGTTTTTTTTTGGCCGCTGTCATCTTGGGTTTTGGCAACCAGGAGTGACACGAAAGGGTGGAGCTAAATCGAACCTAATTCTGAATACACGTAACTTTTTAACTAAAAACACACTGTGAAAGGGTTAAAGTTCTAAAACGAAAACACGGACAACACCCAGACCGCACAAACGCCGTGGTAGCGGCCTGTCAATCACAAGGCAGCCCGCCCTAAAACATACTCTGCTTTACTGTCTACTTCACCGTAAATGGGACCATAACCATGATTTACTCAATGAACATCAGGATTTCTTGAAGAAGACTTGAAACTAGGGATTGAGACCACAAACTCAACAATGTTTACTTTCTCATATGCCTCTCTCTATCTATACAATCAGACTTCTTCTTGTCACCAGAGGAGTCACCCCCTGCTGGCCATTTGAAAGAATGCATGTTTAAGGCACATCCGCGTTGGCGTCGCAGTAACCAGTGTTGGAGGAGAAGGGGGATGCGGGGTTGTGGGCAGTGGAAGGAAAGCTGCATGGGGAGAGGCGCCGGAAGTGAAAGACTTGTGACACGAGTGTAAATACAGCTGATGGGATAGCTGCTCCTTTCCTTTCCAAAAGCACATTATCATTGTCACATTCGCTTTCAGAGCTTCTCCTTTATTCTGCCAAATTCCAGTAGGCACTATTGGCAGATATATGCTCTGTTGTGTCCAAAACTATTTATATAATACAATCTGAGCTGAATAGCTCATTGTGTGAGCGCACAATACATTTATGACGTACATTCATTTCTTACCTTTTCATTTAAGGACAGCATTCCCACACAATACTTGTTGTTTTGCTTCTGTGCTGAAAACCAGTCTCCGTATTCAAAGCCCTCTAAACAAGTGCCATTATTGTGTCATTATGTTCGTCACACTGACGTGATCTGCTTTATTCATTCCCAAACATGACGCATGTGTGACTGTAAATGCTTGAACATGTGTGTCTTGGTGTGTCCACAGAGAGCTTCTACATGTATACGTGCACTGATGCACATTTGTGTGAATGCTTGTGTGAATTTACGTTAACATCTAGATTTAAAGTAGTGTTTGGAGGTGCAAATGGGGTGCTGAGATCAGTGAGCTGGCAGGTGTTAAAGTCTCCATGGAGAGAGAGAGCATGTTACGCCAGCTTTAAAAAAAGAGCACACATGACCTGTGTGTGGCTGAACACAAGAAACATCCCCCCATCATTCAATATGCATGCAGAAGAGAGTGTATGAGATACTTTCAGCATCTAAAGAGCATCCACATCATAAATGAATGTCTTCTAAAGCCTCATCGTAAATCATTTTGTTCTTGAGGGAAGGAATAGAGGTAGATATAACACCTTTTAACTGCCATAATGGTTTTCTCTGCAAATTAGCGAAGCAGTAAAAACATCCATTTCAGAGGAACAGATTAAGCAGGGTAAAGAATCTATTACTTTGTCCTGACAAGCTGAGGAGAGTGAGAGAGGAGAGGAGGCACATCCTTGTGTCCGACCTGATTAGCAGATCACTGATTCAAATTGTCTCACTATCTAGGCAGCATTTGCATTCTCATCCCCTCGCTTTCCCCGTGTGTCGCACTTATTCCTGTCCGACTCTCAGCTGCTCACATCATTTTCCTGTCAGAGGTCTGCTGCCTAATTCTATTGACACGCATGGAGTAAACTGTTGATGGAAATAGTTTAAGACCCCAGAAGATATTTACTGAAAGTGAGAAGATCAGTTCAATGAATGATGGAGTCGCTTCCTCGAATTCCTGCTTAGGCAGGTGATTAAAACAAGTATGATTTGATCTCGGAACAAATGTCAAAGCAAAAGACAGATTAGGTTTGTTGTATTTTGTGTGTTCTTTATGTAAATGATTCTTCTGTGTGGGTCCACATTCTAATAATATGTGAAATACAGTAACAAATGCCTGCATCTCAAGTACCTGGTGGCTGCTGCTTAATGCAAATGTTCCTCAAACAGCAGGAGGAAAATTGACTGTCTGGTCTTGCTTATTTGTCTGATACATAAAGCAAAACCTTTATTTCCCAAGAGTAATGCAAAACACTTTCACCTATTTATTCAGTCAGCGAGTGCCACGCTTGATACATCTTTATGGAACTTTATGGATCTTTATGGAAAGAAAAAGTGAAACATCGGTGTGACAAATCTGGAAACAGCCAGTAACAAAGTTAAGGATCCGTGTACTGATGCAGGGCATGACGTTAAAATTAAAAGTCGAAATAAAGGTTTGTCGTAGTGCTGTCATGGGGTGTCTTGAACTCCAGCTCAAAATATCCCCACAGTACACATGACCACGTGCTCAGATTCAACCTTTTGCCCGTATTCAGCCGTGAAGAATCACTCCATTTTGTGGGCACATTTCTGGTTTAGGAGGCTGCTTGCATTTCCATTGTTGCCCAGTGGCAGGGCTTAACAAATTGGATTAGATCCGTGCCCGAGAGAGCACACTCCTGTTCAGGTGACACGCAGCTCCATGCTCCAGCTCTACAACTAGACACAGAGAATTACTGTTAAAGGTCAGTGGAGTCAGACGCGGAATGTCACAGCTTAGCCACAGTTTGGCGAGAAAATACATTGGATAAATACGCCTGTCTCTTGGCGGAGAGTTATTCTGCGGCTCCTGAATTTCTAGCATAAAAGACCCAGAATTACAGGGAGAGTTAAAAGGCAACAGAGGCATATCGATTGGAAGCAGTGAATCAGGCTGCTGCTATGCTGTGATGAATAAATTGAATGGAAGACAGCCAGAGTTTGTCAGATGGAACTTTCATGATGTGCTGTGAGCTGTGCTCATTTTAGATGAGACTGTGGATAAGCCACATCTCCAGTCTCAGGGATCTGGGGAATCATGTCACCGATCAGAAAGCGCCTCGGAGCAGCTTACTACAAGTTGAAATAAGCATTCCACGCCCCATTTAACAGCACAAAAAGAGTGAGCACAGCCTCCGCTCACTGAAAGTAGTGCCGATGGAATGGGGGAAGGGATTGGACTCTTAATAGCACATCTCCCTGGTGGCGGAATATTGAAACGGGTAATTCTGAAATAGCTGGACTGGCGTCAAATCAGACAAGAGTGTTGCGACTGGGATCCAATCGGCTTCACGGAGATATCTTGTGATTCACTGGAGCAGGAGTTATTCTTTGCTTTCTTCAATAGACTCCTCATGGTGTGGGCCAAAACACACTCATTGTATTCAGCAAGTAAACTATGACAGAGAGGGTTCATGTGTAGCACTGTGGCACAAGTTGAGCCAATCAGAGAGAGAGAGACAATATCACTGTGTAAATACTAAATACTAAATAAACTTATGCGGAGCAACACAAAATCAGGATTTAAATGTATTTGCAAAATTGTGACTCAATCCCCTTTTGAATTCTCCTCAGTGTTTACCGATGTGTGACCTGTGTTGTATGACTTCAATGCATACAATACATTTTAATGTTCAGCCACACTGCAGTAGCAGCGTGGGATGGTACTGCCAGTCTGTCAGTCGTTTGGTCTGTCCACCACTTTGGTCCTGACTGAGATATATTCAACAAGATTGATTGTCATGAAATTTTGTTCATTCATTTTTTTTTGGTTGCATCATTTTGACAGATTTGCTGCAAGCATCAAAAAGTCTCTGAAAGGATAAATTATTTAATGATCCGCTGACTTTTCGTTTAGCCCTACGAGCAGGCTTTCCTTTTTTTACATTCATCTATAAACCCGATGGCATTCCCATCAACCTCAGCTGTACTGTGTGTTTAGGGCATGCTAAGATAAGATGGTTAAGACAGTAAACATGATATCTGCTAAACATCAGCATGTTAGGATTGCCACTGTGAGCATGTTAGCATGCTGATGATAGCTTTTGGGGCAAGTACAGCCTCACAGAGCACCTAGAGGCTGTCAACTCTTTGTGTTATTAATATGTATGTATATGCATCTTCAAGTTTTGATCTAGACAAGGAGGCATTAACTATCTCTTTTGTGTGTGCACTCTCTGCAGGCTGTGGGCTGGAGTTCCTGCTGGTTCTCTGTGGGCTCGAGTTTTCCTGGTCCTGCCCCCGTCACTGTATCTGCTACACTGCACCCAGCACCGTCTCCTGCCAAGCCCATAACTTCCTGTCGGTCCCCGAAGGCATCCCTCCCGACAGTGAGCGCATCTTCTTACAGAACAATAAGATCCATCGCTTACTCCGGGGACACTTCAGCTCCAATACGGTCACTCTCTGGATCTACTCCAATAACATCACTTACATTGAGCCGTCCACCTTCCACGGCTTCACGCTGCTCGAGGAGTTGGACCTCGGAGACAACCGCCACCTGCGCTCCTTGGCGGAAGACACCTTCCACGGGCTGAATCGGCTCAATGCGCTTCACCTGTACCGTTGTGGGCTCAGTTCACTCTCTAATAACATCTTCCAAGGCCTCAGAAACCTGCAGTATCTCTACTTGCAGGTACACTGGACTGTTTCTACCACCAACACTCTATTAGGGCTGTCACTCTTCCACAAGAGCACATTTGAACACAACCTACGTGGACAAATTCTAAACTATGTTGTAAAATGAATGTGTTGTTGATTCACACTGCCTCCCCTGCCTTACTTGAGTGACAAGCTGGCAATTGCATTTTACATCAGCATCAGCAAACAAACCGCACTTCTATCCACAATTTTTCCATCTGTGGTGTCAAATCCAAATTTCTTCTGTGTATTACTTCGCAGATGGTTTGGTGTCATGATTATCTATTCAGCTGTTATTCTCCATGTTTGTGAAAATAACCACAATATTGATCTATTGATCAACATCCACTGAAGGCATGCAATAGGTCAGATGGAAGCTTCCCTGGAGTACAAGGCAGAGCCTGTAGTGCTTATTCACTGAGAATTTTGAATTTGAACAGATGATCACAAATTGATACTATTTGCATAGTATGCTGATTCATAAAACACATTCATAGCATGTAGACACAAGTTATTGTGACAGTAATTCAGCACAATTATGTTGGAATGAAAACGTTGTACAATGTGTAGTCTAATGATTGTACACTCTCTGTATCTCCTCAGGAAAATCATCTGAAGTTCCTGCAGGACGACACATTTATGGACCTCCACAACCTGAGCCACCTGTTCCTGCATGGCAATCGTCTGTGGAGCCTAAACCAGAACACCTTCAGAGGCCTTCGAGCCTTGGACCGACTGCTTCTGCACCAAAACCAGATCGAGTGGGTTGACCGCCTGGCCTTCCACGACCTGAAACGTCTCGACACCCTCTACCTGTTCAACAACACCCTGATCCAGCTCTCCGGAGAGTGCCTGGACACACTGCCCGCATTGGAATACCTGCGCCTCAACGACAACCCCTGGTCATGTGACTGCAAGGCCCTGTCGCTGTGGGAATGGTTGAAGCGTTTTCGAGGCTCCACGTCTTCAGTGGGTTGCCATGCGCCGGTTGATATGATTGGGAAAGACCTGAAGGAGCTGCTTAAGGAGGACTTCCCCAACTGTTCACCCACCGTATCTAATTCTGAGTCCAGAGCCCAGACAAACAATTTATCTGGCACGGTGAATCCGTCCATTAATCATGGTGTGGTGGTGGGTTCTGGAGGGCAGACCCACATTGTGCACCCCTCAAGGCCTGGCCGCTCTCGGAACTGCACAAAGCCTCGGAACAGGGGCAAAGGGAAGGGTGACAATGAGGTTCACCAGTCAAAGGAGGTCATGGCAGACAAGGAGGATTCCTCCCCGGATTTCACAGACGGGGGCAAACATGACCACACATCCCCAGACGGCACCGTCACACGGAGGAAGCAGAAGTGTACTGCCCGGACCACTGTTCGCCCCCCTAGTGGGGTTCAGCAAGCCAACAACAGGGCAACCTTAGCCCAGTCATTACTACACGTCTGTGCCCTCTTTGCGGCCTTGATAACGACAAATATTGACTTCATTCTCCGTTGACCCTCAGAGGGTTTGGAAAATGAAAAAGAAAAAAGAAAAACAGCCCTCAGACCCTCTCCTGCTCCTGCACTACAAGGCCTGTGTGTCTTTTATGTATGTGTGTGTGAGTGTGATTATACGTGTAAATGTAGTGTAGGGAGCTTTACTGTTCAGACTGAAACAGCCATCAAAAGCATCAAACATCTACAACAGAAAGACTCACAGTACAAAAATCGAAGGGACTGAGAGACAGAGAATGACAAAAGATGAATGCACACCAAGCTTGCACTGCCACTTGTGCCAGTATGATTTCATCTGCATATGTCTTGGTACCTGATGTATTTTTTAACATCTGTTTTTCCCTCAACTGGAGCTCAGACAATAGAGAAAAGAAGGAAGAGATGACGGAGCAAATGAGGTAAACTTGTTTGCTCTGAGACAGATAAGCTAGGTGTTCAAGTGCTCCATCCAGCTTCAACTTTCAGTTCACAGTTTGTAAATTGTTATCAAGTACTTATGATAAGTCAATGACCCTGTCGGGCCTCCGGCGCCAGTCCGTTCTGCTCTCATCCTTTCTGCCAAATGTATTTTATCCAGACAATTGGGTGTAAGTGTTTCTCATAAGCAAAGAGGTAAAGTGTAAGCATGGCAATAAATAGTCGCTCAGTGTCGGACAATGGAATGTGCCATTAACACAGCAAACTGGAAATCTATAGCCACAGATGTTTTAAGGCTATACATAGAGCAACCATTAGCTCATACGCTACATGGAGCCATAACAAATTGTAACAACTACTCTCTGCACAATGCTGGCCTTTTATAGGTAGTGTACCAACCTTTCTAACAGCATTTCTCATTGGTATTACATTTCTACACACAGCTCTGCATCCATTTTCATTCAAACAACTTCTCTCCCTCTGTGCAATGGAATATTAAGCTGTCAATTGTTTCAAGAGGACTTGCCGCGCGCTATTTTCATTTGCTTGGAAAACAATGTGTGTGCCTCTGGGAGATAAAGCTGTGAATATTGACGAAGTCTGTCTATATCTTGTGTCAGATGTTGTTCATTTGATTTTTCCAAGACACAAAGTGGACCTAGAGACGGATCCCTGCTGCAGGGCCGACAGGAGCTTTAGAGGTGGAGGGTCAAAGGGGTGGTTTCTCAGTTTCCCGGTGAGGTTGTGCTGAACTGAACTGATCCCTCCTCATTGAGAACGTGAGGAATCAGTCAACGTCAAAGGAACACAAGACTCGAGGAAAAAAATGTGCACGTAACATCAATGACTCAATGGAACATAAAAAGGAGAATGAAGGGAGCATGGTAACAGGAGGATCGTGCAGAGAAAGTGATGCCACTTAATTAACTGGTGTGATTGTCCATGGATGTGGGGATCCAAGACAATTGCCTCTGAAGCATCAAGAGTTTGCGGTACAATGCAGATCAACGGATGGACAATTGCGGGACGTCTTGCTGTACTTCTGGAGCTTTTGTGCCTCCCTTAAATCTACCGATAAGATGGTGTTTGTATCAATGTGAACTATACCAGTACGAATGGAGACAAGAGGACTTCTTGCAGTGCTGATATTAATCATTTACTGTATTATTATGAGAAAAAACAATATCAGTGACGTTGATGATGATAACAGGGTTTTCTGCTCCTCCTGTTAAGAGGAGTCTTTCGATTTTAGATTTTCTGGTGATTCGTTTATTTACGTATTTTCCATGTTATATTTTTAGAGCCTTTTATTTGTTAATGCACAATTCCTCACCTCCCTATTTCGTGTTCTACTGTATGCCTATTCAACTTCTTTCTTTGCCATAATTCAATTGTTCAGTAAGTTATCATCAGAAAACAACAGCACAAAAATGTTTATAAAGATATTAAAATCTATATCTTCTTATGTCTACCGTTGCAGTCTGAGTCTGTTTATTGCTGTATTTCAGGTTTTGTAGGCTTATTAAGAGAAAGTAAAAGCCACGCTCGATCCCCTCTTCTTGCCTTTCTTTCCCTTTAATTCATTTATACCAGAAATTGATAATGCCAACAAATGTAGTTGTTTTTTTTCGCACTGTTTCCCCCCTCTATCTTTGCTCTGGTTTGCATTTTGTCTCCCCTGATCAGACCTGCTGGCTAAACTAAAGCTGCTTCTTACAAACAGATCCACTATTTCTGTACACATAGCATTTATGTACAATCAACAATGTAAAAATACAAGCGAAATGTTGGCTACAAATGGGGGAAAAAAAGCCCATTTTATCAACAACATACCGAAGTTCCTGAACAACAGGGGAAAAAAGAATTCCAAGTCGACATGCCGACTGTGGTGTGATCTATTGCAGCTCAATAAATCATTTAAAACCACTGAAGATATTAATGAAAGTGTCACACTGAATCCGTAGATATTCCAGGCAATTATTATTATTAATGGCCCTTTAGAACATTAATTCTATTTCCTCTTCTTTAAATTCCCCTCACCGAGATAGAAATTGATCCACGAGTAAGTGTTCCATTTTTTTTCATAATTGTGTTAAATGATGAATGAGCACAGAAGCAGAGGTTGTATGCGTGGATGAGAGTGCGGTGTAGTTATATTCAAAGTGGCATGTTAGATGCCCATCTCGGTTTTAACCCCCTCCAAGGTCATTTGAAACACCCACCTCAACTCTTCTTACTCTGCATCGGCCAATGGTTTTTAATTTTCCTTCACATAACTTAATAAAATCATTATTTTTGGTTGCAAGATTAAAGATTTTATTCCTGGAGAAGCCCTGAAACTGTGAACATTTAACAACTACATGAATAAAGTTACATTCCATTTCATATTTTTTTAGTTTTGGCCAGAACCCAAAGCAAATCTTGGCAATTGTCCAGTTTTGATGGTGATGATGATATACACAGTTAAAGGATTTTTTTCCCCACCATGACAAAAAATATATAGTTTTGTTTTAATGCCAAAAACGCCTCAAATATATATATCAATAATGATCAAGCCCAAAGTCAGCTTGGTTGATGTTCATTTTTCCATGTTTGAGTGAGCTGAGTGAGATGTTAAATGATGAACAGAAAAAAGATGAGGCATCCATTTGTAACTATTTGCAGGATCTGATGGGGTGTGGATTTTCTAATAAGCTTGTTCACATGCACACAAACATCCATCACTGTAATTTTGGCGAGAAAAATAAAACATGCACATTGTAAAGTGAAGTGCATAAAACTTCATCAATCTGAGAATAAACATGCTTATTTGCTGTGTTAAATGGAACGTTTTCCATTTTAATATGGCTAATTGCACTGACTGCTGGTTAAATTAAAGGCGAGACTAACATTGCTGTAAATAGTTTCAAAGACATTAATTTTCATAAATGATGTAATGACTCTTTTCAGGGACATTTGAACTTCCTCGTAAGCTCCGAGGTAAACTTGCTGAATTGAAACGTATTCTTCACCTCCAGATAAGTACGAATGATGATTTATCTCAACTCAATGTCATTTTACAAGCTTTTCATGAGTTTTTCTTGTAGGACACGTGACTACACCTGAGCTCATCACTCAGCATCCAGTCGCTCATGTCCAGTGTCCTTGTCGTGTTCCCTCCAGCTACACATAATGTCTTACACCACTCCAGCTTTCCTCTTGGGGGGGTTCAACATTTTGGGAAATACTCTTCTTCAGTCTCTTGGAGAGAGTTAGATGAGCAGATTGATGTCACTCTCCCATCTGTCTGTAATGAAACTACAACCAGCAGATGGCTAGCTTAGCTTACTGTAAACTTACTGTGAACAATATATACTATATAGTACTAGTATAGTACTAAGCGTGACCACAGGCTGAGAGTTAAACCCCAGAACTCCACCCTAGGAAGAGACCAACGTTTTTTGACCAGGAGCCCGTTCAGTGCACTACCCCCATATATGACAACCTGTTAGCATGTGACTGGCGTTCCGTTCACTGATAAAGATTATGAGATGTGTTCGAAAGCAATAACAAAGCTAGAAAGGGGACCTTGAGTTGAAATATGTCATTCAACTGTTGGTAAATACAACCATTTTCATATGCAAGTATAACCTTTTGAAAACGTGACAATAATGACAATTTGACCTTTCATTGGCTGTCATTGTTCATGATTGTTAACTCTGCAAATGCTAGAGACTCATTAGTTACAAAATATCAACGTATAATATAATATAAGCTCAGCAAGCTTTTCCCGAGCAAATGACATAACACCTGTTTTTATTAAAACGCTAATTACACCAATTGATGGACTAATGAAGAAGCAGTGAATGCGGATGAAAACCTGGAAATAAATGGCACGATTGCGATCATTTCCAGCTCAGAGTTATCTTGTAGGTGGAGAGTTTTACACAGAATTGTTTGGTTTTCCTCACCGTTGGGGTAAATTAGTATCTGACTCACAGACTCTCAGCTGACTTGACCCAGTTATTTGGTAAGCACATCAAAGGCTGGGATGTAATTGTGATTGTCTCATTGCAAAAGGAGGAGTGATCAGCATACAGTGAGGAGCCAGTTCAGCTGGCAGGTCCTCTGTGCAAAAACAGGCAGGACACCGACTGCATCGTTAGAAGCTGGAGCCCAAATGCTGCTGCATAATTGAAAGGTGGGATGAGGAGAAGTATCAAAATGTTGAAGGTGGTATCATTCAAGGAGCAAAATACAACATACAGAGCAGCAAACAATGCAAAGATATAGTGGAGTAATGTCTACCAGAGGGAAATCGCTCTCCCTCTTCGCCCATACGGTGGTTACAACTGATGAAACCGTCCCGACCGATGGCATCTGCACAGAAGCGTATAACACCCATCTCCAGTTCCCCTTCAGGTAAGCACTTTTAGCTCTGTCAGCACTTTTACCATTGTTTGCGCCGTTAGCAAGCACGATTTTCTGCGAGCCGTTGGGGCGCAACTGAAATGCTCCAAATCTTGAATCATGCCTCTTTAGGAAAATGAGAGAAGCAGAGGGGGGGGGGGTAGAGGGAGGCTAAAAAAAAGCACAGAAGCAGTGAAAAATGAAATAGATGTTTGATGAGTCATAATTCTCCAGGAGTCTTTGTATAAATATACCATGTATGCATATACAAAAATAAGCATCACAAAGCCCTTATTACAATTCCCCACAATGCACTACGGGCCTCCCAATATAGCATCAGCATGTGTGATTTCACATCACGTATTCATGCGGGAGAGAGGCAGCTTGTTGATTCATCCTTAGGCGTTATTGTATTGTCGGAGGCAGCAATGCTCTCTGACAGATATACCCCTCCAAAAAAAAATGCCGCCTTCGACTATCTGTGCCCATTTCTTGGCTTTTAACTGACTCACTGTCACTGCTGTGTGGCTTTAATTAAAACCAAGCAATTAGAAAATTGAAAAGGAGACGAAGGAAGTGGGAGAGCTGGGAAGAGAGACGGCGCACTGGGGGATATGATAATTAAGAGCAGGCACACCACAAAATGCCTCCACATCTAGTGTGACTCTCCATTCTCTCTCCTTCTTTGAGTCCCACTCTCCCAACTCAATCACAATGCTAATATCACCTCTTTCTCCATAAAGCCCTTTCTTATTCCAGCTCTTTTATTTTGTCTGTTTATTTCGCTTAAAATCCCCCCCCAGAGCGGTGGCGTGCTCCAGTTCTCCAAACCAGCCAGCCTGCATAATAAACTGAGAGGACTTGAGCAGCCCGAGGCCACATCACGACCCGCATGGATTAGAGGCTCGCTAATCCTCTTGTGTTTGACCTCAAGTCAGACGGAATATGCAGAAAAAGTACTCAAAGTCAGCATGGCATGTTTCTCCATAACAATAGATCTAGGTTACTTTTAGTTTTTTGGTAAAGGTGGAGGAGGGAGGGGCTGGTTAGTGCAGTGTTACTTTTCATGAATCATGTTTCCCTGTTGCTGATGGAGAATGCTGAGTGCTCTGTAGTGCCCGTGGCTTGAGCTGATTCATTAGGAAACTTGTGACTTGAGCTTTCTATAAATCAAAACTCCTTTATTCAAATTTGGGACATTTTATGCCATAAAACAAAGGAGACCCCCAGGGAAGGAAACAGACCATTAAAGCAGGTGGTTAGCAAGGTAAAATTGTTGCCAGATCAACAGTTGATTGGGAAAAATGAACCCTAACCCTGGTCTGCTGGGAGTTGTTCAGAGGTGAAGAAATCAGATGTTTAGAGTGGGTTTCTCTCCTTAATAAAGGCAAGAGAGCCAACAGTGATTGGTGAATAAAGCATGGGATACTGGAGAAGTGGTTTGCGATGCGACTTGCACTGAAGCTTACCTCTGACACTGCAAGTTGTTTTCCCGACAGTTTTTTATGTTTTACAAGTACATTGAAAACCTATTTGCCGGTTATTCAAGTATCAATGTGGTAACACTGATCATGTACAACACAGATACTTTATGGCAATAACACTTCACAATAAGTTACACAAAATTCAGAGCATATCGTCAGGAAAGAGTGCCTGACCTGATGATTGACAAATTATTAATTGTAGGAATAATAGCAGTCCGTGAATAACGCGAATATATCAAGGACTTTACAGTAGATAATGAATCGTTATGTAATGATTCGTTCATGAATCACATGTTAGGCTTCAGAGACCAGAAATCTCCACTTCAGTAGCACAACACATCGATATTATGAAGGTTTTTACAGAGTGGTTTCATCATTCATAGCCTGATTCATATAATATTGTGTTCTTAAAATATAGAGATATAGAGATACCCATAATTCCTTCGACTCTATTATGTCATATACATATATATAACATATAACAATCATTTTGAACCTGGCTTATCCAATGTTTAGATTTATGTTCTGGAAATCTATAGGCTAATCAGAACATATTTGGTAAGATAAGGCCTCAATATACATTTTCAGAAAACTTTCTGGACTTTTCCCGAATATAATCAACCAGGCGATTTGTTTACTATGTATTTTGCATCGATTTATTTCAGACACATTGCATTGTTAGATAAGAGTTTCCATCTCCTAACAATTGAAGTCTGCCTAGCAACAGCATTGGTCTGAGCGACATCTTTGCCATCGTGGCCAGTTGGACATGCAGGTCACATGATGTGACTGACTTTCTCCTATACACAATCATTTCATGTATAATAATGGATGCATTATTCTATGTATTATTTATTGTGTTAAAATCATTTGAATATTTATTTGAATAGGCTAAAACAGAGAAGAGTTATAAAGTCAACATAACGTACTCCAGTAACATTTGTGACACAGTAGTTTGTTGACATTAGCATCTGATCATACCTGACCGGAAAGAGCCAGCGAGGCTCCTGGGGATAGCTTTGTTTGTTTTATGTCATGAGATTATTGGTTGAAATCGGTTGCTATTAGCATATGTTTTATTTTCGAGGAAGATAGTATGATTGGATTTTGACATAAAATATTAATTTCTTTTTTGTATTTCTTTTTTTCATGAATTGTTAAATAGGTGAAACATTATTATTTTTTGAGACTAAATGTATATTTTGATGTAAACAAACCACATACGCACTTCTTGAGCAGTATTTCAACAAGTTCTCCTCACTAACCGATATGTTCTTTGTTGTCTTCCAAAACGACACATTCAAATGTTTTCAGACGATCAGTATGAGTGAGTCGCCCCTCACACCTGGTGCATGAGACTGTTAAAGAAGGATTCATATGGTTAATGTTCAGATAAGGCACCAAAAAAACTACTTAGTGAAGCTTTGGAAACAAAGGTGGTCATAAAAAAATAATGTTGACTGTAAACTGGGTGTGAGGAAATCATCGGGGATGCATCGCAAACTTTTTTCTGTATTACTCTAATGACTTCATTTTGCTCAAGGGGGGAAACAACTATATTTAGTGTATTGTCAATAAAGCGATTTGCTGAGAAAACAGAATAAGCTGAATAAGCTTACGACGCAACTAATGTCAAAAGTTGAGTAAGCATGCAGTTTAAACAAAATGTTATATCAAAGTGGAATATTCCTTTGAGATGCTTGTCAGTTCATTTTCTGGAAATGTGCCAGACTTGTGCAGGAAGGGAGATGGCAGGCTGCATGAATACCAGAATATCCAAAGGACTTTTTGGTTTACAAAATACGCCCATCTCTCCAAAAACAATAAAGAATGTGGAAAAACCAAATACTTGTCTGTGATCCACTGCAGTGGCTTCAACAATTCATTTGCTGCTCCCTGACAGTACCTCAATACTACGAGGCTGTTGTATCACACAGTTAGCGGGCAGAGGGAAGGAAAATGATAGTAAAGGCAGGAAAGATGTCACTTTGTTCACACTACCGCTGCCTCTCACGTTAGGGGGCAGCTCTGCATTGATTTTGTGTCAAGTGAATCACGGCCCGCTTTAATTGGATGTGTGCATTTGCAGTCCACCAAGCTAATTGCACGAGGCCGTGGCAGCTCACGACAGGCTGCTGGGACAGGACCAGCGTGACACTGGACAGTTCCTGCCTGGTTTTACAGCCAACAAAGGCTGCAGCTCGGCGCGGAATAATCGCTTCCAGGTCGGTGGCAGAGGGCCGGCACTGTTTTATCGCTGATATGTCTCTGGTGTGACAACATTGTAACGCCAATATCATCGTGGGAGGCAAGCGTTTTGGTCAATAGCTGATGTGCAAAGTCAGAAAAACATCCTTGTTAATGTAAGAAGGCTACTGCAGGTGATAGTGAGTCAACCGATGTGGCAGGATTGCCACATCCCCAACCCCAACTATATACACAGAACGGAATAAGTTACCTCCCATTAAAGATCAGCTGAAAACCATCCATTGTCTGCTCTTTTTAGCTATAATATGGTACATTTGTCTTGCTGTTTGTAAACACACAGCGTTCAGCTAAAATGCTGCATATTCTACATTTAAAGCTAAAACCTTCAAGTATGGAAACTTCCACGCTCAGCGATGGTTGGTGTTTCCAGCAGTGCAACAGACTTTCAACGAGAGGAAAAGTGAAACCATGTTTAAGCCTGGTGTTAAGTTACTCATTAAAAGGTACCCTGCAGAGTTGTCTTCCTTCTCATTCACCTTCTCAATAAACCCAGTTCTTCTATCCTTCAGACCCAACAAGCACTTGTGAAGGTGCTAGCAGAGCATGAGAAGCAGACCCACTCATTAAAACATTGCTCCATGCGGTAGCTTAGTGGTCTAAAACCTCCACAGAGCACCTTTAAGTCTCCTGTGAGGTGTGTAGAGTTGGACCGTAGCCTCTCCTTGCACAGTCCAACCCGTACTAACCTTGCCCAGCATGTTTCTCTTGGCTTTGGGAGAGCACAGCTGGCATTGACAGATGCGCAACCAACATGTGCGAGAGTTATGTGTGCTCCCTAGTCCATTATCTAATGCAGTACATGATATTAGTACAGGGGAGGAATACCAACAGCCTTCTGGATTTCTAACACACCTGGCATGCCATAGGACATCTCTATCTCCATCTATCTTTTATGTAGATCCATTCTGTAGATAATGGAAATTCACTGCAAAAAGAAACCAAAAAGAGGATTTATTCAACACTTTTTAATCTTTCAGCTTGTGTTGTCTCTACTGGTTTGCATTATATTACGAAGTGTTTGTGTTTTGTTGATTCTTTACATAATATATAAAGGGATGCATGTTTTTTTCTTGTAATGGCAGTGAGAGCTATTTCACTCGACTCCATGTTGTTGAGTAACTGTCTCAGAAACCAAAGTTCATAATCTAAAGATTTGACTGAGCTATTAACCACAATAAGGTGAAGATGTGTGTTGGCTTGTGGATTGTTACTGAAGACGGGTGGTTAACTATCTGGAAGGAAAACATCTAAAAACAAAAATGGTGGGTAAGGGGAGTCTCAGTGACAAGTGTGATGAATAGGAAGATAGATGAAAAGATAAACAGAGCACAAAGAAAATGAAAAATGGTGAGGACGTTCCTTTTCTTTTGAATTTAATGGCAAGGAATGGCCTGCCATCTTCAGTGATAATGTTGGCAGCGCGTGCTGTTAAAATGTAAAAATATACCCAACAGTGTCCTTTGCCGTCTACCTGCGTTTGAGCTGGAGAATCAGGCTTCCACATCACTTCCCCACAGCACTGACAGCAAACGGTGAGGCAGCGCTGTGAGTGCCACTCAGTCACAGGGGACTAGTGGTACCGCTATACATGCCAGCCTGCCGTTCTATCCTTGCGCTCTAAAAATAAGATGTTAAACCCTTGGAAAAAGCCGCCTCCCATCTCACTTGGTTTGCTAAGTCGTCTCAACAGGGAGACTCGAAGAGATTCCATCTATCCCATCAGCTCCGGCGCAACTCTTCTCTATCCAACAAGCTGAGGCAAACTGTCAGAATCCGAAAAAAAAGTTGTTACACATTGAAATTATTACCCTGTGTAGAGTTTCACATCAGTCAGCGCGGAAGGTGGTGTGCAGATAATACATCTTTTCATGAAGGAAGGTTTCTGATCAAAGAGCTCAAAATATTTCAGGATGGCTGTGATGCCATAGATTTGTAAACCCAAACCAAAAAGAACGCAGAGATTCCTGTGAATACATACAGCAGGTGGAAAAATACAAAAAAAAAACAGATTCAGCTCTCTTTGGTGGGTAACAAAACATTTTCAGGCCCACCAAGGCGATCTTTGGTTGCAGAACAACTGTTATGACCCATACTTTAAGGATGTAAAGCCTACACAGGCCGTTGTTGTAGTTCAAAGTGACAAGAGTGCCAACCCAGTCTTTGCACTGCTGGCTGTCAACACAGAGAACGGAGCAAAAATGGAAACCACCACTGCTTCCTGTCCGTTCTCCTTAAGTGTCCTCTGTAGCCCCATCACAGTCAATTAAATTCAAGCTTGTCAGATCAAACAGGTTTTCTCTGCCTTCCCCTCTCTCTCTCTCTCTCTCTCTCTCACTCACACACACACACACACACACACACACACACAGATATACCGGTAACAACCCCCTACAAGGACACAAGGAAGTGAGGGGGTGCCTTTAATTCATAGTGAGGAGAAAAAAAGCTGACATTTGCGGACAAGCGTTGGTTCTGCCCAGGGATGCTGCGAGGCATACGCACACTGTCCAGTGCACTCAATTAACGACATGCTCCGTGAAAGCCTTTGATCTGCTTTCATATGATGTGGACATGGCTCAGCATTTACTGTAGAACTCCTACAGAGGCACATACACACACATACATACCACCCACGAACGAACACTAGAACACAATGCTCACTTTCGAGCACACGGTCCTGTACTTGGACGATAGAAATATACTGATGCTGTTGATATGCAACTATTTACCATCTATTTTATTGCTAAATGACATCATAACTGTTGCACTACTACTGTTTCTAGTGTGTACGTGTAATCCTCTTTCCAGGACTCCATGGCACACCGAAGTTGCTCACCATTTCCTTCGATTTATAGTTGCACTCATGTTTTGTTGACTTACTTTTTTCAGCAGAGCGTATCGTCTATGAATTGCCGAGCTGCTGGTTTGATCCCCGGAGTGTACTCTCAATTGTTGTTTCTGGAGGTTAAAAATGAACTTGAAACCTCTATAAAGTGGGAAGGATTCTGAAGTGCAAATGCACAGCATGATGAAAACAATAGAAAATGCATTCAAAGTATAGCCTGTGTGCATATTGCCTCAAAAAGTGGCACATATGCATAATATAATTACAATCTAATATCACTCATAATTTGCAGATTTACATAAGCCATACCTAATTTGATATTAATTATTCAAACCGTTCCCATACATATGTTGTCATTATTAGCGTTTGTTTCCTAAGATTTTCCATTATTATGAAATATGAAATACATTTACAGGCACATTTTTAAAGATGCTGAATAAATCACTGAGTGAAGATTTGCATCCAATACCTGACGATCTTGTTTGGCCTTGTACGTTCCCACAGAAGAATACACGAGACACAGTAACCCCCAGCATTATATTACCATAGCAGTGATGAAATGAAGAACCGAAATACATTTTTAATTGCTGTACATGATTCATCTGTTACACTGGCCGGTAGATTATATCAGCGGACAGTGAAAGGTTTAATAAAAACATGATTGCTTAAAATGTTTCTTTTGATATCCGGTTAGATCCAATCCTGACTGTGTTATAATATGGCTTTCTTAAATTAGCAAACAAAATGTAATTTATTAGAAATCAATCAAACAACAAATAGCTTAAAAAACAGCCGAGTTATCTTGAAGGAACAGGCAAAATTCAAATGTATTTTAAGGAAGCAAGAATTTGAATTTAGCACATTGTTCAAGGAAAAAACAAAGGTAGTTGCAGAAGCCATCCATCCACAAATGTGTATTTATTTCCTATCAAATATTTCATCCTATTTGACATTTTATGTGAAATTCACACAATTAGCATATGAACTCTTGAGTTATGGCCAAAAAATGGTTTGACCACCAATATCTAATCAGGTCAACCTTAAGTGAAAGCGGAAGTTTATGCCATGAAATTCCCTTCAGGTGTTCCTGAGCACGTTCACGAGAACGGGACGGACAGAAGGACGGACGGACAACCCGGGATGGTTCTAGTGTCGTCTTTATTTTCTCCCAAAGCCCATACATCAATGTGCGCACACACAGAGACACACCTTGGTGACATCAAGAGACACTTTACTTTACAGACATAAGCAGCCCGCTAATGACAGAGCTCAGGTCAAACGTCTTCCTGCATCCTCACGCAGCACTTAGCATTTTGTCAGCACGTGTCACAGAAACATACATTTAACACGACAGAGGTCTCCCACGAGGAGGTGAAAGGCTTCGTCTCTGCCATTCAAAACTCCAAATGTGCCCTATTTCAGATGCATGAGGTCAAGAGGGAATGGTATGCGTTAATCGTGATGCAAATTGTTATCTGACACATCACCCCTTAAAAAGGGCTAAAAAAGAAACTATACAGTTGTATTTTATTTCCAGTCATGAGCCGCAGCTTATGCACAGCATGTTACTTATGATTCGTCTCTCAGAAGGGGGAACAATGTGTAAACAGTGAGTGAAGAGCGCTCCTGTATTCCCACTGTACAAAAATGAGTCCACAGTTCTGCTCATGGGCTCATGCTCATAAAAACACTTTGCGCTGACTTCAGAGGCACCCACCCCTCCTCTACCTATTTCACGGACTCTTGACATCAGAAATACAAGGATTAACTTGTTTTCCCCCTAAGGCAAGTGGACATTTTAAGAAAAACATAACCTCCACTTAGTTTCCTGTGACAAATAAAGTGTTATTATTATACATGGGAACTTTTTTTCTAACTGAAGTAAATAGCGATTGGAAAGCTGCTGTACTGGATGAATAAAATGAGAATGGCTGTGGTGGAATAGTCTTTTTGGTGAGTAAGGGTTACTCATGAGTAAAATGAGCCGGGAGTATCTAAGTGGCAGCCATGATAAGAGCTGGTCGAATCCTCTAAAATGCTTCCTTTCTTATCTCCTTTAGCATAGGGCACACTGCATCCTTTACCAAAGGGAAGGCGATAATGCCGTCCCACAATTCTTTGTGACAGCAACATTTTAAAGCAACACACCATTTTGCTCTTTGCGAAAACAAATATGCCCATATCGCATAGATTAAACAATTATTTTTCATTTAGTCACATACTAATTGTAGTTTATGTTTATCAATATGAGTGGACAGTGATCATTTTATTTCACTTTATTTTCACTCGTTTATTTTGACCTGTAAAAATGAGTAAACATCAATAAAATGAGCCGTTATTACAACAAAATGTCAATAAACAAATACTCAAAACAGCATTAACATAAATAATTATTACATGTGCTAAAAGGACTAGAAATAAATATACACCTATGGTCTTACACCTCAAAACTCAACCATTGCAAATGAGGTAATATTTTTAACCGCGTTAAGATAAGATTATCTTCTGTTAGTCCCACCGGTATAAGCTAAATATAACACAGACTGAACAGTTGAATTCACCTTATTGCACATAGGAAGGACCTGCGCCATCTCTCCTTCAGACAACGCAGGTGCAGCCGGTCACTTGAGGAGCTGTTTATTTCACCTGCATGGCAACAAAGCAGAATAAGGTGCACTTTTTGTTATCCATCTTCGGAACGTTGTAGTCTTACCACAGCAGATCCTGGTCAATAACATCCATCTAGGCATTATAATTATGTAGTCTAGTGTAATGGGATTCTCTTAACAATTCTCCTTCACATCTTTCCTTGACCTCATGACGTTTTCCCACGAGGTCAAGGAAAAGGTTAGGAACATTTTTTGGACCGCAGCTTTTGTGTAATATGAATAAGTTACTTTGGGTGGTGAACCCAGTTTATTGTTTTGGTTCTCTGGACCATAACATTGTTTTTATTAGAAGCAGCCGGCATTTCTTTTTTTCACAAAAAACAAATCACGAAAAAAAAACACTGCACAGTACCAGCCCGACACATAACAGAAGACAATGGTAGTAACTCGTTAAATATAGCGGAGCATTTAACAACTAAAGAGACAGATATTTCCCTGAGCTAAAAGGAGAACAGCAATTGGTCAAGAGAAAAACACAACTCCAAAAGAACACAACAGCCATATCAACTTAAAAAGTGACATGGCAACCTTGTTTGGGCTTCTCCCTAGTGGGGAAAAAAATCTATTTTAATGCAGGCTTACATAAAAAATGAATTCCTAGAATAAATAGCCCCACAATGAAAAGATGAAAAATAAAGAGACCTCAGTGGTCTTGGGTTCTGTTAAGCTCTCACTTTGGAGACACTGCCCGGGGCACCAGACGAACAGAGACATTTAATCAATCCACATGATGCGCATGAACACTACATGTTTATTGTGTCCTCCTCTGCCATATACACACAAACACCAAAGTCACCGAAGACTGCCACACAATAATCAATGGCTGCAATAATTAAGGGGCAGTTTGGCAGAGCTTTTCTAATCCTGTGCAAAAAAATGATTTGGGTTAATGAGGGAGCGTTAACCGTATCAACATAGAGGCAGTGAATCCAGGCGCCCAGTGGCTGCGAATAAGCCCAGCCTGGAGCCCATTGTCCCATTGATCATAGGGTTTGGTCAGGGTCACTGTGTGGGACGGCATCATGAGCAGAGGTTGCCCTCCATATTGGCTTTATAATCAAATAGAAAGCAGACGGGTTAAAGTCAAGTTCAATCACAGTAGCTCTGGTTTTGTGAATACATCAACAAATATGCATGTGTGGTGGTGTATTATGAGGAAGATGTAATGCTCAAATATACATTTTTTTCTGTCTGTTCAATGTTTAAAAAGAACCTCATACGGTTTCGTCTTGCTCTCATCATTCAACCACAGTCAGAATCGCCTCTGCTCTTCTTGTCGTCTTGGCAGAGACATTTCTTTATTCAAACCTAATGACCCATAATGCATCTTAACCCAATCACTCCATTTATACTTAGCCCATAGTCCACTGAAAAGCCTTTTCAAGTCAGAATCAATTTGAGCTGAATCAATAACTGCTGGTAGCAGAGAGAACACGGGGGCTTCGCTCTCACCGACTTGTCATCCTGACGGTTTGCTCTGTCTGTCACTGTTGTCTGTTATCGGCTAAGCTCTATTATCTGCTGCTTGATGTTATCTCGCCGACAAGTACACAGCCACATGCGCGCGCACAACATGCGCAATCATGCCAGCAGCGTGCTCCGTCGCATCTGTCTTTCAAGACAAAATTCCCCCTCAACACGCTGAATTGAATTACCACATTGGACACTGCTTGCTTTTTATAAACTCACTCCACAGCACACAAGATATGCTTTTATTTTTCTAAAATCAACATTCCCTGCAAACCAATAAAAGATGTGATTAAATTGCATCGACACATGTTGACATATGACCACATTTCCATGGCAAATACTAAATATGTTTGCTTTTCCCTCTCATTGAGCAGCACAGCCTTACAGCTGGAGGTTTAGCTTCTCGCGTCATTTGTTCCCGATACTCCGACTGGCAGCTGAAGATAATTGAAAATTGTGTCATTAAACAATTTAGATATTTGTGGGGAAGGAGTTTGTTTATCACATTTACCGCTGCAGTATTTCAGTGACAGATAATGAGGGTTTTGGGCCAGAGTGATGTACCGTATGAGTTAATGCAGGCTGCGAGTGTTTCACAGAAACAATTGCTTTTGCCTGCATATGCATGAAGCTTCTAGGAGAAAAGGAGCTATTCCAATCCTCGCTTTATAAGATACAGAATGTACACAGCCTCTGGTGCTTTTAGTGGAGACGCGGACACAAACACTTCTTATCAGCGACCATAAAAGCCTCCCTCATGTTGTTCAAACTGAAGTCTGAAAAGCATAAAGAGATATCATCTTAACACACATTTATTTCTGATAATGGGTAAGGTTGCAATACATTATGTGGCGTCTGGGCTCACTGGTAAATTGTTTTCAGAGTGATTTATATAACACATCATTGTAAGTAAAGCTAGCTCTGGGGTTGCTCCATGAGATGACACAGCATGAAACCAGTTTAATGTGAAGCAGCACTGGGGCTGGAACAGCTTGTTGACCAATATCATTTGCGCAGCTTGACTGAACCTGAAAATAAAAGTCCCCACGAGCTGTATTTAGCGGCATTTTCCAGAAGAATCTGTCATGTGGCTAGGTGAAGAAATTGACATCCTTGCAGGCTCAGAGAGCCATCATTAAGGATTAGACAGGCTGACAGATATGTCAATATCTGTGAGGCCATTTTCTATGCCATGTGGGGCTTCCATTTATCCTGAAAGTGGCAATATCAGCCCCAAAAGACAAGTCTTCAGTGAAAGCTGCGTATCGCTGAGAGATGCAACGACCGATTTGTCAAAATCAGATTCTGAGTATTTTTTTTCTGCAAGTAACAGGTTCCCTGGACTTTTGGACCTTTGTGTGACACTTTTTCTTTTAACCAACCATATTAATAGACTACTCTTTAGTACATATGGTGAGGGGACAGTTTATTAGCTACATCTGTACAATGTAATGCCTTTCCTGAAATAAATCCTTTATCAAGCTTCTCAGATTTTCTTTCTGGACACTATAAGGAGGGTATTAACTCAACTCCATTGTAATTGTTAAGGATGTACTCTGTACTGCTGTTGTCCCTGTAAGACTCTGCTTTCCTGTTTTTCTTTTATTTCCAAACAGCTCATCAAAACACAAGAAATGTGGACTAGTTTCTCCTGAAAACATAACTGTTCCCAGCAAAGTACGTAGACACACAAAAACAATAAATGCCTACTTACTGTTTATCTCCAAATTTGCCTTGAAGCAAATCTATGAAATATTTGAAGAAAAAAAATAATAATAATGTGTCCTTTTACAAATACAGAGTGGAATTCATAAATAATTAAAACACACCCAGTAGCTTATGGTGGCTCATGTCAGCAAGATATCATTGTCACTGACTTTTCTACATGATTTACCATGACACAGGTGAACATTTCAATGGATGTATCACACAAATACAACAAGAAGTAAGCACAACGTACCTCACCGGCAGCCATGTTTACAGCAGATATTTTTAGCAAGAAAAGCACAGGTACGAGGAACAACATTAACAATGGCTCAGTTCCATTAACCGTCTCAGTAAGTAATGAGCCAGCATGTACAACGCCTGGGGGGGGGGGGGGTACACCACTGCATGAAGGTGAGACGTTAAACCACCTCAGCACGATTTTTATGGGGTGTTAAGTGTCTCTTTAAAATGTTCTCAATACGGAAAACAACATGAGGACGGCTGAGCCGGCGGCTAGAAGCTGACGATGCTATTAGCACAAACAATCAACGTAAGGTGCAGAGTTGACAACTTTTCAGTAAGTAACATCCAATCACTGAAATGCACTGTGGAGATCTTAAATGAATTCACATTTGAATTTTGAGTCAAATTTGGCAGCGTGTTCCGTTCACAAATTCAACAATGACGGAGTTTGTGTTCCCGACTGCTCTGATTCACGCATCTGACTATCTATGCCAACAGCAGGCTAGCACTATGGGTATTGTAGTATTTACAGCCATGCCAAACAAGAAATTGGGGATATTATTACAAAATACTGTATCATCTCCTAAACTGAAATATATATTATGTTCTTTCCGTTTCTTATTGTTACCAGAAAATGTGTTCATACTACACCGTCTATTCACAATAGAATAAACCATCTCACAGAATCCCCAATGATTGATGCATTGCTCCCGGTGACACCAGGTCCTGGGCTTACTTCTTTATCGGGATAACTCAGAGTATCGCGCATGGCAGGGGACAACAGCCGGCCCTCTGTCTTGAGACGCAGTGTAAACCGCAGTCTTAAGGGGTTGTTGTCGATTCCAGAACTGACAGGCATGAAAGAAGGGATTTAGATGTTGACCCAAACATCTCTCCACCTGGCTTTGAAGCCTGCAAGTAAGGCCTGGTATCACACACTGTCCCACCACCTTGCTTTGTGCTGTAAAGCTTCCAGCACAGCTCGCCGTCAAAGCCATATCCTCGGGTTCCACCGTGACACATTTTCCTGCAGCTCATCTACTCGCGTTACGTTTCCCGTGTGCTTCAACGGTGCAGCTGCTGATAGGACAAACAGGCCAAATACTTCCCAAACACACAGACCATTAAATTCACCCTTGCGGCTACCTCACCACCAACAACTTCAAACAGCGGCCAGGCAACTACACAGGTCACTGCTTGGCCAAATCAGGATGTCAATTTGGCAAAAACAACGGGTGCTAGTTCGGGCTACTACTGGCTCCAGGAAACATTCCCACCCCCACAGCAGCCTTATCTCTCCCACAGACACGCATGCATGGCCTGGGGCTCCTCAGAAGACACACAGTTGGCATTGGACCTTCTTTGTTTAATTATAGCTCTTCAGAGTAATGCTGCACATTACCTTCATTTTGCTCACTAATGATTGTAATAAAGCATCCCTCAGCTTCTCCCTCTACCCCTGCTTTCGGTTTGTTGATTTTATTCCTCAAACACAAGGCACAATGGTTTGTAAGTGCAACGATAGCTGCAGGGCTTCTGCTGAAGTAAAGCCATGGACTTGGCAAGGCAACAGCGGAGGCACCTCGACAGCTAAGTTGCGTTTGTGGCAGAATATCTTCTCTTTTTCCATGATGATAATGTGATTGTCGGTTAGAGGGAGAAGACCCCATCATTTAAAAGTCTCACTCCACAAAACAGTCACTGGTGTTGCCAAGGCTTTCCCACTGCCGGCTTGGTTTGTTGGTTTTAAGCAAGTGTTGCACTTTCAAATACTTTAAATCAGACATGATTTAAAGAGCAACGCACAAAAACAGTGGAAATAGTTCAGAAGAGGATATATTTTTTCATTTAACTTCAACCTTCAGTCATCAGCAGCGTTTCTTTTTCCATTACATTCACAGATTCTCCAGATTCAATCTCGTCTTTAAGGGTTCTGTAAAAAGATGTCAAAATATCATCTCTAGCAGGAAGTGTGCAAAGCTGCCTGTGCAGGCACTCTGTCAGCTCCTGAGGCAGCACAGTCGCTCTCTCTGACTGAACCTTTTTCTCACCGTGTTCCAGAAACAGGAGGCTTCCACAGACTGGAAGTAAATATAAGCCAATTGCTTTTCACTTTGGTCGGAGGGGGCACCTCAAAAGGGTTTGTGTAAATGGAGTTCTGTGCAGACTCGGTAGAAAAATGACTGTCACTGCGGTGCATCACCCAGAGCATCAAAAGGGCTGGTCGACTGAGACGTACTTCAGCAGGGCCTGAGGCTACGGCCTTCCCCTCAAGGGGCGACTCCTCTCCCGGCCCGGCCTACTTGACATGGAGATATAATCTGTATCCCGGGGAGAAACAGAGGAGCAAGCTAATTTTGTTTTCCCCAATAAGACCTTGGCATGAAGTCAAACAAACATGTTTGAATGCATGAGTTCCACATGCACTCCCCCAGAGGAGATAATGAGGAGATAATGTGCAGGCGCTCGCTGAAGATACATATTGAGGTTACATGGGATAACAAAGTAAAAGGGAAAAAAAGAAACGCTAGAAAGTTAATCACCGCACTGAGGAATACTGTAAACTTAGAAACCTTATGGAGTGTACAGAGAGGGAAAACGAGGCACAGAGGGCCGGGAGAGTCTGAACTTGCATAGTTCTGGCTTTCTGCTGCCGAGGTGTCCTGGGGGCAAGAACACAAACGGACGTAGTACAGGTCACCCACTCGAGCCTTTAGGGAATGCCCCCAGCATTGCTTAGCAATTAAAGCCCCAATGCATGAAAAAGTAAAGGAGAGAGAGAAAATAGCAAGAAAGGAGGGAAATAGAGGCACAGAAGCAGCACAGGGCCCCGTTACATAACTAAAACGCCTGTCCAAATCCCACACCACGGGGACTATTAAAAATGTCTCAGTATAGCGGCTGGAAAGGAGAGCAAAGCAGTGTGGTGTAAAAGTGGACAGGCAGGGAATGAAGGAGAGGAACTGGATGGAGTGATGATGAACAAGAATACAAGAAGTGAACAGTATCAGCATCACAATGAATGATCATTTATAATGCTCTCTCAGTTCATTCAGGGAGGCAGAATTGTTGCCAGAGGGGGAAAAAAGAAATAGACAGACATATTTGATATTTCTCAGTCTGGCGATGGGCTCTGACAGTCTCGCACCTCGTCTCCTCGCGCTGTCTAATCACTTCTTATCTTGACACTTCAATGAACTCGGAGACGATGCTACTCCTCAGTGTTCACTGATGAGCAGCGCATATTCAAAGCAATGGGTCATCCAATTAATGAGAAGCTAGACAAGGTCATCCACACCTGTACATACAGATGAAGACCCCGCGGATCTCAAAGCATGGGGGGTGTCAGTTCCTTTGTGGGGTTTAGAAAAGCGCAACTTCAAAGTTATTTTGATATCGGAAACCATACATGGAATAGTAATTTCGGTGACGTGCGAAACCTTTGATGTTTCCCCCCACCCCCCCCCCCCCCCCCCCTTCAATGTAATGAGAATCTGAAAAAATATTCTACCGGCACCGTTCAAACGCCCCTGTGGTGCTGATTCTGTTCCTTCAAGAGAAACCTGTCTGCTACACGACAAACCCCCACCATCTTCTTTGAGGTAACGTGAGCAAATTACTCAGTTTGGCCAAGATAATCATGAACATCTACACTACTATATTACCAGTATATATACTAAATTGCATATTATTTTCCCTTTCAGAAAGAAAAATCACTGTGTTATGTTATTTAGGGAACATTGCAGTGTTTTTGCCAACATTTGAGCATGAACAAAAAGGTTGTATTGCAGATAGACATTGTGCAAGACCAGCCAAAGTGGAAAACACTTCAAAATGCTTCCAAAGAGTTGTGCTCACAATCTCTACAAGGATGCTGGTCAGAATGATATCGTCCAAACCTTTGACTCCAGAACTGAACAAAATAAAAATCTGTCTAGTCATTGGACTAAACGGAGAATAAGAAGCTAGCTGTGCTCTGTTTCAACAAAAGACCTTTTCTATAATGTGTTGAAGCTTAAACTGCTGTTACATCCAACCTCATTCTTTCCAATAGCGCTGTTTGAGGTAAACTAGACTGAGAGCCAACTTCATACCACCTCGGTACATGAATGAGCTCCTCTCACGCACACAGTCAAGATAAAGGTTACTGAATGTTGAATTGCAGCAGGACAGAATTCAAACAAGTTGAATAAATAAAGTCTAAAGTCAGACAAAGGAAAGTGCCTGGTTTTCAAATCCAATCATATAACACCAGAGATCAAATCAGTATCATCCTCGGCCCTAAAATATCAAACCACCTCGTCCACCGTTCATGCCGTTACCCGTTTAGTGTCGAGGAGAAATTTGCTACTAAAAGTATATCATCTTTGGAGATCGCTGCCGCTCTTACCTTGAGAATTGTACAAAGCAATGTGCTCCTTAGTCTGACTTTTCACAGAGAATAGTTGCAAGGCAGAAACAAAGCAGAGCTGAAAATGATTCATTGAAATTGAATCAGACTAAAGTGTGTTTTTCGGGACATCTAGCCCTGACAATGACAAGGAGACACTGCAGAGAAAATAACTATACAAACTCACTACATGACCTTATAATCTAGTGCTTGAGAAGACAAATGGAACTTTATCCCGTTGCCAAATACAATTAAAGTGGAAACAGGTTCGGCGCCGGAGACACATTTGTCCCTACAGATTCAATCTGTACTGCTTTTCAGTAGCAACAATGGATTATTACTTTATTTGATTGCAACAATTATTGCAACGATCAGCTTTCCACCTGCCAGACATTTTGACTGCCGGTGCAATTTTCCACACCCCATCTGAAGAAAGAGCACAGATCCTGAGCCAGAAACACTTATTTTCTCTTTCACCTGCACAGCTCTCAGTGAGGCCAGTCAGAGAAGAAGAAAGAAAAGCTATGCTGCATCCGCATCATCAGTTTGGTTCAAAGGTCCCTACACGAGACTAGGCTAGACTGTCTCTGGATGCTCAAACACAAACAAGGTCTTGCACCTGTCCCCTTTTGAACACATACGCAAATACACCTGGCCCAGGAAAGGGGAGCCATGAATCTTTAGAAATACACAAACTGCTTAGGCCCATTCATTACAGGAGTACCCTAGGGGTCCCCCTCCTGCCCATTTGTCTCCATGGTGTCAGGGCCGCGGGCTTTCCTACGCTCAGCGTAAAGTCTCACCTTGTCGGCCTGCACGGGTCCAAAGGAGGAATACCAGTAATAAAGCTAAACCACCAGCAGACGGCTAAAGCACTGCCGACTGCCTTTGAGCACAATAAGTCAATGACTGGCATATATGCTCCTTTAAAAAGACCCTGCAGTGTGTGAATGCCAATCTTGACAAGATGGAAGGATGGCGCACATGTAAACTTACTCACGATATTTTCTCACGCTGATACGGCAAAACAGATGAGCACACCAACATAGAAACCAACGGCTCGACAGTGTGGCATCTGTTGACACCACAGCAGCAATGCAAGTCCAGAGTAACTTAAAGGGCAACATGCATTCTCTCTACAGGAAGGAGATTTTTCATGATTAATCTGTTATAGCATAGGCAGTGGTGTTGAGATTAAATTTAACATTTTACATATTTAATATTCCAGAACTGACGTTTCATCAAACATACCGACACACAGAATCTGTGATCGCCTCCTTAAATGAACCTAAATTGCCAAAATCCATCCGTCTGAGCAAATGTCATGTAACAGAATACACAAAGATTCATTGTCATTAGTAAGTGCAGTTGAACCCTATTATTAAGTCCTCATCATTATTGTTGGACCCCTATTGACCCCCACCCACGTCACACACTTTGTGCTTTTCTGTAGCTCCGAGTATCAAATGCACTCAAAGACCCAGAAACCAATAATTACCTCCATGTTACACTAATGTTAGGCTTTCAGTACGTCAGGTCCAGCACAACTGCAGAATTAGCCTGCAGTGGGTTCGGTATTCAAGTTCCGACCAGTCTTGTGGATGCATGGAGGCCCTTGAATCACTCTTTGCCAGATCCTTCGGGTGTCATCACCTCGCCTTGGGAGACCCCACTGAGGAGCAGTTGCCCTGACAACACAGCACCTCCAAAATGAGGGGAAATCTGAAATTGAATAATAAAAAAAAAACCTTGAAGATGAAGTTGAACAGACGGAGTGTACGAGACTGTAAATGCGTACCCCAAATAAACAGATGTTACAAGGACTCGGCGTGACAACGACATCCATATTTAATTGCTGATGGATGAGTCATTCACAGGGTTGTCAGATTTTGAGTTATCATGAAGCGCTTGACGGCAAAGAAACTGTCAAAACTAGTTACCAACCAGAAAAACGACTGAAAACAATAAAGCAAACTCATTTTTTAAGTGTCACACTGAGCAACAACATAATGCACGTTAACTGTGTTACACAACGACAAACAAGTTCACCGTCGCACAACATTCAGATCGCCTTCAAAGAACCCTGAAAGACAGGAGACACTCTGCTTGGATTAAAACAATTTAAAATCAAAAATGTAAAGCAATTATCCGGTATATACCGACATTTTTAGTTGTGATTATTTTTGGTCAAAACTTATCAAAAGGGCTCGTCGTGAGTTGATATTTTCAGTATGTAAACGATGGGATGTAAGCAAACCCATGACCCCAGCAAAGGTCCTTTAACAGACTATAATCACAGCTAATTTTGAGCATGTTGCGTGACACTTCCAGTCAGCCATGTTAATAAAGACAGCACACGCAAACAAGCGTAATGCAGAGCAGCTATCAGACAATCTCATTCTAGCAACTGCAAAATCAATTATACACTCATTATAATCCAATTTCTCACTTAACGAGAACTGTGTAATCAGCTTAATCAAAAAAAAACAGGTGTGAGAATTGAATTATCAAGTGACTCCACTCCAGTTGAAGCGTGATCAATAGCGTTCCTCTTTCAAATAGGTTAGGGGATGTCAGATGCAGGAAAATCTCTCGCTAGACCGACCCCCGGGGAAATCTCTAGATGAACCTGGCAGCGGTACCTTCCTCACCGCCGTGCTGCGCACCTCACTAAATGAAACGCTTCAGTTCAGATGGCTAAAGAGCCACCAGGTCCTCGGGGAGCGTTTTCTGCTGTTGCTGTATGTTCACTGGGAGATGGTTTGAGGCAGGAATGGGGAGAGGCTTTATCGGCAACCTTTGACACTCCCTGCAGCAATAACAGACTTGTGGCGTTGTAAAATATCTATTTATGTATTGCAACATCTAAAGCGTTAGCTGTACTTGATAAAAAGGGGGGGGGGGGGGGGGATCACAGGCAAACTCCCAGCAATATCTCCAAACAGGGCTGACAAAATCAAATAAAGTAAAACGCACCATTCCTTACCATTTACAGACCGGTTTAATCCATCCCGGCATACTACAGGCAACAGATGCAGCGCTCAGCAGAAACAAGATGTTATCGCATGAAAGATGGGGCGGCGCAGACTTAGCGATGTTCCGCTTTAATACAACATGAAAGTCAGGTTTGCAGGAGAGTCTGTTGCACACCAGAGGAAAAATCAGAGGGGCATTGTGTGTCAGTCTTTGAAAGAATCCACTAAACAGTGAAACTCTTAAAAAAAAAATTTCAAAAAATTAAAAATAATTGTCTACATATTTTGGTTAGCTTTAGGATCAGGTGCTGAAATGGATAGTAATAGTTTACACATTACTGTTATGCACTTCAATTAATACAACAGACTTCTGACAGGGAACCCAGTATGCATCGGAAAACAACAGACAACTTGATTACAAACATATTTATTCTCACAACTATCACACAAAAAAGAAACAATTACAGAACAGACCGAGCAGTTCAAGGCATTGGAAATGAAAAAACAAACCACCTCGTTTCTACTTCAATAGACGACAGTACATCCCCCTCTAGGTTTGCACTGTGCATGCGCGTATGTGCTTATGTTCGCAAGTTGTGTGAGGGACGAGGCACAAAAGAGTGGCAGAGTAAGCGGTCTTATCGGGCATGTGCAGGTCCAGCCTCTCTGTTTTGAGTGCGTGTCAGAAAGTGAAAAGAGTGCGAGCTGCTGTGCTGGTCTCCTGCTTAAAGCAGCCACCAGCCCCACACGGCCAGGCAGAGAACAACTGGCCGACTTAAGACAGACACAGTTGTGATTTATTTTGTCACTTACTGACCCACTCTCCGCTCTGCTGCTTCCCCAAATAACAAAAAGAATGAAAACATGTCAGTTATGTTCACAAAAAAAAAAAAAGAAGGCCGGGCCACCAATCATTTGCCAAAGGAAGAGTGAACGGTACAAGTACAATTCATTCACAGGGAAGTAAAGAAAAGAAACTAAATACAATTGCTTTGTGAGCAAAACTTAGTCACACATTTAGAGCCGACGTTGACGATACAGAAACAAGAGGAAACTTGCAAAAGCAAGAATACTACTTTGCATAGATGGTAAGTTGCTACTGGCAAGCCAGTTTGCTTATGTTGGCGATCAGCCTCTTGCTGTACTCCCGATGGTCAACGGGCTTCACATCCAGCACGGTGGCCTTGATCCTGGATTCATCCTGTCAGACAATTAGAAAACTCGTTTAGATGACATGTGACATCACAGTGTGTCGTTAAGGTAGTTAAAGGACGGCAACACGCACCATTTATTTTCACTGTACACATAATCACAGATTCCTGTTGACGTGTGATGTTTATACAGTTTTTCCCCAACAAAAATCCATATTGTGTGTAATATCAGCTTGTACGAGTCTGCTTACAGTTGACATAGATAAGACCCGACGGTACATTGCATATGCTGACAGACTATCTATCCGAGCCAGATTTGATCGGTTGCGCTGGCTTCTCGAAAATATTATATGCTACAGAATTTAACGCAGGAAAAGGTGCTTGGGTAATTTAGATTTGGTGTCATCACATATCCAGCAGAGCACACGTTGATGTGCAATACTGTGGCAAGCTCTCATCAAGGACAACCATATACCGTAACGTCCTTCAATACAAGGGACAAGCACTGAACAAAACACAGCCGGTGTCAAGGAGACAATGGGTAAGAACTATAAAGCAGAACAAATATGACCATTACCAACATGTGCTGCCGAGTGGAGCGGTGTCTTCAGGGTAAGTTGCTAAATAGTTTGTTAAATACGTTGCTGAAAAGTTAATATGCAATTGCCCCTTTTATTTTACCTTTTGCAATATAACTAATACAATCCTGCCCCAGACAACATGTCACTCATGTTCAGGCCCGCTGCGTCTTCCTCGTGTCCTGACTGCGTACAGGTCGCACATTATGCCCGACTTCCATCAACACACCGAAAGCCTCTATTCCCTGCTAATACACGCCACTCAGAAACGGCTAGAACACAGATTAGTTACCTGCGTTCAGGAAGAGCGTCCATCTTGCTGAGGCCAATGCAATGTATATCTATAAAAAACTAAAAAACCGACAACGCATGCCCCCAGTGACGTGTGAGGTCAGGGAATAGTGGCCGATGTTATCTCTCCATCCACCCATCTGCTGGCTCCTCCTCGTCCCCCCACGACAAAGTGGCATAATGTTGGGACCGCGTATGTGAACCGCGTTGGCATTCAGATGAATGGTTCACAAAAAAAAAGCAGCAGCTTCTGAAGCCTTAACCACCTCCACAGCTGTCTAGACACAGGAAGGTCGTTTCCACCAGAGCCGTTATTCTCTGCATTTAAACAGAGGTTACACTCATTTTGTCTCCATTAATCCTCTGCAGCTCAAGTGGGTGAAATGTAAATCATCTCTCTTTGGACTGCTGCCCACTTTCCTCCAGAATAGCCCACAATAATCCCTTTGCTAGTTTTATATGACGCAAGAGAAATAGCACAAAAGACATTAGGATTTCATCATTATAGTTTGACATAAAGTAGAACAAATTGCCGTGCGAATCCTCTATATACGGTAGATAAATGAACAGGATACTAAAAAGTTGGTAATGCCAGCCACGTTGACACATTACAGATAAAACACATTTTGGCAAAGGAAGAGAAAAGCTGTCAGACTGTTAATGGAACATGATGTTACGCCATAACACAATAACAGCACGGTGTTCATCTTCCCACCAGAGAAACAAAGGATTGCATGAGCAGGGCTTTGTAACGGGGGTTTTGTTAAGACTGTGGTTGTTTCGGAGTGAATCTGTAAGCAGCCAACATCACGTAGTTGGAACATGTGGTTCTTACGCAGCACCAGAAAACTGGTCAAGTGCAACCAATCTTTAATGGAATGGAAAACCAGTAGCAGTCCCACTTCATTCAGCCTCTGCGCTCACACCTTCCCCCTCACCATCGCCCCACAGTAATGTAACACCCTCCATCACGTGATCATCGACGGTCACATCCTGGAAGACAGACGGGATTTAGAAAAAGGGCCAAAAGAGAGAATATTAGCTGACAGAGCTGGGCCTGCAGTGGTGCAATGAAAAGCCTTGAATGTCCAATTATGAGCTGCGCCAGCAGTGTCCTCCCTTTGAGAACCGTGAATCAGTTACAGCGTCTAGACGCGGCCTACAGGGACAATGAGACCTTAACAGCACAGCAGTTCAGATATACCAGCCGCAAGCAGACATCTCTAATGTCAGGCAAGTAAAAGATTGAGGACTGTCCAAGAGTCAAGTACTGCGTGGTAATATTCAAAAGATTGCCTTTTGGCAGTAACACCACAAGTATAGAAATATTAATATAACAAAGTAATTCAGCCACTGACATTTTGAGTTACAACACGATTACCGACATGCAATATTAAAATGATTTGATTTATGTGAGAACAACACTACGCACATCATGCTCACATGAACCAGCTTCACGCCACTTGTTTTGAGAAACGCGCCGTAATTAATCATAGAATGTTTTCATTTGATGACCCGAAAGCTGTATTAAGTGGCAAAGCTTTTGGGTCTCAGTGACACCTTGTTTTATCCTTGGAAAGGCTTTATGCTCATTTATTTGAGAATGTTGATGCCGGAATGACATTAATTAAACTTGAATGTTGTTTTTATCCCAGATGAGACGCCCTTCTCCAGTGGCTTGGTTTTGCTCATTAAGCCTATTTGGCTTCTTGTTCGGTGTGATGTTGAGCGGTGTGATACTAACAGTCCAATAAATCGTGATCATTCTTTATAACAATTACAGTCTTCTATGTAATGTAGAGATAGTAATCATGTTCGCTGTACTTGGCTATATGTAATATATTGTGTAAGGGTGTAACTAACATTTATCATTAACATCTTAGATTTATTTTGGGAAAATGTCAGAAAATTGTGAAAAGGTTCTCACATTTTGATATTTGCTGGTTTTGTATGTTGAACAATCTTTGGTCATGAATATTCAATGAGATAAAACGTCAGTCGTAACAGTTAGTACATAGAACAGTGTTCTAGTTTAAAAAACATGTTCTAGCTGTGTTAATTTGCTTAACAATTAAATGTATTCATTTCCAAAATATTCTTTTGACCAACTTTGTTATCCTGTTTCAGTTTTAATGTTAGTTATAAACACATGAGGCTGAAACTCTGTTTTAATGTCATGATCAGAGATACTTTCATCATGTGGCAGGTTCAATTAAAAATGAAGAGTTTATTCTCCTCAACTGTTCTGAAAACCCCCGAAAAAGCGCTCCCGTCTAATCTTAGTCTCTCTGTGATGCAACAGGATGAATGGGTGTCATTCACTTCCTTTGTCCGACATCAAGCATGTACAATGACAGTACGGGAGCGCGGCGCACAATGGCTGGCTTGTAGCATTGAGGGGAGGAAAACAAACTGAAAGAGGGGTTGCAGGTGTCTCTGTTGAAGGAGTCTCTGTTGAAGGAATACGAGTGTGGAGGCAGCAGCCAATACATGCTTGTAGAGGTGCCATTGGCAGTTAGGATGCCGGGCTGAATGTGACAGACACAGAGGCCTCTTCTGTGGTTTGGAAGGCGGATGAGCCTCTGGCTCGGCTCCACACTTCCTGCTCAGAGCCCCAGCCCAATCTATTCTTTTATGTGCGTCCCTCAAAAACAAACCTCTATCTGTGCGGCCTCCCGGAGATAGTGACCACGACTAATCTGTGCGTGCGCCCCTCACAAAGCCACTGAAAATGAGCAGCAATCTCGGACAGAGATTTTTTTTCCAGAGATGGCTCCGTCAGTCAAAATGAAAGCAGTGCTGTTAATGAATGGGAAAACTATCAAGACTTAAAAACACAAACGACTAAAACATAAAGGACCTGTTTATGTGCTGCATTTCCAGTCTGCCACGGAATGATGATGGCTGAGGGGATTGAGGCGGCATATTTTTTTTTCCCCCTCCCAGTCTTATAAACAGCCATATTTTCTGTTACAGCAACAAACCCGGAGGCATGATATCAGACGATTGCCATCCCTGCTTTACTCACGTTATACGTTTCTAGCTTCACTCGGCTGCGGAAGACAAAAGTGTTGAAGTTGGCTTGTTGGAAAATCTCGTCAAAGGCAACTTCGTTCTGTAACGGGGAAAAAAACAAACATTTGATTGGCTCAATTTCAAGAGGTACACACATTATTTTTAATCGAATGTCAGTTTCATCACAGTTTCAAGTGAAAAATAAAGCAACTGAAAAACAACTCAATTACTTTGAAAACTGGGATTTTCTCAGTAATTGTAGCTGGAAGAGACAAAGCACGGTGACTTTTATACTAATTTCTCCATGCAGGAGTGTGTGAGTGTGCATATCTGGCTGTAACTAAAGCCTCTTTCTCTTCCCGAGGCCAGTATTATATATTCAGGGAGGCGAGTCTCACAGAGTCCTTGAGCTGCCCCAGGTAAGCTGCATTCTGGCCGAGGATGGCCTCCGCACTCTCCTGGAAGCAAGTCACCCACTGGTTGTCGGCGTAATCTGCAACGTTGGCCTGTGGGATTATATGGAAAACAAAAGGCAAGCGTGAATAGGAAGAAACGTGACACGCATGTGCACAAGTATAGATTGCTGGATGCTGAAATATGGTACGTTAACCGAACGCATCTCTCTGCTCTTAAGAAATTGTTACATCCTCTAATTAGCCTTTAACCTGCTGGCAAAACAAGCAGTCACGACGCTCTTGTGATACATACAGGGGAAGGAAATTCACAGCTTATGCCACAGCGTGTGAGGAATAATATGTCGACTGGTGAGTGGAACTAAACGAATGCCGCTTAGTTCAGAGGCCTGGCTGAAATTGCTCTGTTGCTGACTAAGTGAGTTGTTGTACCTAATGTCATTTGTTCTTTCGTAATAATGTCGGTTTGCGAACGAGCTTAGAATAAAAAGGCCTGCGTTTGTCTCTTCCTCCGTGCACGTTCTGTAAAATGACTAACAGTATGGAAAGCTGCAGCGATTAACCCAACATGGCTCTGATTTTAAACACCAAAAAAAAAAATCTAAAAGTAGTAGTCATCCCACTGCGTCTCAAAAACAGCAGAGTTGGCTTTAAATGTCTCTGCCAATGTTGAACCCGAGGGAGCCGGGCCACAAGGGGAGAGAGGGGCTTGAGTCCCGGGAGGCAGAATAAGGACAGGGACTAAGGAGAACAGGCAATGAGAATAGGGATGATATGCAGAGCCTCAGCTGCTCAACACTAAGCAGGAAGAACAGCCATTCAAGATATGTGCATCAGCAGAAATGCTCGTGTGTGAGCACGGCTGAAAAAAAAGAGTCGTTAGAAGCTTTATGGAGGCCAGTGCTGAGTCACTCACAGAAAGGATGAGGCGGTACTTGAAGTTGGGGAACTCTTTGTCACACTTCTCACAGCGGAACATGCCATTGTGCTGGTCAACCACTTTTTTGTTGCAGTCTTGGCTGGGACAGGCCTGGTAGAGGCAGTTTTCCTTGCGCAGGTACACTATGGTAGCTATGCAGGTGTAGTAGTCCGCCTAAAAGAAAGAGGGGAATACAAACAAATATTCATATCAACAGAAGTTCAGTGCTGAATAATGTTACTGGAATGTGCTTCTTGCTGGCTTTTAAATATGTTCAGTTGAATACCAGGAATAATACTGCATGAAATAAACATTAAGATGGCATTTTAAGAGAGCGTGTAATGTGTATGTGAACAGTCAGAAAGCAACATTTGTGTAGCAGATGCAAGAGTTTTATCCTCCCAACCAGAACCCTCATGGCTCCGACACAAATGCAAACTAGTGCGGTGAGCTGCTGCGTTTATGGGGAACCGGCAAACTTTTGAAACGGACTGCACACAAACAGCCTTCGGGAAAGATTCTTCGGCTGCATGGAAAACACCCCGCCAAGTGACACATCGGATAGGAGCGGGTGAAGGCAAGAAGCCGCTCTGGATATGCTGCGACGAAGGGACGACTGGTTTCAACGTGCTTGCAGACGAGGCACATTGCTTCTCCTCGCCGGGAAGGGCAGACCCTAATGTACTCGACAGATAGCTGATGCACGCCAACGGCTAATTGTTTTGGACAGAGCCTCCCTCTCCTACTAACCTCAGCATTGGCTGTGACAACAGACGATGCTGCGCACGCCTTGATAAAGGCTAAAGGCCAGCACAGGGTCAGGGAGCAGCGCAAAAGCGAGGCCGGCTTGGTGAATTAAGGACATCAACCTATCATTAACGCCACTATAAATGTGAGACTGCTTATTGTGAAGAAACACGTACGCCCTCTGTATCTAGAGTTTCTTTAAAGGACTAGAAGGAGAAACTAGGGCTGGGTGATGTGGAGAAAATCAAACTTCAACAGTCGACTATTGCTGCTTTCACAAAATATTCACACACTGATGTTTGATTCATAATCAGTAATGTGGATATAATGACTAAGTGGGTGACTAGAACACCTAGTAATAAACCACTTTACTGTAAAGCAGAGTTTCAAACCAGGAACAGAACACACTTATAATACAAATGTACGAGACAAGATATCGATTTAGATTTTTAGAATATAGCATATCGACATATTGGAAAAACTGGTATATTTTTGGAAAATTAGAAGGCATTTTTTAATATTTCAATGATCTGGGCCACCGAATTCATTCCTACGGTCAAGAGCAGCTTTCTTCCAAATAAATACACAATTAAGATACTTTGCCGAGTGGTACAAACTCTTGCTAATGTTTCCAACATCGCTAAAGACAATAAACAAAAAACGCAATTTATTGAAAAATATTTCCTGAAAACAATGAAAATCTATTTCCTCTCTTCTCTGAGTACAGACCATTGTGTTCGTGTGAAAAGGTCATTCGACCCCAATTAACTTCCAGAACGGGACGATTAATATTCAGTGTCATTTTGGATTGGCAGAAACAAAATATGAGGAATTCACCTGGAGCCCGCTGGCTCTGCTTTTTTAAATTATTGTTTTGATTTACCGAAAAACAACCCAGACATCAACCTCTGCTAAATGAGGTGCAATTAATCAAGTAAATCCCTCTGCAATTAGTGTGTGAGTGACCGGCGCTGCCACAGAAGAACTTGTTTCTAGCCACCGCCACAGGCCTCTAACAAATGCAATGTCAGGCCAACAAGAGGAGGGCGACCACGTGCTGTCAGAGAGGGCACGGGAGCCGTGTGGAAACCTGAGATTGTGACACAAAGGCTTTTTGACAGGCACAATTAATTGCAACAGACTTTGGTTTGGGGGGGGGGGGGGGGGGGGGGGTTTGACCCCCATGCCACCCGTGTATGGGATGTCTCAAAGGAGCTGAACCAAGGCCGTCCTCAACCCCTCTGTCAGTACGGGGCCTCATCACACGCCATGCTGAGGCGGCGCCCCGGGTCAAAGCGTCCCCTCCTGAGCGGCAGGAAGAGGACAAAATAGATGGGTGCTGCTTGAGCTGCATTGTGAGGCTGTAGACCAGGGGTGTCAAACATACGGCCCGCGGGCCGGATCCGGCCCACTGCGTCATTTAATGTGGCCCGCGAATCCGCCAGCCAAAAAAAAAAAAAAAAAAAAATTCTTTTTTTTACAAAAATTTAAAGTTAGATGTGAAAATAAAAATATCCCCATGGTCGAAATTATGAGATAGAAAGTCGAAGTGATGAGATAGCATGTGTGCCGACATTAAAACTATCACAACAGGTGGACAGGAGATGCAACAACCCATAAAGAGGATTTCCAACAAGTGATCGTGCCTTTCTCAACATGCGTACTTCTCTGCACTTGTGAACTCGTGGACTTGTGAAATGTCATCAGTGCCCAAGTACTGTTCCAATTCAAAGTTCACATCGAGCCAAGCACGGTCCTAATGCCCGGATGTGGCTCCGCCCATTTTACCGGGGATGCATCGGAGGTGACTTGTCTGTACTTGGGACAGCCAAATATCCCAGAATGCATTTTGTACCAGCAACAGTAAACAATGGCGGAGGAGAAATCACACAACTGGAAGTTGAAACTTTCAAAATACTACTGTTGTTAAGTCACAGAAAGTAATTTTAGGATGTTTTGAGGCGAGAAGTTAGTTGTTTAAGCATTTAAGTTGACCATTCGCGCCGCCGGTCTCGCCGGGGGCTATTTGTGTTCATTCGCAGTGGACGCGCCGGAGAGGGGGCGTGGCTTATCGCCCTGAAAGCCGTTCAACTGTCCGCCATTAACCATGGAAAAAAGAACCTATTTCTGCTTAGTAGGTGTTGTGGAAGTCACAGATATCCCGGGAAACTAAACTAAATATATTAGGAGAAGTTACATTTACACCATCTTACATTTACAACCGGCCCTTTGAGGGCGACCGTGATGCTGATGCGGCCCCAGAGTGGAAATGAGTTTGACACCCCTGCTGTAGACGATAGAATAGCTGAAGTGGAGACACTAAAAGGAGGAATGATGAGGAAGCAATACGCCTACGATCCGTTACTGGAGAACCCTGCAGCTGTGGCCATAATCAGAAAGAATTATGACGGCAACCCGTGTAGGACAAGCGCGCAGTTTGAAATATTTACCAAAACATATCTTACACTTACTGTGGCCGTAAAGATAACCGCTACTCTGGTTGAATCCATTTCTCTTTGTTTTCTCAGGAGTTATGGGCCCTTAAGTCCTCCCAGCTTCCAAAAAGACAACGGAGCAAAATTGTTCTCGTGTCTCTCGGTGCCTTATTATAATTGCTTCCATCTAATAATGGCCCCATAGTCTTAATGGGATACTTTCATCATACTGTGATGATTACTAATGTGCAGATCATGTTAAATGACACAAGTTAAGATCTCTGCGCATGTCACATCATCCGCTCGGGACAACTTAAGACACTTCTTACACACCACTTCCCTCGAAGGCGGAAATGAAAAAAGGGGGAAATTAGAGAAGGACTTTACTCATCGGAGGGCAGTAATCGCATCTCAGAGGGCAAAGAATAGAACCTGTGTAATCAATACCAGGGATGAATGTGACTTTCACCATAACAATACACAACACAGGAGCAACAATCAGAACCTTAAGCACACATACCTGGTGGTGCAGGGGATTTTATTATTTTTTTAGGATTTCTACCTTTGCAGAGCTACGAGTGACACGGTCACATTAAACCAGACTATTCGGTCCTTCGTTTATTGGGTAGGTACTGCACTGACATACATTGTGCACTGTGAGTTCTTAATACATGCAGGTTGGCTGTGAGCACCTTCATATGTATTGTTTGGGATTCAGCGGCAGGCTTTCAGTTTGTCCTTGAATATCTTCAAAGGATCATCCTTGAATAACAATACGTCTGGGGTTACCGCTGCTTTGAATGTCGGAGCGCCTCAAGGCAAAGTCGAGCACGTGTGTGTACCTTGTCTCCGTGTCCCAGGTTCTCCGTCTTCACGTCAGACAGAGTCTTCCAGTTGGTGTTTCCTCCCCCGCCTCCTCTCGCCTCCGTCAGAGACTGTCCGTCCATGGCGTGGCCCTCCTTGTCGTACCTGTTTAGAGAGAGAACCGATACCGGTCACTGCTGATCTCTACCCGGTCACGTGTAGCTGCAGGACTGCAACTCGTGTTTAGTTTCTTGATTGTTTTCAACATTTTATGGAACAAACAAAAAAATGAATCAGATCATAATCCGGTTTATTTTATCCGACAGACGGTCCAAAGCAAAGATTTTACTTTAATATGATAGGACAAAACTAAATATTCATGGTTGAGAAGCGGAATATTTTGCCTTTTCGCTTAAAAAATGCCTTAAAGTCTCGTCTCAATAGCTGCTGATACATTTAGTCAAAAGAGTAATCCAGAAATAAAGCTGTGGCTTCAGCTCCGCACAGCAGTGCCTCATATTTACCTCGTTAAAAATAAATTCAAGAAAGCTGCATTTCCACATCGGAGATGCATAATGCTGGCACATTGAGGCCTACTTCAGACTGCTGCTTTATTCATTTGAATACCTCCAAACCAAAGCAGGAGACACAACAGTCTGCTCTTCACATGGCTGTCAATAGACTACAGGCTGTCCGTTTAACAGGTCACTTTAAAAATACAATAAAAAATGTTCCAGACAAAGCATCCACTTGTGTTTGTCAAAGCAAGGATGGCTGAGCTGAGAGCCGGGCAGGCTGAGGGACAGATGAGCTGGCCAGGGTCAGGGCGGTTACAGTGATATCAGAAACCCATTCACGCCCAATGTTCCCCGGTAACTCAGTGAAGACAAAAGGAAGAAGAAGAGAGGAGGCAAAGTAGAAGAAAGATGGGTGGGGGTAGTGTGTCAGTGTCAAATGGTCCCAGGGATCAATAGAGCTTACTAATCTGTTGGCCACGAGGCAGAGTGGTGCACAGTGGGAGAGGTCGGGTTGTAAATACAGCAACAGCATGCTTTGCTCCTGGAGGCGGGACTAATTGAAAATATCCCCATTAACGCGTGTGTGGCCAGAGCGACGCACACAGGCTGCCAATTTCCCCACATTGGCAAATGTGAGCAATTCTTTGCGGTGGCGCCACATCCCTCTCGGGTGTACCTGCACTGCAGACAGCCAGGAACATGCAGGAAGATGTTCTGACACATCAAAAAACGGACAAAATGGAGAAAGCTGTTTCTGTCGTGGCTGCTCTCCAGAGACAGATGTTCTACAGGGGGAGAGAAGTGTAGTGACAACATAGCAGAGCTGATTAAAAATGCATTGCACTTTAAATAAGGTAAGAGTTGGGAGAACATCATTAAATTCACTGATGTGTGTCTGGTTTTTTAAATTTTACATGGTATGGCCCCACCTCCACTTTGTGATTTTATTAAACAAAGCGCTCAAAGCAGCAGACTCACTCGATCTGCTTCAAGAGGTGATTGTGTCATTCCACATAGGTCAAGCTCGTTCAGTAAATCTACATTCTCTGTGAAGGCAGCTCACTCGTGGAATACTGTGCCACCACACATACGCACACAAAACACGTACCAAGCATAACTTAAAGAAATGGCTTGTTGCCAATCAGGTGTGCAAGCATTGACGTACTGTCTGTCCTGCCTGCTTGTTTCATCTATATGTGCATTTGTCTTGATCAGTGTTGCTATTTTCCATTTTTTTTGATGTGTATGTGAAGTGCTTCAGTGTTACATGTGCTTGTCCTGTAGGTGGGTCCGTTCTGTTTTGTTAAATATGTTTTGTTAAATCAGAGACCGAGGAGCTCAGGAAACAGAAATGACAGCGCAGACAGCGATCGAAATGAAGGAAACAAAACGAGGACGTGTCAGACTTCGCTGAAGATGTGCAACAGTCAACTGGAAGCAGGCAGATCCCAGCTGTGTCAGTGAGACAAACTATCCGCAGAACCACCGAGATAGATGACTGGAGGCTTGGCAGACATGCCGTAGACATGTCAAATGTCAGCGTGCCAATGAACAAGGACGGGATGACGAAGACGAGACGTGTCAGAGGAAGAGGCACGAGGGGAAAGTGTCAGTCAGCCGTGTGGCAAAGACCCCCATGCCTGGGAAGCGATTGGCTAACAAAATGCCACTTAGTGCTAATTCAATGCTGCAGCAAAGCATCCGGGGGTTTGGTACTGTGGTTCACTTTGTCAGACACTTGTTACCCAATTTGGTTTGAAACATTCAGGAAGTCAGTTACTAATTCAGTTCAGCTCATAACTCAACAGCAGCCATTCAGCTCGTACATCTGCCACTTGTTTTTTTTCTTTAAATCAACACAGCAAAGGGAAACGTGGGTAAACTAGCAGTCAATTAAATACGGAGGCATCGTATTCATTAGACTGCCGTGTTAAAGCTTGTTGGCTTCTGGGCCGACATGGTTAGTGTCACAGCCACATGCTGTGGCCTCGACATGTGGAAACACTGGAGTCATGATAAGGAAGACAGAGAAGCGATCAGCTTGGACTCGTGTGACTAAATTAGTGCGTGTTGAATGTCTTCCGTTGAGAAGAAAGAGTCGTTACCAGAGAAGCGACGGTCTGGGAGAAGGCAGCACGGCCATCTCTAGAGGAGCTGTTGCCCCCTAATGGACAACCGCGTCTTCACACTCCGATGCACCAATGTGAAGTCAGAGTTTTTACCCTGAGAGGAACTTGGTGTAGGTTTACTGTCAAGTTGGCAACCTGTGTCAAGAACTCTCAAAAAGACCCATGATCAAGACGATTAGTGCTGAGTGCAGCATTCTTACTTATAAGCACAGTGGAAAGTGCTGAGTGGAACGACTAACACTGCAGTACGAGTTGGAGACAATGGCCCACCAAGGAGACTTCATTTGAGGAAGCCCCGAAGGTCTGCGGCAAAACAGAATCAAATTAAGACGCCTCTGCATGAGTGAAACAATGTCTCGGCAGCCTTGGCTGTACTGTAAAGCCACGTCTTTGTTGTGCTGTGGGAGAACAAGCTTTGGGTTCTTCTGTGCAAAATGAAAAAATATCATCGCCACAAGCTTGATTTAGGGTTTAATTGATTTGCTCCAATGTTCTGTTAACCATAATTCAGACAGTCAGTCAGTGACACACTTGTGGACAGCTACCAACCACCCTGAGAACCAGACAACAAAACACACAGCATGTATTGAACAGCATGAGGCAGGCTGAGACACAGCTCTCAGACATGCAGCACAGCGATGTGAGTGAGGTCTGGCCTCCTTCCATCTGTGACGTTTAAACTGTGGATGCTGCGAAAAAAAAACATGCAGGAACACGTTGACTAAAGAGGAACCACGGGGGGGCGATTCCTCCTCTGCAGTGGACAAAGCAACAGAAGAGTAACTAATCTAAGTTCTAAATATACATCAGAAATAAAAATAGATTTAATTTAAATAAGTTGTGAAAGACTACAAAGGGCTTAGAACATTGGGATGGATATATATGACGGCCATTCCCATGCTCACTTAGGGTTCATACGTTGTTGCAGCTAGTTTGGATTTCATATACAGATTGGGTGCGACCACTTAAGAATATTTAAAAACACAACATTAAGACACCAAGACATTGAGCAACAGCATGTTGCAGCGATTCGATGGCGATCCCTTCTGTTCTGGAAACTGCTCACAATAGTTAGGAAAGCCTTAGATCCTCTTAAGGCCCTCTAGGTCTCTAGTTTGTAGGTGTAAAGTCTCATGAGGTTATTATCCTAGAGGTCACGTTACATCAATGTGAAAAGGCGCACATGAATTGGGCTTGCTGGCGACAAGAGTCTCAGCTTTCCAGCGATAGAGTGATTCAGGACTTAATAGTGCTCAACAAGCAGAAGACCCGGGAGTGGTTGTGATAACGGAGCACTTTCTATCACAATGCAAATATAATAACTTACAGTATAATCCCATCATATATAAAAAAATAAAATAACTAAGCAGTTCACAGTAGTTGGCATTCTAAGAAATGAAATATAAAAAGTAAATGTTCAGAGAAGCCAGAAGCTGGCGGTGATATCATCATCAAGAAACGACTGAGCCAAGACGTCTGATTATAAGAGTACGTCTGAGCATATTTTGTGATCTGCCTCTTTCTCTCCTGTAGCGTAGAGTCACAGTCCACCGCTCTGATGATGCAGATCGGCTCCTCTGATCATGTAGAAATGCTCTCAGACACATTTGTCAAGGCAGAAAAAGGGCCGCATTCGACTCGTCACAAATTAAATTTGAACGTTTTTTATTTTTTTAATTCCTCAGTGCAGAGCAGGCCACTGGTATTGGGAGGTAAATAAATGAAACTCTTTGGATGGAATCAATCAGATCTCCGGCTCAGGAATACGGAGCGGAGGTGACGGATCAGCCATCACCGCGCTGGAGCGAGATTCAACCCCCGCTGCGATGTGACGGCGCTGCCTCAGTGCCAACCTGTACACCGTCATACAGCCACCTAACACGGTGTCACAGACACCGACTAGGCGATGTCTTTGTTTGCAAATGGATAACAAAAATGACAAATCGCATGCATACAGTGCATGATTATGTTTTGGAGCGGGGATCATTTAGAAAATAAGGAATCAAGGAAGTGACGCGGGAACCCAAATTAAAGATGAAAGCTTCGGTCTTAAAATGTTTCTATTTTCCATTGCAAGACTAGCCGAAAATCTTCAAACGGTAAGAGTCGCATGCCTTAATTGTGTTAAGTGTACAATCCTTTAACTCTGCATTTGGCTGTGGTACCTCTAATAGAAATCAACTAGAGTGCAATAGACATAGTCTCCATGTAAAGATAACTACTCTGACTTCAAGGGCAAAGATACCTTGACAAAAAGATAAAAACAAACATGAAAGAACACGGGTACACAGGCAAAATAAATGCTACGATAATCATATTCACACAGAAATTAGTCTGATTTCATTTCATGAAATATGTTTTCCATTTATACATAATGTCCCCCCCCCCCCACACACACACAGTGGCTAATAGGGGGAAACCATTTAAATCCTGTGAGTTCTCCAATTTCGACAGCAATGCTTGCTTGTAAGTTTATCTTGCAGCGGGTGAAATAAATGAGAGAAAGCCCTCTGGCGTTTAAGATATATCATGTTTCATACCGGCAATGAAAGCACTTTGTCACCGGTACACAGTTTTCCACACTGCATTATCTATGAATTTCAGGCTCACTTACCAGCCTCTGAGCTTATACGCCTCGGGGATGTCTGGGTTGATCATCATGTTGCTGCTGAAGCTTGCGGAGAGGGACCGGCCACCGAAGTCCGAAACCTTCGCCCCCTTTATGGCTACAATGGGCTGCGTAGAGCCGTCGAACTTCTCTGCCTACGCCAAACGAGAGATGTGGAAACACTCATTAAAACTTTGTCGTTACTTTTTATTTGTCTGGATTGCTTCGCTTCTGTTTCTTGGTTCATCAAGCTATTTGTTGCTATTTTGTACAAGAACGTTAAAACCCTTATGCATCGAAACGGACATTTTTCGGCTGTGTTAATGCATATGGAAAACATTTTGGCGAGAGTGTGAATGGTTTTTCCTGAAATTTGGAGGTTGGACCTCAGCTTCAATAAATCAATTATAATAAATAATAATATAATAGCTAAAATACACACTCAGAACCTAAGGGCAAAAATGTCCCCATTAAACATGTTTGATATTACAGCATAACATCATGCATTCTATTATTTTAGGCTTTCAGCCTATTTCATAATTCCTGTTTTTACCGTCGTCTTCCCGATTAAGCCATTTTCTGGAAAGCGGCTCATGACGGCAATGCTAACAGATGATGATTAGCAGGTCTAATGTTTTCATGGAGATCCGCCATATAAAGAGAGTTCATTGAGCTAGAGGAAAGGTCTAGGGGGCAGCCAAAGTCTTTAGGGTTCATCATCTGGGGACCATGAATCTCAATCCATCGAATAGGTATTAAGAGATTTCAGTCTGAACCAAAGAGATGGACCGACCAAGAGACAGACCTCGCCACTATGTACTTTGAACACATTTCTAAAATGACTTTATTCTTTACTGTTAAAACCTGAGGCCCCAACAGTGCAGCCTTCAGTGACGGGGAGAAATATCTCCAAAACCTGCTTCTTGGCATTGTTCTTCATCAACTATACATCTTGTGAACCGCAGCAGGTCCCCGTGGAAAAGGGGTCTGTGTCAGCCAAACAAACGGGGAACGCTGCGCTTCTTGTCAGGAGGAAAGAAAACGGCAGCCAACTCGACACAGCCACAGGTAAAAATCAACCGCACTGGCACAGTTACTTTATCACCCCGTGACAACCACAGCCGCCTCCATTAAACACTGCACACATTACTACATTTCTTTGGCTCTCAAACCGCTGAACAGCAATCAAGAAATGTTTCTTGCTGACACAGTCTCACCAAAGACTGAACATTATGAGCTTCACAAAAGGTGGCTGCTTTTTATACTGCCGGTACTCTGGTCCTTTGTGTTCACCCTGTGCATGCGAGATCTGGCTTCGGTTCAGCTTCAGTAAACGGTTGTTCTCAGAGGACGACGAGGGGAAGGCTTAACCATTACAATAAGCATGTCTATGCATTATAATAAGGTGCGGAATTGATTTTTCACCTTCCATTATAGAAAGCTCCAGACACTACTTACTCTACCTCATTACGCGTTCTACTATGCTACGATGCTATGCTTTTAATGGTTTTATGTGAAGCACTTTGAATTACCTTGTTGTTGAAATTGCCTTGCCTTGCCTTACTCCCCCAGTCTAATGTCTGCACTCACTTCCTCTCCCCACAGCGTGACGGTCACCATCTTCCCAGACATATCCATCAAGTTGAACGTCCTCTTGGACACTTCCTTGTTTGACTTGGTGGTGAGGCGGGTCACTTCGTCCACACTCCTACACACTCCGATCACATCTGGAATAGAAGACATACACCAGTGCATTAGCAGCATACACTGGATCCATTTCTTTATTTACAACCTCAACAGTTTACAGTTAAAAGTTTGAGTCATAATACCGCTTATGATATTCTTGAGCGGCGATGACCAGATAGGTTTAATATCTCCCGATTGTTTCCAAATATACATATCATAAATATTGATCGTGTTTACGCCCACAGGTCAGTCTCGGGTCTCATGGTTTCCGGCACAAATTGGCTCGTAGTAAATAAGTGATTCATTCATTTCAAATCAGGTGCACTGACCTGTGGACCGGGCACTTGCATCCATAATGGAGGAGCTAATCCAAGAAACAGCCTTTAATTGTTTCCACCAATGCACTTTATCACGCATACTTTATTGACTGATGTAATCAAGCGTGATAAACGCAGAGCCTTTTATTTGTGAATGTGCAAGAGTGGCATCGCCAACATTACTCATCTATAAGCCTGCACCGACTGGAAGGGTTTTAGATGCATTAACCATGATGACTAAAACTTACGACACCTACCGGTAAGCTGGTGAGAAATTACTCAAACAGCACGTACAAGCTGAAGTTTTCAGTAAAAGAATTACAAGCAGAAGACTCCTTAATATCACTTCATTTTACCTGTGACGGCAGGTTCTCATTTCCTCGGCAGCTCTGCAGTCGGGCCCAAAGTCAATCAGCACTGCAGCCTATTACTGTCATCGGTATTATTAATACTGTATGCTCGTATGCTGTAATTACCCCAACCTCGCCTCGCATCCGGCTCTACTTTCAGCTACAAACTCGATCCTCTGCTTATGATAACTTATTATTGGCTGCTTGGGAACCCCTCAGCAGGAGCAGGGCTCTGCGCTCCGGTTGGTTGGTTGGTTTTGCTTCTCGCAACACGCCAGCGCTTAAAGAGACTTATGGTACGTTTAGGCCTCGACAAGAGCCCCACAGCGCTCCGTGAAGGAAAACAATGTGCACTTACACACCGGGAATCACAGAACACACTTACATGAAATCCATGTAGTTTAGTGCGCGGTACGTTCACTGTTGGGATCTAATTAGCTGCTTGTATACACTGAGATAAGACTTTGTTTAGGAGATGGGAGGGAAAAAAGGGGGGCTCCAACTGAAAGAAATAAAAAACTATATGTTTATATTCCTCCACCATATACTTTAACCTGTCAAGACAGTAGGCAAGATGTAATTATCATCTTACATAAGCTGCCGTTAAATGTTTTATTCAGCTGTTCTCGGAGGGTTAAAGCTGACAGTTTCACTCATTTGTTAGATCCACTCTCTGACTCTATAAATATCTAGAGACACCTGTGATAATTGCCAAGAGTGAAAAAATAAATAAATAAATAAAAAAGGAAGTGTGCTTAGAAATCGGCAACCTGAACCAACAACACTTCAAATGTCGGTCAACAAAGACATCCTGTTTGAGCAGAACTCTGCTAAATGTGGGGGTTATGTATCGGGCTCCATGTTGTCATTTTGACAGCATGCCATGTTTCTGTAGTCAGGGCTGCAGGCTCCTTTCCACTAAAAATACAGTCTGGGCACATGAGGGGAAAAAAAAAAAGATAAGTTGAAGTTGTCTTGGGTTTTTATGACGCATGTTGGGTTAAATGCACGTGTAGATCCTCACCGACGATGGCGTCTTTCTCTCGGCTCTCCAGGTCACCGATGGGGACGAAGTCGCACTGAATCACGGGAACATCACAGTCGTCTTCACAGGGGATGATGGAGGAATCTCCGTTGAGGGTCATCTCGTAGTCATTCTTCACCGATGTGTACTGCTTGTTGGCGATCTTCAGGGAGCCCTTGGAGACGTAGTAGACCTGGCCCCACACAGATGGATGAACCGCGTGTTATTCAGAGGTCTACTCGGGAGCATTTCACCGGACTGAACGGTGCAAACGAGATACGACTGCAGGCAGTCGGTGTGTGTGTGTGTGTGTGTGGGGGGGGGGGGGGGGGAAATCAACAAAGGCTGGCAGATGATCATAAGCTGCTTATTGTACGGGTACAGTGTAGCCAGACAACTCATTCAGTCTCTGTGGGTTTTAACTCAAAGTGCTGGCAGCTGTTGATAGAACAGTGTGCGGCCAAATCCGTGAGTTTTGACAGGTAATTAGGACGGTCTGTGCCGAATCATTATCTGGAGGAACGTCTCACCTTGCCAACCTCAACCAGGCTGAAGAACTTGTCCACCTCTTGGTTGAAACCAGTCACTCTTATCTCTCCCTGTAATAAAACAGAAAAGTTGGTTAACATATCAACTGCCAGGGACAGTCCAGGATTTCCAACTCATGATATCTTGTGGTTTATTCACACGTAGGGCTGGGCGATAAATCGATTTAATCGATTAATTCGAATGTGTGCTTTAAGGCGATGTGTTTTATTGAAAATCGAGAAAATCGCCCCCACCCCTTTTTCCCGTAGTAGAGTGCGCGCGCATTGTTTACAAACTAAAACAATGGCGGCCAGCAGCTTCACTGCTTTCCACACGGTGGAAAGCCATCACGGATGCAGTCGCGATGTATATCGCAAAAGATATGGTGCCCATATACACCGTGGAAAAGCCGGGGTTTATTCACCGTCTCAAAGCTTTGGACCCCAGGTACGTGCTACCAAGCCGTAAACATTTTTCTGACGTTGCCTTGCCTCGGCTGTACAATAGTACACGCCAAAGGATCTCTGCGGAGCTGGAGGGGATGTCATTCTACTCCGCAACAACTGACCTGTGGTCCAGCAGGTTGACCCAGACACCGATCCACTTGACTGGTGGAAGCGTCACCAACTTAACTTTCCAAGGCTAAGTACTTTAGCAAAGAAATACCTCTCTGTGCCAGCTACAAGTGCCCCCTCTGAGAGGCTTTTCAGTGTGTGGGGGGGCATTGTTACATGCCACCGTGCATGCCTGAAGCCAGAGGTAGTAGACAGGCTTGTCTTCCTGGCAAAAAATATTTAGAAAAAACATGCACTACTGTTTAATACTGTTGGTTATGTTGTGAATGCACTTGATTTTGTTTACATGCACTTATTTACTGTGCAAAATATGTTATGTTGATGTTAGATCAGATGTTGCACTTTTGAAAATGTGAATGTTAAAGGGTCATATACATTTTATTTCATGCTGTGTTTGTATCAGTGTATTCAGTTAGAAAAGCTTACTGTAAAAAGTTACATTTGCACAGTTGTTTACAATGGAAGGCTACTATTTAATGCCATTTAATGTTATGTTTAATTTAATTTTATATTTAAATGATTCAGGCAAACAAAAGAGTGACCAAATACTTTTTGTATACTACAGGCACCTTTCTACAATGTTCAGGTTTTGTTTGCACTTTATTTTTATCAACCTACTTGGGAAAATCATCACAAAATAAAAGAAAAAATTGTTTTCAACAGCTTCTGTCATCTGCAAAAAATTTTGGGGGAAAAAAATCGATTTAAATCGTGAATCGGATTTTTTGTAAAAAAATCGGAGATTTTTTTTTTAGGCCATATCGCCCAGCCCTATTCACACGGCATTAAAAAATCAACACTGGCACCACAACACTCACGCTCTCATCCACAATCTCCATGGAGAAGAGCTTGCCATCACCACGAGCGTTGCTCCATGTTCGGATGCTGCTCTTGTTGGTTATACGGGCGCGGATGGTCCACCTACGGAGACAACAAAGAGTCTGAGGTTAGTCACGTCGGTGTTGTTCATTTGTGACCTCATGGGATGAGATTGTAACCACACATCTGCGTGTTTATCTTCATTAACTCGTGCACTTATTCACCAACTCAACCATTTAATAATCGGTGTATGTTGCCTGAGCAACATTGCATTTTCTGTAGGCCAGCACCACATGCTGCATCGGTGGACTTCAAGATGCCGACTACTGATATCCAACAGTTTCAAAAATAGTGATTTCTTATAATAGTGTTGCATTAAAACAAACATATTTGATCATTTTAATTTATTTTTTTTATTATTGTGACCGAGAGCTTTTGCATTTTCTAGAGCTCCTTCCAATGAAGTAGTTCTTCATAATATTGTGCCTTATATTGTCTTCAATGTCTAGCTTTAACATGGCTTTTCTGGTGCTTAGTAGTTTCTTCATTGCTATTATTTACTTGTTTTTAAATCAGAAATGTATGCATGTTATTACTGTGCCAAACGTTTCATATATACACCCTTTTGACATGCCCGGACCGGGAGGCGGACTCACTTGGACTGGTAGGGGTTGAGGCTGGCGATGGGCACGACTTTAGAGCTGCCCCCCGGAGTACTGGGCATAGCAGATGGGGTCTTTTTCCCAAAGTCTCTCCCGAAACCTTTTTGCCCTGTCGAAGGAATGAAGAGAGAAATAAATGATCAATTAGGAGCCGTGATGGAGAGGAGTCCAGAGAGAGGCACATACATTATTCATCAGAGACGAATTACAAAAAACAAAATCCAATTTCTTGGGAATGCAACTGCTCGATCACTGCAGTTATCTCACTTCATGGGGGAAGTTTCGTCGAAGAAGAACCCAAAGACTGGAAGCCACACCACCACTGCCGGCTGTCGAGTCGAGCAACAGGAACGACTCAAATAGGAAACAAACATCTCGTCACGCCAAGTTGGTGGAGATGTGTGATGCAGCATTTTTTGGTGAGAAGGATGAGTCACATTTCACAGAATCAGGGCAGAGTGTGAAACGCTGTAACAAACTGGATGTGCTCTTCCCCGGGAGAGCTGTGCGGCCTGACTTTGAGATTTTTTTTCCCCATTCGAACAAGCGCTGCACATTTGATTTGTGTGCGTCTCACGCGGAGGATTAGAGAGTTCAAAGTGTCCACTTAAGTCCTCGCACTTTGCCAACCACAGCACTTCTGGTAATTAAGCCTCCAGATCAACCGGCACACACAGAGAAATGAACGACTGTGCTGATGAGGGTGCTCGCCACACGGCAGATTAAAGGGATGAATACCTGCTATGACACGCTAGAAGACGGCAAAACCTCCCCGACAGCCGGATTGCACATCTCCCCTGGTTCAAGTTATTTGCAATGCTGTGATCCCCCTGCTCATCTCTGACATGAACAAACTAGACAAATTAATCCGTTTGCTCATGGGGTTAACATACGCGCGCCAGGTTCTCTGTGCTACTAGGTATTTATTTGTGTGTTCTACTGTGCTTCCAAAAAAACACTACGATTGACTGGCAGAGAGCACTATTCATCTACACAAGGCTCATAGTTGTTCAAGTTCATGATACCAAGCATTCACATGATAAAGGGGGAAGCTCTGGAGAACTTGTGAGAGTCAAAAACCCTCGAGAAAAGGCTCGAGGTAGCGTCAAATGAAAATAGTTCTCAATGGACCTTAATGCTGCGTTCACACCGGTCGCGTTGATCTTTTGACGCGCTGCAAAAAAGCGTCCAACGCACTGCACAATCGCGTCCAACGCGCCGCCGGTCGTGTTCACACCAGACGCCGCAAAATCTCGTAGCGCCGGAGAGGGGGCGTGGTTTATCGTCCTGGAAGCCTCCATCTGGCCGCCATTTCTTTCCGCCGTCAACCATGAAAGGAATAATGACAATTGCTGCTCTGTACATGTTGTGGAAGTCCCTCAAACGTCGGAATGCCAAACGCCGTCGTCTCTGGGTCCATAACAGCATCCGTAGGCGCACACAGCTCGGTGAATTTCACAGACTTCTCCAGGAACTACGTCTGGATGACTGCCGCTTCCAGCGCTACATGAGGCTAACCATTAGCCAGTTTGATGACCTGTTGGCTCGGGTCGGTCCCAGGATTTCTCGACTGGACACCTACTACAGGCGTTCCATCTCAGCTGCGGAGCGCCTGTCCGTCTGTCTCCGGTGAGTGGCAGTTCCATAAAATAAATTAATGAAAGAATGAAATAAGTTCAGGCTTTGTCGGTCCACAACAGGGCAAGGAAGCCACTTTAACATAGTTTTTCTGAATGGAGTTTGGATCCATGATGGAGCCGAAGTCCGACAATACTCAAAATAACGTAATCTAACGAAAATCACCAGCATTTAAGATGTTTATTATTCATGACAGCAGCTGTGCAGTCATAGCAATAAAAAACGACTTATATTAGCAGCTACAGTATGTTCAATAACTGTTAAATTGAATGTTCTTCTGTGCTGCAGATATCTTGCTACTGGTGACTCCTTTAGGACCATCGCAAACAGCTTCCGTGTCGGGGTCTCCACTGTCTCCGGTATTGTCCCAGATGTTGCCACAGCTATTTGGGACTGCCTTGTGGAGGAGTTCATGGCTGTGCCCACCACAGAGGAGTGGAGATCAATTGCTGTGCAGTTTGAGGAGCGGTGGAATTTTCCTCTCTGCTGTGGAGCACTGGATGGAAAGCATGTTGTCCTCAAAGCCCCTGCTAATTCCGGATCTCAGTTCTACAACTACACGGGAACATTCTCATTGGTTCTCCTGGCAGTTGTGGATGCGAAATATTGTTATAATAATATTGTCTTAAGTTTTCTTGTAAAACTACAATAAAGAACATGGACAAAGTAACATGAAATGAAGTGCATTTATTTATTGAAAATGTATAGAAAAACATATACAAAAAACAAACTAATTGTTACAAAATACAAACTAATTGTTTTTTTTTAATTCCTGGTTCGTTCCCTGGAAAGATTGTCCCCCAGACATTTACTCCGAATGTTCCAAATTCAGCACCACAGTGCTGGCTTCATAAATTAATTTGTGAAATTGCAATTTTATATATTCCTTTTGCTGGCGTGGCAATCTTTCCAGGGAAGGAACCAGGCTCCTCATGAAGAGTTCATCCTCAGATTGTGGTGGAGCTGGTGGAGCAGGGGTGTGTCTCTCCAATGCCAGCAGAAGGCGCTTCTGTATCTCCTGCTGCTTCTCGATCCCTGTTGGCCTTTTTGGGGCCCTTCTTTTTCCTGTATGACATGGAAACAACATATTTCGTGAAACTATTGCATCCCATCACTACAATAGCTTGTAAAGTAAATATTTGTAATTGTGAAAAACATACCATGAATGCATAAATTGTATTCATACAAAAAAATGCAATCCAACTTTTGTGATGTACATACCCATGGGTGGAGCAGGAGCGGGAGGAGCAGCAGGAGGAGGAGGAGCAGCAGCACCTTGAGGTTCTTCCTCACCGTCCTCTGATGACCAATCTGTTTCATCTTTGAACATGAACAATAAAACAATTTTATGACTCAAAAGTGCTGCTTTAATTGAATAGTAATTTGCCTTCAAAGCTATGACAGTATAGTGGTTTAAGATCCGGAGCCCAGGGTTCAAAGCTCCTTTATTATAACTTATTTTTGCTCATGAAACATTTTTTTTAATAAGTATGAAGACTATACAGAACCAGGCTTTGCCAAATGAAAAAAACAAACCTCTTGCACTGCTTTGGCCTGTCGTTACTACTTCAGCTGTAGTAATATTTTCTGTATGACTTAACTTTGCTGTGCTTTTGTGTCTTCACTTCAACAAACCTCTCCTGTCAATCTCAGATGGCCCTGCTGCTGCCTCAACACATGTCGTCCTGCATCTGTGAAGTACTCTGCGGTACTGTCTCCCTCCCCCCTCCCCATGTTACCGCTACTCTCCCTGGGAGTCACGAAGGGGTTGAGGAAAGACATAACCGCAGAGTACTTCCACTTCTTTGATGGCCCTGCTCCTGAGCCACTCTTTCTCTCTGTCTCCTCGCTCCTCTTTCTCAAATAGGTGTCCCTGAGAGTCTTCCACTTCCGTCGGCAAATCTCATCTGACAAGGAACGCACGTATTTAGTGTGAAAGCCGGTGGTTGGGCTAGCTTTCATGCTAACATGGTTCATATAGCTAGTTAGTAAATTACAACCGATAGCTAGAATCAAGTAACAAAGACATA